>NW_004955443.1:9427987-9428919 GCF_000276665.1 Chinchilla lanigera | reverse complement strand
ACCCCAATTTGAGACAAGGTCTCACTAAGAAGCTGAGTTGCCCATACTGGGCTTGAACTTGCAGTCTTATGCCTCAGCCTTCCAGAGTGCTGGAATGACAGGCATGTGCCAACATGCCCTGCCCCAAATGTGTGCTGATTCTGTCACATTAAAATATGTCCTATGCTTTGAGTATGTTTTGTTCCCCCCCAACTCATGTTTGAATTTAATCCTCATTTTGAGATAGTGAGAGATTGAGTGTAGTTACAGTTGGGGGCTTGGGAGGTTATTAAGATTACATAAGGGTGAAACCTCCACATTTGAATCATAGTGACTTTATAAAAAGAGAGACCAGGACACATTTTGTCTCCTGTTCCTCACCATTTTTTTTTATTTTAAAAAGAATAACAAAAAAGAACAATAGCAAAATACCAACAACATAGACAAAAGCAGAACAAAGCAAAAATAGTAAAAAGTGATATAGCATTTCAGAACAAAATGATAGGAATTAATAGTAGCTGTTATATTACGTATCCTTATCTTCAACCAAGTTATTCAGATTACCAAATGTAAGACTGCAAGATTGATCAAACCATTAAAGAGAATAAAAACTAAAACAAAGCAAAAAACAGGGCTAGGGGTATAGCTCAGAGGCACAAGCACCAGCCTGGCAAGTGCAAGGTCCTGAGTTTGATTCCCAGTACCAAAAAAATTAAAATAAAATAAAATAAAACAAAGCAAAAAACATTAGAAATGATACAGTTTCACTAGACAAGATGGTAGGAATTCATCAATGGTTGTTCTATTGCATATTGTTGTCTTCAAATTAGGTGTTTAGATTACCAGATATAAGCATGCAAACCTGGTCAGAAAGAAAAAAAATTAGGCATTATCTATTCCTCTCAATAAACCATTAAACTTCAGCAGTACAGTTATCCTAGCTTTCCATATAT
>NW_004955443.1:9392966-9427362 GCF_000276665.1 Chinchilla lanigera | reverse complement strand
ATCTCAGTGTTGTTTTAATTTGCATTTCTCAAATGACCAATGTTGTTGAACAATTTTTCATATATTTACTCGTCATTAGTATTTCTTCACCTGAGAAGTGTATATTCATCTCAGATGCCCAGTTTTGGATTGGGTCTTTGAATTTTGGGGGCCTGATTTTTTTTTAGTCTTTATATGTTCTAGATAGAAGTCCTTTGTCGGAGGGGCAGTTGACTACAATTTTTTTCCCAATTTGTGAGTTTTCTTTTTACTTCGTTGGTGCTTTCTTTTGATGTGCAAAAACTTTTCAATAAGATGAGATCCCAGTTGTTAATTCTTTGAATATTTCCCATGCAGTTTGGTTTTTGTTGTCCCTCACCATTTGCTGCCTTGTGCTGTTTCAGGTTCTGCCAGCAAAAAGGGCATTACCAGATGCTATGCCTTGATTCTGGACCAGAACTATCAGTCAAAATAAACTCTTTTCTTTATAATTCGTCCAGCCTTGGTATTGTGTTATTAGCGACAGTATATAGACTCAGATGAAGTGCTTTCTTGTTTGGGATATTTTTCTTAATTGTAAATTTTCCCAGAGAAGAGAAATCTTTATCCACTAAGAAATGTCTCTGATGTTCCTCATAATTTGGAATGGGAGAGTTTTTAGTTTCATTTTGTCTTGTTTTGTTTTGTTTTTCTTTTACCTGTAACTGAACCCAGGCCTTCCCGCTGAGCTACATCCCCACATCTTTTTGCCTTTTTAAAGAAAGGGTCTTGTTAAGTCACTAAGTTGCCTAGACTGTTTTAAGATCACTTTCTTTGCTTGCTTGAGGTTACAAAATGACCTGGCCAAGCTGCTTACTGAGTTTTTGCTGGTGACCCAAAGGGAACATTTTCATGTTTTTAAAAAAGAACCAGAATATTTTGAAATTATTTGAGGCTTCTGGGCCAGTGATTCCTACACTTGGCTAGATTTCATTTACGTATCACTGAATCCTTTCATCTTTCCTACAAGCTTGTAACTCCTACCTACATTGATCACTTTAATTTTTTTTCTCATTTCTTTGGCTTTAAATATTCCAATATCCTCCAACTGACATTTAAAGACCATAAAATTCTGAGGACATAATTTATTTATTCATGTACTCTCTAGGCTCATATTGTTCACATAGCTACCAAAATGAGTAATATTAACTGGATTTTGGCAATCTCTCATGGCTTTTTCAGGCAACTTGGTGACATCTTTTAAGATTATTCTGGTGACACTGGGTTACACAAATATTATTCTCATTTTAAGGGTAAGAATAGCAAAACTCAGAGATGGTGTATCATCTACCTTAGTAACATAACTTACATCACAAGAACAAGAAAGAAAAATTAACCTCATGTCTTTAACACTCAGTTTTTCTATTTACTATGCCAAGATAAATCTATAGCACACAAATAAAAAATTATCAATTCTTAAAGCACTACATTTAAAAACAGAGACTTTGAAGAAAATCCCAACTTGCCCAGTCACTCAGTGAGCTGCAGATATGAGAAACCCAGCGTCCATTGAAATTTTACTTCCACAATGATTTTTGATAATATTCCAGGCATCCATTTGATAAGGTGCTGGCATTTATTCCTCTCACTTCTAGTTTGAAACCTAATTGCTTCATATTAATAATTTATCTATTAGTAATGCTAAGCTATAATTTCCATTTATAATTTAGAAATGGAAAGAAAAATTTCAAATTTGAATTTGAATTCTAAACTGGTCAACAACTTGTGTGACTTTGGTAATTGTTACCCGGAGCCTCCATTTCTCTAAGATTCTCTTCAACTTCAAACAAATCTAATTTAAGCACAACCCCAGTATAAGCACAACCCCAGTATAACCTCAGCACCTGGCAGTGGCCTGCACATTTATGTCTCCCCAACATCCGTGTGCTGAAATTGTAACCCCAGTGTGATGGTATTTTGAGGTGGGGAATTGGGAAGGTAATGAGATCATGAGGGTGGAGCCTCCATGAATGTGATTAGTATTTTTATAAAAAAAAAAAAAAAAAGGGTTTGAGAGAGCTGGTTCATTTCCTCCTCCACGTGAGAACACTGCAGAAAGACCTCTCTATAAGCTATACATTGAGGACTCTCAAGATCAAATGTCTGGCATCTTGATCACAGACGTCCAGCCTCTGGAACTGTGAGAAATGAGTTTAGTGTAGTGGATAAGCCACCAGTCTACGCTATTTAATCACAGCAGCCCAGGCAACGGAGCTCCACAGGAAGCTAAATCATCATCACATAGTAGTACTAAGCATGAGTAAAGCTGTCTGGCACGACCTGGCTTTGCCTGGCCCTGTTGTTGAAAGGCTCACTGTCCCCACAGCAGAACACTTACGAGGCTGGGCACTGCCAACACATCTTCCCTGCGCCATCTACCCCAGCCTAAGGGAGAGCAAATTACATTTAAAGTAAGTTTGTATTTCTCATCTGATTTCCTGGTTTAGGCCCTACTCTTTCTTTTTTCCTCAGGTGACTTTATATCTGCTTTGCTTCCTTGTAGGTTGATTTTATATTTCAGTATCTCTTACACTACCTGGGTCAGATTTTTTTCAAACTTTCTAATAATGTCAGATTGATATTACTGTCAAATAAAATGTACATTGGTTAAAAATAAACTACTATGTATGCATGTTAAAATATAAAAACAATCCACAAGGAAGCAAGGCAGATATAAAGTCATCTAAGGAGAAACAACGGGACTTAGGCCAAGAAACTGGATGGTAAATATATACAGACTTCAGAAAGTAATTTGTTCAGCCTTAGGGTGGGGTAAATGAGTCAAGGAAGTTGTGTTGGCCGTGCTTGTCCTCCTGTACAAATTCAGCTCTGAGCCTTTCAAAAGAGGTACCCAATAAAAGAAGGTATCTCAAAGAGAAGAAACCGTGCAGTTCCATTCATGTGAGCTCAAACCAAAAGTAATCTATAGTCAGAGAAGAAACATTTCTAAATGTCAAGTTTGCAGGGTCACCTTTCTCTAGTTTCTAAATGCTAACTTATTAACTATAAATATATTTTTATAGCAACTGATTTTTCATATATTCACTTAAATTGTTTTTAAAATAAATAGTGCTTATTCGCTCTGGAATTTAATATGAAAAGCAAAAATGTTAGTTAGTCGATAAATAGAGTGCCTGGTTAAATGTGTAACAATACAGGGAAGGCTCCCTACTCGGGTGCTTCTCAAGTAGTATGTGGGTTGGAAGAAGTGCTGTGCATGCATGCTTGTTTTTATTTCTAATTTGTCATAAACATATACTTCGGGAAGTATACTAAAAATAAAATTTGAGAAAAATTTAAAATTACGTACAAATTAAAAGTTTTCTTTTTCATTAGTGGG
Source organism: Chinchilla lanigera (assembly GCF_000276665.1). Classification (NCBI taxonomy): domain Eukaryota; kingdom Metazoa; phylum Chordata; class Mammalia; order Rodentia; family Chinchillidae; genus Chinchilla; species Chinchilla lanigera. Next base: position 9,424,004 of record NW_004955443.1, on the reverse strand, counting down.
GTCAACATATACAAATTATAGTCTAATCAGTGGCCAAAAGAAATAATATGAGAAAAAAAAAAGAAACAAACCATGAGAAGTGTATACAGTATTGGTTAGAAGTTCACATAGAGACATTTACTAGGGAGACTGGCTCTTCAATCATAGTTTTTTTGTTCTGAAATCATGACTAAAAAAGTTATGAAGGAAATAATGAGTGCTCACATTCAATGTCAATATGCGAATGACACGTTTTGAACAACACATTGCCTACAGGTATTTATGATGTGTAATGTGAAAAATGAGCTTGCTTCTTCCTTGTTCATTTAACTAATATAGGTTGGATTGGTGGCAACACAATTTACAGAGGATAAGTATAAACTACTCCATATTTTGTTTCAGGAACCCAGTAAACTGATTTTAAAGAGATAGTAAATCAATTTTAGCAAGCTAAGGGTATTTATTATCTATTACCTAAAATAATTTAGCTTCAATCCTTAATTAGGACAAGTTTTAACATTAATTATGTAAATTTTTAGCTAAATTTATATTACCTCTGGATAAAAAATAGATTTTGAAAATTTAGAAAATGAAATGCAAAAAGTTCTATGAAATTGGTAATAACTTTTCACAAATGTGAAATACCTGCTCATCACCTATTTAATAGTGTTTGGTTAAAGTCATGACCATTTATAGAAACAATATTACTACAGGTTTCAAACTCCTGTTTTTGTGTTTTCTTTTGTCAAAAAATAATGTTGCTTTACTTCCTTGCCTAGAATATTAAGATCATTAAAAATACAAATATATTAGATAATAAGAAAATATGAATGTCTTTTTCAATCTTTTAAAATTTGGGAAACTGGTTTATCTTACTGAAACATCAAAGTTTTACTCTACAGTTTAAGCATGATCAGCAGAAATTTCCCCATAATAAGCACCAAGCACATTAACAGTAGTTCAAGATTAGGTTCAACATTGTAAAGTAACAAAGAAGATAACCTTGAATTTAACACTTGGCCTCCTCATCATTCATAATATTTCTGACATCACTAAGCACATTGTTCAGTTCAGGGGGCAAATTTCTCTCAGAACAAGACTTTCTTGATGAAGTCAACAGTCAAAACTCTTAGAGTTTCCACACAAGATAACGTTTCTGTCATTACCGAAACATACTTTTACATAAAACCTAAAGTGAAAAGTACAAGTGCAAACATTGGCCAATGTGATTGCATTCCATGATGGTATTAAACTGCTCTGAGAGCTTCTAGTTACTCTCAATTCAGTACCTCTCTCATGACAGACAGGTGACACACAGTTCATAGATCAGCACTCTTCCGCCCAGCGTGTTGAGCAGCACAGCTCTAAACAGTTAATCATACTCAGATAATCTAGTTTTCTCACTGCTGCCAGTGAGACTTGGACAAAATCAAGGAAAGTTTGCATTAGTAAATTAATTCCAACCATTGTCACCACTCCTTAGGGTCCATGAAATCCGAAGTGACAATATGGAGCAGTATTTGTCACAGTATGACCCATGGAAATACACTGGGGTCTCGGAAATGTTTCATTGTGCTATAGTTGTTGACAGTCTTGGCTTGCAAAATAGATAATCTAGCTGTTGTACAATCAACAGAACATAAAACAGAACTAAAATACAATGCAGCAGGGAAGAGCACATCTCTAAAATGACAATATAATTCTTTTTTTTTTTTTTTACCAAGTAAGAAGTTTGCAATACTCAATGTAGTTCTTGAAAATAAAGTAGTTTCTTGAGTATCTGCTGTTATGTATCTGTCTCCTCTCCTGCTCTCCCTGTCTGCTCAGTTTTGATCACATCTGCCCCTTTCCACTTCCTGCCTCTCTTCTTAGGTCCGTGTGTTGTTGCTTCCTCCATCTGGAGCTCTCTGCTGCTACTTCCTGAACAAGCTGCCTCCTTTCACTCTCAGGCTTCATTCACCGTCCTTGGGGGAGGTCTTTATTCAGCACCAGGCCAAAGGAAACAGGCAGCCCAGCTCACATCCTTTTTGCAAGTCGCGGCACAGCATTTCTCACTGTTTATGTCTTCAGTGCCTGGCTCCACCCTCTAGAATAGGACTCTACCTGGAGAGAAACTTTGCTCCCATCTAGCCCATGGTGTCCCGAATAGTTACGTGTTGAGTCAAGTCTGGTTATTGTGCTCAGTTCTATGGGAGACACAGAGGTGTGACAGTGTCCCTGTTCACTGGTTTGCAGAGGTTTGTATAGTTCTCATTTCTACACTGGAGAAATGTAAAAATCATCTCAGAAATCTATAAGTCAACTCAATGTAAGGTAGGAAGGACTGTAAATTATTCTCATGATTCAGAGGGAAAAGCATTAACCTTTGGCTTAAGAAAGGCTTCACATTTGGATTGTGCCTCAAGTGATGAGCACAATTTGGATAAAAGAAGATTTTTAAAGGCAAGGCCATGCACCCCTAACCTTAGCTAACAAATCCAGAATTCTGGGTAGAGCATGGCTCAGGGTCTTGCATGCATACAGAATTACATGTCTATAAAATAAGCAGCTCCCTGAACTCTCAGTTACATTTTCTCTGAGACTGTTTTAGAACCATGTGTGTGTGTACATCAGAGCTATGTTAGGAGAAATAATGTGAATTTAGTTGCTCAGCTAGGTTCTGAGCAGTCATACTTGGCAGCGACTAATGTAAACAGTGCAGAATGAAGAGTTTCCTGTCTGTCAAACTGCCTGTGCCCAAAGGTCAGCGCTATAACCTGTCAACTGATGTCCTTGAGCAATTTATGTATTTTTCTAAAGCCTCTGTTTCCTCTTCTATAAAAAGGGAATAATGCCTTCATTAAAGTAGTTTGGGAGGATTAACTAAGATAATCCATGGAAAATATCTGGTATAAACTAACTCTCAAGTAAAACAAATACATAAATATATTCTCCATTTGGGCATTGGAAGCACTTCTGGTCATTCTTTAAAGTCTGGTAATATTCAGATAAACTTGAACTCATTAATTCTAGATTAAAATACTAGCTACACTAAAGTGTCTTTCCAAATGTTTTAACCAATGAAGGCCTCATTGTTTATTTAACATATATTTATTTATTGAGTATCCCCTATATGCCAGGCACTACTCTAGCATGGGAAAAGAGCTATGAATAGTAAAGACAAAATTTTTAGCCACCATGGATCTTAGAATGGGTAAAAATATAAATATAATAGAAGGGATGATGATATCTATTAGGGAAAAAAATAAAGTGAATTGTTATGTCTTACATCTAGATGTCTCCCCAAAGCCACATGCACTCACAGGCAGGGCTTTTGAAAATGGCTGAGTCATGGGTGTGTGATACTGGCATAGTCCACTGATGGGTTTATAGCTGAGTATGATGTTGGGAGGTGAAGCCTGGTGGGAGGAGTCATTGTGGGTGTGGTCTGAAAGGATGTATATCTCTCTTGCCTTTATGGCCTGCTGCATCCTGCCTGCCACACCATGGACTGTTTCTCCTCTGCCATTCCCCTCTGCCATACTGCCCTGCTTTGGAACCAGCCAACTATGGACTGAAACATCCACAAACTATGAGCTAAAATAAACATTTCTTCTCTTAACTTGTGAGTGTCAAATATTTTGTCCCAGCAATGAAAACAGGAACTAAGAGAGAAATAAAGTAGGAGGAGGTAAAGGAAGGAAGAGTGAAAACTGCACAAATCTCCAGGGGAAAACATGAGAAAAGATATTAGTTAAAAAGCCCTGAGACAAGATCATCCTTGGCTTGCTCCAGGAACTGCAAGCATCTTAGAGAGGACACAGAGGCAGCCAGGAGATGGAGTGGGAAGACAGTGTGTGCTGACCCAGAAGCTGGTTTAATGAAGTCGTGGGATAAAATCCCAGTTTTGGTGAGTCCAAAGGACAACAACTGGACCCCTTAAATGCTGAAACCTGTTTCAACAGCTCTGTTTCAAAGGAAAGGAGCAAAACAGGGTAACATGCATGAGGGGGAGTAGGGTAAAGAAATGTGGGGACTTATTTAAGACCAGAAATAACAGCATGATGGTGCATGAGCAGAAAGCAGGGATTTGGGAGGGATTTTTGATAATCCGGGAGAGAGGAAGAAACATTTGTAGAACAGTCTTTGAGTAGATGAGAGGAGATGGGAGATAGTGAACTACTGATGGGATTAGGGTCCATTCTAGATCCAAACTACAGCAGAGGGGACACCAGTGTTCCTTGTAACAAAAGAGAAGGGAAGGTACATGGTATAGGCTGCTGTGTAGATGGAGAATGAGTTATCTTCTGTGATTTCTGTTGCTTATTTAGAGAACAAGATCCAACTGATGAACCTAGAATGAAGAGCTACTGGATCTTTGAGGAGACAGAAGAAATGGCGATCACTTAGAGGCATGAAGGACATTGGTGGCATTAAAGTATCCCTGGGGTCAGTTATCAACCCTCTAAAGACCCAATCATCATGATTATGTGTCTTTTCTGATCCCTCTTTAGCTACATCTGAAATGTACCTATAAAAGGAAGAGTTGTCATTGAAGAAGGAGAAGAAATCTGAATTTTATATGGAGGAAAACTGGGTCACAGCTCCGCTTCTCATCGTCAGTAGCCAGGAGGCTGCAACACTGGCTCCAAGGCTGAGGAGCTGTCAGGGTCAGGAAAGCTCCTGCCCCACGCCCAGCTCCTTTGGTGTCATGTGAGTTTCCTTGGGAGTGGCTGCCTGAGAACAAATGCTTTCAGTGGCGGAGAACTGACTGCAGAAGTTTCGGTCTTCAGGCTGCCATCCTGGTCATCAAGAAGAAGCTGGAGGGGTCTGTGAAAGGACTGCAGGTGAAGTACGGGTCCTTGGATATAGTGATCACTAATGGAGATTTGCAATGCCTGAGAAGTTACGTTTATCCCTGGCCCCCATGCCAAGCACTTCTGTGCTGAGGCTGGAAGCAAACAGAAGAAAAGTGCCTCTGCCTGAGCCTGTCTCCCGGCCCCTCCTGAAAGCTGTCGCCCACAAGTGAGATCAGCTGGAGAGTTTTTCCTTAGGAGAGGAGCTGCAGAATGTGGGACACTTGGCTCTTTCTCTTCAGCTATGTGAAAGCCAGTGGATACCCTGTGTTCCAGAGGACACATAAGATGAGGCAGGGATGGATTCTCAAAGTTGACTTTTACCAACCTACCAGGAGCCCCCACACGTGCACACACACACACGCACACAAGCACGCACATGCACACACAAAAGAGTGCTGAAAATCTTTCCAGTGCTGCTTCCAGAGGGCTTCCAGAGTTCAGCCCTGCTCTCCAAGGTGGTTCAAGGACCAAGAAGGGGATACTCCCTGGGGTATTAAACCATACATAACTGTAAGCCAAACCCTAACCAGAAAAGACCTTCCCAGAAAATAGCTGTCATTTCAAAATGTATTGGAGGTGGAGTTATAGCCACTTTATGTGACTCTACAGAGTGAGATAGGATCTCCTGGATGGTGGGAGAAAGTTTAACCTCCATACTAGATTCTGGAGTTAAGGTAAATTCCAGATCCAAAGGTTAGTTAAACTGTGGCTTCACTTACGTTTGAATGCTGACCCTCTATGTCATTGGTGGCAAACCTATGACACATGTGCCACAGTGGGCTGTTTGCACCATTGAACGATCTAAGAGGTCTACCATCATTGCTTTATGTGGTCTGGATGTAGAATTGTCACCTCGGGGTACTTTGGAAGAGCTGTAGTCTTCAGGGCTGTTGAAAGTTTAACCTCTTGGTGGTTCCCGGAGTAATGTGTCAGTTCCAATTCCAAAGGCTGAAATGTGACGCTGGGGAATGTTGGATACTGATCTTGAGCCTGACCTGGTATTGGAACTGTTAATTCCTTTTATGTTGGATATTGGGCTACAACAACTTCATTAGGTGGCTGTGAAAACTGAGTGTGAGGCTCCTGCATGGTTGGAGAGAGCTCAGTCTCTGTTGGAAGCTCTAGAGTTATGGTGAGTTCCAGGTCCAAAGGCTGGAACCTGATGGGGACAACGCTGGACATTGAGTTTGATTCTGACTTGATGTTGGAATTATCAGGTCTTAATATTCAGGAAGTTGAGCCACAGTCTCATTAGGTGGCTTTGAAAGCTGAGATGGGACCACCTGCTGCACTGGAGCGAGTTCTACCTCCCTTCTGGAGGAGAATCTTAGGCAGGGTGCAACCCTGGAAAGAGCTCCACCTGCTGAGGGAGCTCTGAAAGCTGAGGTAAGGTATTCTAAGCTGGAAAAGGTTGCATCTCATTAGATGGCTCTGAAAGTAGGGCTGCAACCTCCTGGGGGGACTAGAAAAGGTTCTACTTCCTCAGGCGGCTCTGAAGCCTGAGCTGGGATGTTCTGCTGAGGTGAAGTATTTACCTCTTGGTTGATCTGGAGTCTGAGCCAGGGCTTTGTGAAGACTCAACCTGTTTAGAGAATTCTGGACATTGCATTTATCATAAACTTCATATTTACAGGTTTAATTGTAACATTCAGCGACTCTGAGTGGTGAGCTTTACACCCATTTGGAGATGGAGCTTTTGCCTCCAAAATGACAGCTAAACCCTGCTCAGTAGCAAGTTCGTGTGGGGTTGAAGAAGGTTCAGCTTCCTTGGAGGGCTGTGAGAGTTCTCGTGGGGCTTCTTGATGAGGTGAAGAAGACTGGACCTCAGGAGTCTCCGGATTCTAAGTTTGGGCCACCAGCTGGAATTGGGAAGGTTCAACCTGCTCAGAGGGCTGTGGAGGCCCGTCTGGGTTTTCCTCAGATTCCAGCTGCAAGCTGCCATGGTCAGCTCTATCCATACTGGGCTTCCGTAATCATCTGGGAAGATTTATTTCTGAAGCTTAGGCTTTGAAAATTGATGAAGAGTTCCAACAAAAACCTTAGCCTGTTGCCGATGCCCAGCTAGATCTTTTTCAGGTTCAGAGGTGAAAAAAATCAACTTTGCTGCTTTTGAACTCTATCTAGATGAGAAACAAGTATTTCAAATGACTGGTGGTTGCAGCCTGATCTAACCCGGCACCTGAATCTTACTTCTGAGTCCAGCAGGCAGAGATAGAGCCTGATTCAGATGCGCATCTGGCACTGAAACCAGCTCTGGGGGCCTCTCTTGCCAAGGAAGCCTGTCCTGCGGATCCTGGTGAGAACTGATTTGCGGGGGAGCACTCTGGCTGAATCCGGGTCCTGCAATAGAAACAAACTCTCAAACTCTCAGTCATCTCTTAAGGTGGGACCAACATCTACAAGAAGCAAAGGACCAGAGGACCACCCCCTCTTCAGCTGTGGGGATTAAGGGTTAGAAAAAAAGTAGAGCTAAGTCCACGCTGGAGGGCTCTGAGATCAGCTCAGTCTGCTCCAGAAGTTGAGACACCAGAACCAGTAGCCACAACTATCGGCTGCCACATGAGGAGACATGGAGTCCAGAGGTGCAGCAGGAACAGGACAGGGAGAGGCTGGTGCACAATAATCTAGGCTGGTGGTCAGTATGATATAAGCAGAAGGGCATGGCAACTTCTAGGAAGCCTCTTTAAAGGATAGTTGATTCTCTGTTTGCACTTTCCTATCTCTATCTTGTCACCTGGAAGGATGTGATGACTGGAGGTGCTACAGCTGTCATCCTGGGTCAAAAGACTGAGGCAGGCTACAGGGGGTCATACTCTAGGGATGATGAGTTTTCATTTGTAAAGTTTTGTCATTCATGTCATCTTGGTCAACCTTCATATCAGTGCTTCAAAGAATTAGCATAGGAATTATTGTTCTTGTCTCAGAGACCACAACAAGTCTAAGGGAGTAAATGGATTTTTGTTTTGTTTTGTATTTTAACTTTTAGAATTTGTTTTGTTTTGTTTTGTTTTGTTTCGTTTTGTTTTGTTTTTTCTGGTTTTTCTCTGGTACCGGGAACCGAACTCACGACCTGGCGCTTGCCAGGCAGGCGCTTTGCCGCTGAGCTAAATCCCCAGCCCCAACTCTTAGAATTTGTAAATAATAGAAACAGTGTGCACTGGCAAAAAAACAAACAAACAAAAAAAAAAACTAACAACAACAAAAAAGAACCAGATCTGAGGATCAGTGGAATATATTAGAAAATGCAGAAATAACTCCAGACACATTCAGTCACCTTATCTTTGACAAAGGGGCCAAGCATGTTTACTGGAAGAAAGACAACCACTTTAATAAATGATGCTGGAAAAACTGGCTTTGCACATGCTGAAGATTAAAATCAGACTCATGTCTTTCACCTTGTGCTAAACTAAATTCAAAATGGATTAAAGATCTAAATATTAAAGCAGAAACATTAAAACTGCTGGAAGACAAAATAGATAAAACTCTGGAAGACATTGGTGTAGGCAAAGACTTTATGAATAAAACCCTGATGGCACAGGAACTATCACAAAGAACAACAACTGGGATCTCATCTTATGAAAAAGCTTTTGCACACGCAAGAAAAACCACCAACAGGGTGAGAAGACAACCCACGGTGTGGGAAAAAATGCTTGCCAGCTGTTCCTCAGACAAAGGACTACTATCAAAAATATATAAATAACTCAAAAAAATCAGACATCTCCAGTTTAGAGATCCAATCCAAAAATGTGCATCTGAGGTGCATACACATTTCTCAGATGAAGAAATACAAACAGCAAACAAATATGTGAAGAAATGCTCAGTAACACTGGCCATTTGAGAGATGTAAATTAAAACAACATTAAGAGTCCATATCACCCTAGAAAGAATAGTTATTATAAAGAAATCAACCTACAACAAGTGCTGGAGGGTCTGTGGGGAAAAAGGAACCCTTCTCCACTGTTGGTGGAAGTGTAGCCTGGTACAATCACTGTGGAAATCAATGCGGAGATTCCGCAAAAAACCAGGACTAGAGGTCCCATTTGACCCAGCTGTTCCTCTTAAGGGGAATTTTCCCAGAAGAATTAAAAACATCATACCACAATGATATACATGCACCCATGTTTGTAGCAGCACAATATGTAATAGCAAAATCTTGGAAACAATTCAAATGCCCATCAGTCGAGGAATGGATAAAAAAGATGTTTTATTTTTATACAATGGGGTATTATCCAGCCATAAAAAAGGATAAACTGGAGACTTTTATAGATGAATGGATGTAACTCGAATCCGTATTTATAAATGGAATAAATCAGACTCATATGTACAAGCATTGTATTGTATCCCTTGTGTGAGAAGCTGAAAGAGTAAACATGATATTATAAATGTATATTAATTCTGGAAGTAATTAATAGCCTTCTAAAGTTTTTTTCTTCCTTTTCAGAATTGTTTTAATCATTTCAAATCTTTTGGCTTTTCATAGAAAGTTATTATCTTTTAGTGTTTCACCTTAAAATGTTTCCTGAAATTTTTAATTTCTCTGTAATGTTTTCTAGTTTTCTACATATAGGTGCTGTAAATTTTGTGGTGAGATTTATCATTACTTTATATTCTAATAGTCTTGTAATTAATATGTTTTGTTTTTGTTTGTTACCATGAAGTGCAAGTATAGTTGCTTTTCAATAAACATTAAAAAGAATATGTAAAAAGTAAGATTTAAACAGATCCTGTCAATCAGAAGTCACAGCCTTTTCATTCCCGTCAGTGACCCTGGGCGAGCTATAACATACACCCATCTAAAGATCTAAAAATATTCTCTACTGAGTATTTTATTCATTTTAAAAATATAAGTATTTATTTTATATGAATTTGTAACCACAAAGACAACATAGCCAACAATTCATATCTTAGCAAGCAATAACCAGTGTCAAACTGAGTAAAAATCATGTCACTGATGTTGATGGCATGGAGATATGACTTAGAAGCTTGCAGGGTATGATTGAGAATTTCAACTCCAGTCAAAACAAATTTGTAGAACTCCTACTGAATACTAGATGTATTAGATAATAGGACACAAAACCAAAATGAACAAATACAGCTTCTACTCTTACAGATGGAAAATTCCGGATATGTTTGAGACTGAAAGCCTTATGTAGGCAGAACGCCATGGTTCTAGCGTATCAGACCTTCAGACAGGAGTGGTGAAGACGTTTTGGGGAGCATTAGTGGCACTGATGGTATTAGTGTCTGGTGTTACCCTGGTGACGGTCACAATACACCTACAATTTTCAATTGTAGTCTCACAACAGAGGTCATTATTAATATGCTTCACGTAAAAGCTTTGAATATATGCCTCTCACCTCAGAGACAAATGTTTAGGGCTGGGCTTTCAAACCTCACTTTATAGAAGCATTTCTGGTACATGAATCCCCACTGCCAAAATAACCACATAGGAAGTCACAGACAGATGGCAAAGCAGAAGCTCTGGGGAACATGCAATCATATTCCATATGGCATCTTGTATGGGGCTTATAAAAGTGGTTCTAATATCCACAAATGAATTAACTGGCAGTCACAGAGGAATGAAACCTTCCACAACCTTCAATGCAGTGCAGAATCCATTTCATTTTTTTTTTTAATTTTTTTTTTTTTTTTTTGGTTTTTCTCCAGTACCAGGAACTGAACTCACGACCTTGCACTTGCCAGGCAGGCGCTTTTGCCGCTGAGCTAAATCCCCAGCCCCCAGAATCCCTTTCAAATCAGCACACAATGCAGCGAGAATACCCATGACAAAATAAACACACAAGGTAAAATCAAGTACAAGTCAGCACTAAGCAATAGAACTTCAAAGCTTTAGTTAGCCAGTAGAGTGAGGTCCTACTGCTAACTATTAGTTGGAGAAGTATTGAGATTTTACATGAACAGAGTTGGCATTTTCATATGGAAATAATATCCTAAGAGATGGGCACACTACAGCCACGGACCAACTGGGGCCTTCCTGGTTTTTGTACAGCCTGCAAGCTAAGAAAGGATTTCATGCTTTTTAATGACAAAAAAGTGTCAGAAGAAGATGATTTTACAATGCATAAAAATGTTATAAATTTCAGAATTCTACTGGGACTCCCAGTAGACTTCTCAAACTGCCAGTAGAGGTTTATTGTAGCACAGCCGTGCTCATTTGTTTATGTGCTATATGGCTGCTTGTGTGCCTCTGCAGCATTGAACAGTGGCAGAGGGAATCTGGCCTTCATGGCCCAAAACAATTACTCTCAGCCCTTCACAGAAGTTTTCTGTCCCTGTTTAAGCTGGGACACAATTCATTGTTAAAGGTGTTTAACAATTTAAACATGAAATTCAGAAGCCTGCCTTGTGGGAGTTTGCCACAAAAATAACTTTTTTAGCACTAAGGACTGCATACTTATGGCAGGATTTGTTGTCTTGACCGGCTAGGCACCCATAGTGCATATGGTTACCTTGATGCTCACATAATTGTCTATCTGCTCTATAATTGTCTGTCTATAACTCAACTGTAAACGTGGCCAGGGAAGGGCTGGGTCAACCATGGTTACTCTGTACCTCTCCACTATCCTTATGCTCATATTTATTGATAGTGTTCCATGACCTTCAAAATCTTTGCCTCTGTTAGTATTCTCTTCCTCATCTTAAAAATGTCTTTCCAAGTATACTATGGTATGAATGTCCCTCAAAATCCACATGCTGACGTGATTAGCATCTGTATAAAAGAGCCTGAGGAAGTTGAATCAGTCCTTTCCCTCCCTGCACCAAGTGAGGACACAGCTTTTTTTCCCCTTGCAGCAGCAAGGCGCCATCTTGGATTCACATAGCAGCCCTCGTCAGACACCATATCGCCTGGTGTCTTGATCTGGAACTTCCAGCCCTCCAGAATCATAAGAGATAATTTCTGTTTTTTATGAATCATTCGGTCTGTGTACTATTTTATTATAGCAGCGCTAGTAGTCTGACACAGTAATGTAAGTTTTCACATTAATAGATAACAGCTTGACACCAAATTAGAATAAGAAGGCATCTAATCAAGAGTAAGTCTTTTCACTAAATCCCCCAACTATCCCTATTACTGCCCCAAAGACAAATACAGTATTACTTCGGTTCATGAACTTCTTTCCATGATTCTGGTCTCTAACCAAGTTGGACAAGAACAAAATCAAATCTCCAAATAACAGCAACATTGAATTTAACTGTTGAATTTCATTTGATTCTTCTCCTGTTGTTAGTTGTCTTTTTGTTTTACTTTTCATTTTGAGACATGGTCTTACTAAATTACCCCAGGCTAGCCTTTGTGGTAGATTAACTAATGATCATCTTGTCACACCCAGCTGAACTGAGTCAGCACGGTGCTGGGTGTGGAAGGCCCACTGAGGATCATTTCCAATAGCATAAAAGGACAACTGGAGGGGAAGTTGGTGTGCTGTTGATCCTCCTCGAGAAGCTCGTCACGCTGGCTTTCCTGATATGGACTCAGCTGCTCTAATTGTGGGAGGGGCTCAGGTCCTCGCTATTACTGAGGACGGCTGCAGTTTACTTTGGGAGAGCTCTGGTCCTTACCTTGAGCATCACTTCCTGGCTCCAGTGCAGATCCATCAGCCTGCTGGCACAGATCTTTAATGCCCCTGGTTTAGACTTTCTAGCTTCCACCACTGACCTTTGGGCCTTCCCAGTGCAGATCCTCGGTACAGACTTGCATGAGACATTGTTGTGGGCTCTAGATCTCCAGCTGGATGCATGGAGGACATTGCCATGGACTCTAGGTCTTTGGGTGGGCTCATGCAGAACATCGCCAAAGGATCCAGGCCCTTAGTTGCATTATTTGAGTCTCTAGGGCCTGGACAGATCTCCTGCACTCTTCTGCATTTGACTTTTGAGTGAATATTACAAAGTAATCCTATAAAGTATGTGTCCTATATTAAGTCTATTCCCTTGCAAACCCTGACTACAACAATGTATGCAAGGTAAAAGTCTTAGATTCCTTTCTAAATTTCCTCAACAGCCTCCCTCCCTTTCTAACTCAATTGTCATCTGACACCCATGGCTCCTCCCACTTTTGGGCCTGGAAGAAGCACAAACTATGACACATAAATTCGAGCTTTCTGTGTGCTGCTAAGGGTCCAGAACACCTAGCTGAGAAGTATGAATCAACCCTTTAGAAACAAGAGACATGGTGAGCCAGGTAGTTAAGTTTTCTGCCTTTCTCTCTTCCATGGACTACTCCAAGATGTGGCAGAGATACTTAAGACCCTTCTGCTGGGGCCATAAGCTATATCTCTTTACAATCCCATGACCTGTCTAGAGTGGTGACACATGGCGGTGCATTTCTCACCACTTCCCCTCTGCCTTATCGTCACTACCCTGGCCTTGTACATCTCAAATTAACTGCTAGCTTTGCTTGCTACAGAATCTGATCGAGGACATAGAGAGCTGCCTTGTGCTCTTTATATAGTTGCACAGTTTCTTATTTATGTATAGACAAAATATATTTAAACCAATCCTCTATTGCTGCATATTTAAAGTCATCTTCCATTTTTGCAGGCATGCATATTTAAAGTATTAATTGATTTGGGTTTTCTATACTTTTATGTCATCTCTTCTGTGGTGGCACCACATTGCTGCAGAATTATTATTTTTATCCTCAAAAATAAAAGGTAAACATTTTTCAAGGCTCTGGCACTTGCTCTTCCAGAGGGATGCATTTGCTACCACTCATTCTCGAATTCTGTGAGCCAGCAAGTCTGAACTACTTGTAAGACCCAGAGCTCCCTTTAACCTGCTGTCTTTGCACACACTGGCCTCTCTGTCTGAAATGCCCACAGCCATCTGCCTGTCCAACTCCTATGTGTCCTTCAGCCGGTGTCTGTGTGTCCTCCAAACCTTCCTCCAGTCCCCTTCCAGGTAGGGCTCCTTTTTTCTTGATTTAACTCTACTCTGAATATGGCACCCGTGTAGCAAGTACTGGAATGTGAGATAGTAATCACTGGTTTGCATTTCTGTTTCCCTACTTGTCCATAACTTCTCTGTTGACAGCAATAATATTTTTTACATTTCTGACTCCAAGACTGTAAGTGATCAACAATAGTTGTCCAAAAACACAATACTCACCTCTGGGTACAGCAACAGCAGTTCAGCTTAAGTGGATTAGATGCTTTTTTGATGAACAGCTCAAGCTTTTACCCACAGAACAATACTTTGTCCTATAAACCAAGTCAAAATATAAATAAAAGTATGTACTCCTTACAGAAAATATGGCTCAAGTAAGCGGGACAGAAATGTATTTGCACTGCTGCTCACTAACTTGCCCTCTTGCACAACTTTCTGAGTTCCAATTTCACCTCTGGTCAAGTGGCTGTAATAATACTTACATTATGGGGTTGATGTAAGGATTAACTCTAAGAACAGAAGTGTCTGCGTATGAGCTTTTCTTTCCCAGAATAGAGGACGCTCAAACAGTGGTATTTTTCTTAGCCTTCTCACTCCATTGCACTCTCTTTAGTATCACATCTTTGAACAAATTGTGTGGTTTATTTTCAAGGAAATCATGATTTGGGGGGGGTACTGGGAATCAAACTCAGGACCTCAAATTTGCCAGGCAGGTGCTGTGCCCTTGAGCTATATCCCTGGTCTCTGACGTGTGATTTCTTTTGACTTCAAAAGAATTCTGAGACCTACAACAACATCAAATGCTTCATATATATCTCATTATACATCAAGCAATATTTTATGTGCTATACGTAAGTTGACTTAACTACTGAAACTGACCAGAGCTACCAGATGCTCTGAATTAACTCTCAAAGCACTGAGATGATAAAAAATATCCTTTTATACCCATCTAGGGTTCGCCTGCTGACACACAAGGCTAGACACCAACCCCCAACTCACAAGTAGCGCTTCTCACACAAAATGCGCACTAAGCATATACTTTACGGCATCAGAAAACTATAATCACACACACACACAAAATTTATATTGACATTGTTATTTAAGAAAAAAAAAGAGCAATGTAGTTGAGGATAGTGATATGCAGTGTAACAACCACTGTTGATTTGTATTAATTTGTCTTGAGACCCTGTATCTCTTTGAATGTTCTTGCTTTGATTTGTTTATGTTCATGGTACTGGTATGCTGCCACTGTTCTATTTTTTTGTTTGTTTATTTCTCATGTACTACTCTCTCTAAAAGAAAAAAAAAAGAAAAAGACACACATTGAAGTAGTTGGTAAGGGAGGAAATTTTTGAAGATAAAGAACCAAGAGTGAATTCCAGGCAAGGCCTTCAGCCCAGCACCTGGAAGGTGCCTTCAAAGCGCAGGCCAGCTGTGTTTCTGGGGCAATCCCAGCAGCCTCGGCAAGCACGCTTTCCTTGCAAAACCAAGAAGTGTGTGATTTCTCAAGTCCTCTTTCTCCTCTTCTTCCTCCTTTCAGTCATCACACTTCTTGCTCATTGCAAGCACTTTGTGGGCTACTCGACAGCCAGTCACTCCACTTGGTCTCCGCTAGCAGAAGATCTGCCACTGGAAATCCATGCATCTCAGGGAGGGGGGTCTGTTGCTATGGTGGGTGATTAATCATGCTTCGTCTAAACCATCATGTTATCCTGTTCCCCTTTGACAGTGTTGGGTTAGGTGGCGATGTAAGCCTGTCCTAACCAAAGTGATACAGGGGGAAGCTGGCTGGGGAAGTTCCCTTCTCACATAAATACCAGAACCTTGGGGGGATAAAGTCTTTATCACCATTTCTGTCTCCTCATTTTACCTTGAAAAACTGATATGAAACTAAAATACCCAAAGCTTCAGCAGCCATCCTGTGACTTCAATGAGAGAACAAGAGGCAATGAGAACAAGAATGACTCTGAAAATGTCTTCCTTTGAGCAGGGCAGGAGCTCTTGATGACATTGTTGAAACTCTGGACAAACTGTGGTGTCATCTCCTGACTTCTTGCTCAGTACAATTAATCCCTTTTGAGATTAGCTGACATTACCTGAGCTTGCAGCTAATTTTAGCCAAGAACATTTCTAATTGATGGACTTTCCTTCCCTATAAAACATTCCGTGCTGTCATTTATAAAAGATAGAAAGTCAGGGACAGTAGAAAGATGACATTTTAAGGTTATTTTCCTTTTTCTTTTCTTTGTTTTCCCTGTTATCTGGATAAGAGAAAATTGTGATGACTTCCTAACAATATTCAGAACTAGTAATTTAAGTCTTTAATTCTCTTTGCTGTCACGGATTCTAGTTTTTAATGCCTTTGTTTGAAACATTATTCTCAACAGATAACTAAGGCTGTGAGAATAGGAACTTTCTAGAAACTTAGCACCTCTCTCCTGAAGGCCAAAGCATCTTGCATCTCAGTTTCTCCCTCTCTCTGTAATGAGTGGTGGTGAACCTGTGGCACAGGCGTCGCAGTGGGCTGTTTATTTCATTGAAAGCTCTGAAAGGCTCGCCATCACTGCTGTAGGCCGCCTTCCTCTATGCCCTCATGGCTCCTGCTATTTTCAAATTGACTTGCCCATGACACCGAGTGGGCACAATTCTAACAGTTTTGCTTCTAGTTCAGCAATCCCGTTTGTCTCCACAGTGGAACAATAACTAACAACAGTTTTCTGTACCTCTCACCTTAAGGAAAAGGTTAACGAAGTGCTGACAAGCCAATTTTTTCGCTCCCTAGAGTCCGGTGTCCACACAGATCCAATCAGCTGACTATACAGAGGAATCATGTGACACAAAGGGGATGCCTGAGCCTGTCTTTTCTACAGGAGCCAGAGAACAGAATCCATTGGTAGGACAAATAGTGAAACAAGGCCCATGGCAAGTATCATCTAGCTCATATCAGGTTAATAAGACATGTGCAAGATTTTCATGTACTTACATGCTATCAGTTGACATAAACCTACAATTACATTTTGAATGCCGACCAAAGGAAAAAGGGTTGAGGACATGGTTGACATTACAATGGCCTCCTAAGACTAAGGGTACAGCTCAGTGGCAGAGCATTTGGTGAGCACTGCAAGACCCTGAATTCCCTCCCCAGCAAAATGCTGCCCAATGATGTCCACAGCTCACTCTGAACCTATGAATATGCCACCTTACACGGCAGAAAGCACTGAATGCGGTAGATGGAATTACAGTTGCAAATGAGTTCTTTTACAGCAGGGAGCTTATTTTGGACTTTCAGGATGCCTAGTATCATCACAGGGTCCTCAACTGTGGAAGAGGGAAGCAAAAGAGTCTAAGTCAGAGTAGTACAGTACAAAACAGATGACTGCCCTTTGCTGACTTTAAACATGGAAGGTGACCAGGTATGGTTGGTACATGCCGATAATCCCAGCAGTCTGGGAGACTGAGGCAGGAGAATCTCAAGTTTGAGCTCAGATTGGGCAATTTAGTGACTTAGTAAGACCCTGCCTCAAAATTAAAAAAAAAAAAAAAGGACTGGAGATGATGGCTCAGTGCAAAGGCTTTGGCTCTAATCCAATCCCCAGTACTGGGGAGAAAAGACGAAAGGTAAACCACTGCATAGTGCAGGTGACCGCTGGGTCAGAACAAGGAAAAACAGCGCTCCTCTAGAGCCTGCAGAAAGGAACACAGCCCTATTACACCTTGATTTTAGCCCAGTGAGACCCATTGTGTGTGACTGAACTCCAAAACCATAGGACAGTACACTTTGTTATTTTAAGCCACTAACTGTGGCAGTTTGTTACACAATAATAGAGAACTAACACAAGGGCGAAGGTGGATATTACGATGTGCTAGAAACAAAACTGTGAGTTAGCACTGTTATACCTGCTTTCCTAACAAGGAGGTGAAGGGTTCACACAGGTCATAAACAGCACAACTGAATGACTCCAGAGTCTATGTTCTTTCTAACACACCGTAAGTGCCTCTTCAGAAGAATCTCTTGCCAGGCATGGTGGTGCACACCTATAATTCCAGCACCTGGGAGGCTGAGGCGGGAGGATCATTGTGAGTTTGAGAACAGCCTGGGCTACAAAGTGAGCTCAAGGCTGGCCTGAACTGCATAGTGAGACCCTGTTTCAAAAAGACAAAACAAACAAACAAACAACAAAAAAAAAAAACCAGAAGAGTCTCTAAGGCAAAGGGTCTAATACCTAGCCACACATTAGAATCATCTGCAATCCTTAAAATGTTCTGAAGCCTGTGTGCCCAGGCATTCTCACTTAATTGGTATAGGATGCAACCTGGCCATCAGGAATTTTAAGAACCCCTAGGTAATTCTCAGGTATGGGAAAATTAAGCAGCTGCCATTCTGGAGGTAGGTACAAAGTGCCTTGATGTTAAATGACATCACAGTTGTTTCTTTTTGGGAGTAGCTTCTTTTTCATTGGCTCACACCTGGGCTGCCTAGCAGAATCACCGGGAGAGCTTTTACCACAAAGCTATGCTGGATTCTGCCCTCCTAGATTCTGATCCAAATGGTCTAGGGTAGGACCACGATGGAATTTTAAGAATCCTCCAGATGATGCTAATGTCGAATCAAGTTAAAATCCCAGTATCAGAAGAACACAATGGAGCTCCCACCAGCTTGTAAGTGATTTTGAAAACTCTGCATGCTGGTATAGAGTCAAGGTTTTCATAGCAAAGCTGAATTTTTCCAGCTGCCCCAGACAGGAAATGTTTACACATATTTGCAGAACTTCTTTATTTGCATGGTGCAAGATCATGCTGTTTTTGAAGAACACTCAAATGAACACTTGTAACCTAGAATTCATACAAAATATTTTTTAAAAGTTTGTTGAAGCTAGTTTAGAGAAGGTGCCAACAAGCCTGCTTGAATTATTCTTAAACATTCAAGCTAAATAAGATTGTTGTCCTTAAGGACTAAACCATACAGTGAAAGCTACAGGCAAGGACACGTGCAAGATGTTATGCTTTTCCCCAGATCTTCTCACTGCTAAGGAGAAAAAAACAGCATTTCAACAGAAGCTTCTGTTACTACCTTAATCTGGTGCTCACAATCATTGCCAGGCTGGCCTTGAGCTCACTTTGTAGCCCAGGCTGTTCTCAAACTCACAGTGATCCTCCTGCCTCAGCCTCCCAGGTGCTGGAATTACAGGTGTACACCACCATGCCTGGCAAGAGACTCACAATCATACAGGACACTGTATGATTCCTGATGAAAAAGAATATGAAGTACACAGGTGACCTGTGACTTTAAAGAAGTTTAACCTGAGTCTTGTCAAACCTCTGAACTTAACTTCCAGGCGACAGTTAATATCCAAGCAAGAGAATCAAGGTTGAAAGCACCACGAGAAAACAAGCTTGTAAATTCAGAATGTGGAACATTCTTCAAGAAGGCTGAGTTGGTCTCTTCAGAAAGACAATGTTTAAAAAACAAAGTATGCAATGATTTTAGTATAAAAGATAAAGAGACATAACACAAAAACTATGCCTTGATTGAATCCTAGTTGTTTTGTTTTGTTTGTTTTTAATAGGAAAGAGGAAAAGAAATACCTACCAAAAATATTTTAGGGGCATTTCGGGGGAAGTGTGAGTATGTCCAGATATTGGATGACATGAGGGAATTGTAATTTGAATTAAGTATAATCATGATATGTTATGTTGAGGAATTCCTACTTTCAGCTGTATCATTTAAGGGTGAAATGTCTCAATACCCAAAACATATTTTCAATTGCTGCAGAAAAATAAGTACACACACATTTTCATATAAGCAAAGAAAAATATTGTCAAGATGCTCACAGTTGTTGAATAAATGTTGTACTCTTTCAACTTTTTCCATGTTTTAAATGATCCCTTTACGTACATGTACCAACTTCACACAAGAAATGCAAGCCTTCTATACAGCAAGCATGTACTAGTAAAAAATTTAAAAACAATGCTGCAGTTTTTAAATCAAGGAGCAGGTAACAGTAGTCAGAATCTCTCCATGCTAGAAAATACCTCTTGCAAAGTTGGTCTCTGGGCATAACTGGGGCTCAGTCATTCCTTCCACTTTGTCTCAGAGTTTCTTCTGAGAGTTTCACTTCATGCAAGTGTCCACTGCCCAAGCAGGACAACCCGTGGATGGTTCCTTTTCCATCTAGATCTTATGGTTCTGGACTCACTGAAATGTCTTTCCTCAGGTTCATCTGAGGAGCAGAGTCACCCTCCAAACCCCAAGAGCTACCAGACACCCTACTGCAAACACCATGATATTTTACTTGTGTGAACTACATACATAAAAGGAAAAATAAGATAACAAGCATAGCATGATCTAATTGATTGTTTTAATAACAGACTGAGATTCACTTATCCACATGTCCCTTTGAAGAGTCCCCAGGTTGGGAGGTCTGCCTCTTAAACTCATCTTCAAAACCTACTTTACACTCTTCCTCAGCATCCATATACCTTGTCCCTGAAGGGCATATTTGATCAGTACAGACAGCCAAACACCACTGAGGGTCTCACACAATAATTAAAGTACTCAAGAAAGGACAAGAGTACTGTAGCTATAGGAAACCACTGAAGAGTAAAGGGCTTCTGGGATGTGGGAAAAGAGAAGGGAAAGAAGGAGAAATTTTGTATGTATGTATATACAGGATAGTTAACATGGTTGTTCTTCTGTCTTCTATTTCTATGCTGAAAGAAACTGTCAATGAGTCTTTGGTTGACCAGTATTGCATGTCTATATCTGTTTTCATGAAAAGCCACTTTGAAGATATCAATATGTAATACAACCACCATTGTTAATTCCCTACTACTTTGTTTGTAACTCTGTATTGTCTGTATTGTGCTTGTGATATGTTGTAAAATGTTGTATGTCTGTTAATGTTTCCCTCCTTTTATCTTTAAAATAAAAAAAAGAGTACTGTACCTGCACGTATGAACACCGTATTGTCTCCTAGTGTAAGAACCTGAAAGAGTAAATAAAATCTGACAGGTACAATAGATATTGTGAAAGGGAAAGAAACTGCTCAAAAGGAAAAAACAACTGGGATGAGGGAAAGGAGAAAAGAAAGAAAGAAGGGGGGAATATATATATATATACACAGAAGATAGCTAAGATAATTGTACTACTAATTTCTATTGGTTTATTGAAAGGAACAGTTAATGCTTAATTTTTGACCAATTTTGCATGCTTTTATCTGACAATCTGAACAACTACTTTAAAGACAATGTGCAGTATAACAACCATTGTTGAATTCATATCATCTTGTTTTTTGAAATTCTGTATTGTTTCTAATGTTTATTATTTTTTATTCTGAGCAGTACACAAAGTAGCATTGTGCATGTTGATATTTATTTTTCTGAAATAAACTGGCTCTGATCACAATTCATTTAAAATGATTTCAAGTGTTTCAGACAATATTAGCATCATTTGAAAAACATGTTAAGGTAAGAATTTTGGAGAGTCTATTGCTCCCTAGGACACATAGGTCTAAATCTTGATTCTAAAGACATCAGCGAAGAAACCTTTATGCTAACTCAATTTAAATTTAAACTTTTATGTTAACTATCTGTAAAAAGAAGTAACATGCCTAACTTACAGTTGCAAGGCATAAATAAATTAATATATACAAAGCACTTAAAGTGGTGCCTGGCACATAATAAATCTCAATAAATTTTGCATACTATTGAAAATAGTCACTACTATTTATTGGACATTCAGTCACACTACTTTCCAGCTACATTGGTGTATAGAACTTTAAGATGGCCTGTCCATTGCAGATGGGAAAAGCCTAGCTCAAAACAGCTTCAGTTATAAAAGGCCATAACAGGAACACGTAGCCAGGAAGCCAAGGTGCAGTGGTAGTGGTAGCTTCAGAGACAGCTAGATCCAGGATTAAAACAATGGCATGAAGCCTCTGGTACTCATCCTCATTGATCACCTCTGCTCCTTCTTTGATGCAAGCTGTAACAACCTCTCTCCAGGAGGTGGATAAGTTGTCCGATGGTGCTAGATTGTAGCAGAAAATGCGCCCCCTAGACAGTATACTTCAGTGTCTTAGTTGCCCAGGTAATAGTTCCTGTTCCAGATCCAGTTGCTCCTGTCTTTTAAAAACAGCTGGTCACTGAGATGCTTAGCTCATCACTATGATGCACATTGCATACACCAATCCCCAGCTGATAAGCCATTCTGCCTCTGTACTTCCTGCTTGTTTATCTCATATAAGCCCTAGATCAGCAAAGATCAAGGCCTAATATTCTGGGAATGATCCCAATCAGTGCTCATCATGTAAATAAATCTGCCTCCAAATCCTCAGTATCATTTCCGTGTTTCTGCTTGCTGCTGCAAGATGATACCCCAAGACCATGCCCACAGTTCCAGAGATAGAAACCTTTTTTCCTCCGGCAAGCACATGTCAGAACTCAAAGGTGACTTCAGATGATGATACTAATCCTTGCCTGGCCCTGATCAAATTGCTCAGAGCGGATCACTAAGACTGGTTAGTGAAAGTCCAAAGTCAACACTGAGATAAAACCTTCAGAGTCCCTCCAGGGACACATGGGACAGGAGGGTCACCGAATGAAGTCATAAAGAAACATCTGCTTTCTTAGAACTGAACATCCTGCTTCAGTTCATTTTATATCCATTTATTTGTCACTTTATATTTATTACTTTGTTTTATCACATACTGTGTGTCAGGAAATATACTACATGCTGTACAAAAAAGAATGCAGTAACCGCTAAATTTCTTGGGATAGTTGATATGGACCAGACTCTCAGTTACACATTTCAGATGTATTGTCTTATTTAATCTTCCTAACGATACTATAAAATAAGCATTATCATACCCAGTTGAGGAAACTGAAGCTCAGATGACCTAGCAACCTTTCCAAAGCCACACACCTTAGTAAATGACAGAGCCAGAATTCAGATCCAAAGTAATCTGACCACAAAGCTCGTCCTCCACATCTTCCTTATATTTGGGTCTCATAAAAATCTCATGAGGTGATGTCTTTTTTTAAACCACTATATTACAATAAAGAAAGAAAACTCCAGGAGGACTGGGTATGGTGGTGCACACCTGCAATCCCAGCTACTCAAGAGGATGAGGGAGGAAAACCACAAGTTTGAGGTCAGCCTGAGCAACATACTGAAACCCTGTATCGAAAATAAAATTAAATTAAAGGCTGGGAACGTAGCTCAGTAGTAAAGTACTTGCTTAGCATGTGTAATGCTGTGAGTTCAATCTATAGCACTAAGAAAAACAAAAACAGAACCTATATTCTAAGAAGGTGGACAACACAGAAGAAATGGACAGATTTCCAGACACAATCAAATTGCCAAAACTAAATCAAGAAGATACAAAAATTCTAAATAACCTAATATCAGCCAGTGAAATTGAATATTAATTAAAAATTTACCCACAAAGAAAAGCCCAGGTCCTGACAGGTTCACAGTTGAATTCTACAAGAAATTTAGAGAAGAACTAATGCCACTAACGCTAAAACTCTTTAAGGACATTGAAAGGGAAGTAGTACTTCCAAAATCATTCCTGAAAGCAAGTATTACCCTGTTTTCAAAACCAGAGAAGAGCCCAACCAAAAAAGAAAGCTACAAGCCCATCTCCCTAATGAACATAGATATAAAAACTTCCTAATATACTGGCAAACAGAGTGCAGCAAATCATCAAGAAGATTATAGACCATGGCCAAGTTGGATTCATCTCAGAGATTCAGGGATGGTTTAACATACACAAATCAATAAATGTAATGCACCATACTAACAGAACCAAAGACAAAAATCACATGATCATCTCAATGGATGCAGAAAAAGCATTTAACAAAGTCCAACACCCATTCCTGAAAAAAATCCTACATAAAAGGATAGCGGGTCTTTATCTTAATCTGTATAAGCCATCTATGACAAACCAATAGGTAACATCATACTAAATGGACAAAAAGTGAAAGCTTTCACTCTCTAAAATCAGGAACAAGACAAGGATATCCACTATCACCTCTCCCATTCAATATAGTTCTGGAAACATTAGCCGGAGAAATTAGATAAATGAAAGAAAAAAGGAATAAGGATAGGAATGGAAGAAATTAAATTATCACTTTTTGCAGATAACATGATATTTTACATAGAAGGCCCCAAAAACTCCACTAAAAGAATTACAATTTTAATAACTAAATTCAGTAGTGTCGCTAGATGCAAAGTCAACACACAAAAATCAATGGCATTTCTGTACACAAGTAACAACCTCACAGAGAGAGAAACTAGGGAAACCACATCCTTTACAATAGCATCCAAAGAAATAAACACTTAGGAATCAATCTAACAAAAGAAGTAAGAGATCTATACATTGAAAACTACAGCACACTGAAAAAGGAGAATGAAGATTTCAGAAAATAGAAAGATATTCCTTGCTCATGGATAGAAAGAACCAACATAGTGAAAATGGCCATACTCCCAAAACTGTTATACAGATTTAATGTAATCTCAATCAAAATATCATTAGCATACCTAACAGAACTAGAGAACTAGAGAAAACATTCCTAAAATTCATCTGGAACCAGAAGAGACCTAGAATAGCAAAAGCAATTCTGGGCAACAAAGACAAGTTGGGGGGCAGCACAATCCCTGACTTGAAATTTTCCTACAAAGGTACTGCGATAAAATCAACATGGTGTTGCCAAAAAACAGACCTGAGGATCAGTGGAACAGAATAGAAGATGCAGACCAACTCAAAACACTAAACCACCTTATCTTCAACAAAGAAGCCAAACATGTTCACTGGAAGAAAGATAATCTCGTTAATAAATAGTGTTGGGAAAACTGGCTTTCCACATGCCAAAAACTAAAACTAGACCCGTGTCTATCACTATGCACCAAAATAAAGTCAAAATGGATCAAAGATCTAAATATTAAAGTAGAAACACTAAATCTACTGGAAGAGAAGGTAGGTAGAAACCTTGAAGACATAAATGTTGTCAGAGTGTTCATGAACAAAAACAAAACTGCACGAGAAATACTTCAAAGAATCAACAACTGGGATCTCATCTTATTAAAACTTTTCTGCACATCAAAAGAAATCACCAATAGAGTGAAAAGACAATCCACAGAGTGGGGAAAAATTACAGCCAGTTATCCCTCAGACAAAGGACTTATATCTAGAACATATAAAGAATTTAAAAAATCAGTCCCCCACAATTCAAAGATCCAATCCAAAAGATGGGCATCTGTGATAAATATATACTTCTGAGATGAAGAAATACAGATAGCAAATAAATACATGAAAAAATATTCAGCATCATTGGTCATTAGAGAGATGCAAAGTAAAACAGTACTGAGATTCCATCTCACTCCAGAAAGAGTGGCTGTCATCAAAAAATCAACCAATAAAAATGCTGATGGGACTGTGAGAAAAAAGAAACCCTTCACCACTGTTGGTGGGAGTGTAGACTGGTGCAATCACTGTGGAAATCAATATGGCGATTCCTTTAAAAACTAGAATTGGAGGTCCCATTTGAGCAAGCTATTCCCCTTCTGAGTATCTTCCCAGAAGAATTAAAAACATCATACCGTAGTGATACGTGCACACCCATGTTTATAGCAGCACAATTTGTAATAGCTAAATCCTGGAAACAACCTAATGCCCATCAACTGAGGAATGGATAAAAAAGATGTGTTTTTTTATATAGTAGAATACTACTCAGCCATAGAGAAATATAAATTTGATACTTTCATAGGTAAATGGATGCAACTCAAGACCATACTGATAAGTAAAATAAAACAGACCCACATGTGTAAATATCATATTGTCTTCTTAGTATGAGAAACTGAAAGAATAAGATCCAAAATGTACAATAGATACCGTGGATAGAGAAGAAACTGTTCAAAAGAAAAGATAAACTGTGATGGGAGAAAGGAGAAGTGAAGGAAGGGAAAAGAAAAAAATATATATATATGTATATATATACAAGATAGTTAAAATAGTTACACAGCTAGTTTCTCTTTGTTCTTTGAAAAGAAAGTTTTGTGCTAATATTATTTTGGACAATATTTGATGCCTATATCTTGTACTCTGAACAGCTACTATGAATGTAACAATGTGCTATGTATTAATTATTGTTTCTCTCCTACTAGTCTGTTTTGAAACTACGTTCTATTGTTATTTTTACTTTTCTCTGTTTAAAATTTTTTTTAAAAATAAAAACAAAAAACCACTTGAAAGAGTTTAAGTAAATTGTAATGTAGAAAAGATGTGTTCAAAAATGTGGGAACAGCTTGAATTTCATTAATGGAAATACATATGGCTAAAGCCGTTTGAGGTAACCCAGTATCACTTGCCTGTCCCATAACTCTTCCCATTATACTTTGCCATTGGAGCCCTAAAGCTCTGTAAAACTGAGCCTTCATTCAATAAAGTGTTCTCCTCAGCATCGAAGGGTAAACACTGGTTAATCTAAGCTGACTTCCATAGTTCGGATACCTTCTTCTTGAGTAAAGACAAAGAAATCGGTACAAGCAGTTTATTTGGGAGGTGATTCCAGGAACTGCCTAGAAACACAGGGTGAGAGACTAAAGAAAATGTACATGAAGCAGCAAGCACAATGCTCTGATCACAGTAGGCACTGCAAAAATTACCTTGAGATAATTCAACACAGAAGTGTCTGCATGGCAGATAATTCAACATAGAAGTATGTAGAGCTGTAGGATTTGAGTCACATGTGCACTAGGCTTGTTGGTATCTTCATGTCTAATCATGCAACAGTGGGCTTATGTTCCACATAGGCTGGGATATGCAGCCCCTGGGGCCAGCCAGCATGTATCAAACCCAGGGCAAGAATGAATCAGTGCACCAAGGAAGAAAGCAGCTAACAGCAGGATCAGACCTGCCCTGTACGAGATGAAGCAATCACCTCTATCGGGGAGCTGAAAAACACATGGAGATTCTGCTCTGTGTGAGCTGTCTCACTGTCCTTAATGGAAATTTTTAGAACGTAAATACAATTTTGGTAAAAGGTGGGAGAAAATAATAAAGAATTTGAGTAGAACATTTAAAATCCGTACTATGGTGAAGAACTACAATCTTCTCTGGCTTTCTCTCATGTAATAAATAAAGTTTCACCTTGGCACCTTGCCAGCCAGAAACTGCATTCCCCAGCATCCCCTGCAGTGTGGCTTGGCCCTGTGACCACGTACTCATCTCTGTAGGCTGAATGTACCACATCCTCCTCTTTTGTGCAGAGGAAATTGTTCTTCCCTTTCCTGGAAGCTCTTGACTCAACTTTGAAGAGGGATGTTTTATTTTGAATGTTAACTTGGAAAAAGGTGCCACTGTTAAAATAAAATACCTAGATACAAGATACAAAAAGTGAGACATATCCGAAAAACTACTGATCTCACACGTACGTCTGCACATGATTCATCCCACCAACTCCCAGGCAGTGTGTCAGTGACGTCAGCTAACAAGATTTCCTCCTCCTGTCTATAGTGGGAGGTTGAAATCTCCTTCAAATTGTGTGTTACAGTCTGCAAAACCCAGGTGAGTATTCTTCATAAAGTTACTTGAGGTCAATGTGCCATGTCCAGTGACAGTAAAGCAGGCCAGGTGTTTCTGCACAACCTTTCACTAGGGAGTGAGGTCACAGCAGCAAGAAGTATTATCCCAGATACCCACAGCTTCCTCCATAGACTTCCCCTTCAATGCAACTTGCTTATAAAGCTTGCTTTTTGGGTATAAAGATGATTGCCTTTGGTTTTAAAACTTTTCTTTAAACCATAATTAATAATAAATTTTACATAACCACTTTATGACATTTCTTAAATTCAACACAGTTATGATTTGTTAATGTGGAGGATAAATACTCTACCAAAGTGTGTTGGAAATATAGGTCCTCTTTTGTGGACAGAGGAAGTGAACATCCTTTAAATACGTCTACAAACCACATGCAACACAAGGACATGTCTCCAAGAGGGAGGAATAGCAAGATCCAGAATGAGCACGTGTAACCAAACTGTCCCACCAGCATGGACTGCCTGGACTGTGTTTGGTAAGGGCAGAGATTTCTTTCTTTCTTAAGTCATTGCTTGTTTTGTTTTGTTTTTTTCACGGCTGCTTACCCTTTATTCTGACAGAGTGAGTAGACAATTTATATTTGCTGGGTAGTTGAATAAATGTATGAATGACATATAAGTGAATGTACATTTTCTTATATGTCTAGAACAACGGAATATCGTGTATTGTTTTGTTTTGTTTTATTTGTTTGGGGGACGGTGTGATTCCAAAGATACCTCCAACCTGAACAGGGTCACGCTGAGTCACAGTGTGTGAGGGAAGGAATCCCAGTCACCTTTGCACCAGCAGCTGCTGGTGGGACGCTGAGAAACTAGGATGGAAACTCTGGCCTCCACCCTCTCTGGAGAATGAGTACAACAGCATCACTAATGACCCCAGCACAAACATTCATGTATCAGAGGTTTTTAAAGGAAAAGTTCAGGAACAGATGGCAAAATAAAGACTATTTACAAATGTGAAGTCTATGTTTTGTCTTTTTGTGTGCGATAACATTCATGCCATTGCTTACAGACAGTGAGTTCATTTTGGTAGCTCCGTTTATAGCTAATAAAGAGTCAACAATCACAATCACTGGTATATTCTTCATTCTCACCTTCTGACTCACGTATTTACTGTCAGCAGCAATAGATGCAGAAAAGAAAATTTTTGCTGAGAGATGACCAAGTAAGTCTAAGGGTAAAAATAGTCTTTACTCAGAGCATTTTGATCTAACAACTGCAAGAAAAACATTGGGCTGGTGGGTTTCTTGGAAGGTACATAGATTATTAGGAGGAAGGGGGAAAGTAGAAGATGTTTGATGTATGACATAACCTGCATATCTGAAGGCTTGTTTCCTGGGATGACGGTATTAGAAGATGCTATGTATCTTTAATAAATAAGGTCTAGTGAGGGGTCCTGGTGTTGCTGGGTATGCCCTTGAAAGGGTCTGTGGATCTTTCAGTTTGTGCAAGCTGGCTTGAGAAGTTTCTGTCCTACATTAGATCCTGCCATGATCTGCCCCCTCCATTCACCACCCTCACCAGAACTGAGCTGAGGTATGTGCCATGCCTTTAAACACCCAAAACTGCAAGCTCAATAAACCTTTCTCCTTTTAAGTTATTTGCCTTGGGCATTTCACTATAGTAATGGAAAAGTAACTAATACAAAAGAGTGGATTTTTTTTAGCCCAAACTGTGTCTAAATATCTTTTCTGTCTTTTTTTTTTTTGAGACAGGGTCTCAGTATGCAGTTCAGGCTGGCCTTAAGCTCATTTTGTGGCCCAGGCTGGCCTCAAACTCACAACGATCCTCCTGCCTCAGCCTCGTGAGTGCTGGGATTACAGGCATGTGCCACCACACCTGGTGATGTCTAAATATCTTAAAATCAGAGATCATGTAAATGAGTCCCATTTCCTGTGTGTGTCAAAGTGTTTGGGACATGATTTCTTCAACCGGGGAAGGCACAGCTTGCTTGATTGGAAAGAGAGTCTCAGGGTTGAGATTCTGTTCTGCTGCTCCAAAACTGTGACTGAAGGTAATTCTGAATCATAAATTTCTTTCTCTAAACCACAGCAATTTTAGATTTCTTTGTTTCAGCTTAGCTTTTATCTGGACAAATACACTCAGCAAGACAGATTAAGTTCTTAATCAAATATGCATTGACACATGCATGGATGGAAGCTTAGTTCCTACATTAATATGCTATTATCTTGACTGGTGTTAGTAAGGATAAGTTTTCAGAGAGGGTATTTCTAGAATGGCAGGGGAAAATGCAGGGTAAATGTAAGGGTGTCTTTTTCCTTGGGTTGGAAGAAAAAAGAGAAATGGAGATCCCATTTCTTCCAGGTAAATGGATCTGCAGCTCTAGTAAGACTAAGGTCACCTCACATTTAAATGATATTCACTAGGCCTGAGAACCATTCTTACTTGAACACATGTTAATTCATTGCATCTCCCTCATAAGAACCTTTGAAGTAGGTGCGTTCTCCTCAGTTTATACATAGTGAACCCAAGTCAGAGATAAGTGAACTCAGTTGCCTGAAGCCACATAGCAATATATGTGTAGCAGCGCTATGATGCCGGCAGTGCTGGAACTCTGGCCCACTGCACACACTGCCAGGGCCAGGAAAGGGTTGAAACGTAATCGGTGAGCTTCATGTTGAGCTTGGTGCCGTGGCGTGTGACTATGTTGACCAGAGGAAGAAGTGTTTTTTCTGATTGATCAAGAGCCTTCCCCTGGTCAAGCCCTCTTTTCTCAAGGGGATTGCTGTCCAAAGAGAACACTTTTTCTCTTCTGCTATAGGAGAGGGCCAGCCAGGCAGCCATGCGAGACAGCATCTCTCCTCGGTACAGATTAGCACAGAGGGCGGTTCATAGTTGTGTCACATCTGCTGGCGTGGGAGTCAGTACAGCTGCAACCATGGTAGCATGTACTCCCCGTCCTACTCACTGTGGCTCTGGTGGCCTTTAGTCATCCATTTCCCTTCACATGACCAGCCCTGCAGAAACAAACTACGACGAGCATGAGCTCAGAGCTGTGGGCTGGTCACCTGCCAAGCACCTTTGGGCAGAAAGAGCAGAAAGTCTGCCAAGCCACGAGTAACACAAGCTGGACAGTTCTTTTGGGGGTGAGTGGGGAACATCCAGAGCAAAATCAGGGGCCACACTACAAGCTCAGCCATAGGAGATTTGGGTAGTGTGTTTTCTAAAAAAATTAAATATTCTGACTATTCTACTCTTGAAAATAAGTAGTAAAAAATTCGAATTTTATTCTCTCAGCAATTAAATATATAAATGTGATTCTGTCACAGCCAGGCACAGAGTAGGAAGTCTCAGGCCAGGGCTGTGGCTCTGTGACCTCTTCCCACAGGTACTTGGTCAAGTACCTCTACTCTCTGGATCTCACTAAGCTCTGCACAAGGATGAAATAAACCCACTTTGTAATGTTCTGAAGATCAAGTGAGGCAATATATATGAAGGTTTCCAGAATCCCAAGCAAGAGGAAGTCCTTGAGAAAGATTTACTGAACCCCAAGAAAGTAGCATGGATTGGAGTCACACATTTTCCCAAAGGGTTATCTCAGATTTTGCAAAAAACCTTGAAGTAAGGTGTGTGTCTTAGTCCACTTTTTTTTTTATTTTAAAGAGTAAAACAAGAATAACATAATAATAGGGGGGACTTAGCATATTACAGACAAAATGGTAGGAACTTATCAATGGTTATCGTTTTACATAT
>NW_004955443.1:9381563-9391679 GCF_000276665.1 Chinchilla lanigera | reverse complement strand
GTCGGTGAATGGTGGGCCAATTGTGTCACTGTTTCTCTGTGTCATGATAGATCTCAATTGAGCGGCGGCAGCCGGCCTAAGGGCTGGCACGCAACAGCGCTGGCCGCCGCATGGCTCCCCATGCCCTGGGGGCCCACCCTCCGGGAGCCAGCAGGCAGGAAGCTAGCCAGCCAGAAGACTGGCGCTCCCCACCCGCGGCTCCCTGTGCGCCGGAAGCCCTCCTTCCAGGGAACAACAAGGCCGGGAGTGAGTCGCCGGTCCCAAGACCCCAAAGACCGGCGCTCCCCGCCTGAGGCTCCCCGTGCGCTGGGGGCCCACCCTCCGGGAGCCACCAGGCAGGAAGCTAGCCAGCTGGAAGACTGGCGCTCCCTACCAGAGGCTCCCTGTGCACTGGAAGCCCTCCTTCCGGGGAACGACGAGGCCAGGAGACTCTTAGTCCATTTTCTACTGCTATAATACCTGAGGCTAGGTAATGCAAAAAGAAAAGAGGTTTACTTAGCTTGTGGTTTTGGAAGGTGACAGCCCAAGGTCCAGCAGCCATACAGGTTTGGGCTGCAGCGAGGTTCTTGTGGCTACATCACAAGATGGATGGTGCTGTGGCAGGAAAATGCACAGAGTCCCCTGGGTACACAAGAAATGAGGGATTCAAGAGAAGGGCTTATTTTTTAAATAATAAATTGCTCTTGTGAGAACTAACTGAGGTTTTTGAAGATCCACAAGAATCCATTCCAAGAGTGACATCTCCAAGGAACTAACAGCCTTTCTCCAAGCCCCACCTCTTAGAGGTCTCCACCGTCTTGGCGTGGCTACACTGGAGACCAACAACCAGCACAGGAACCCTTAGGGGACACACTCAAACCATGTCCAAACCTGGGCCAGGTATTTCAAGTACAGAGAGGTTAGGTAATTGGACCAAATCATGAACTTGGAGAGTGACTAAATGAAGATTCAAAGCTCAATTCATAGGCAGCAAAGCCTCATGATTAAACCTCATGAATAGGAAATACGGATGAAAGGATGGACACGTGCAGTGGTGCGAATGTAAATTGGGATGCACCCTAGGGAGGGTGAGGATGGCAGGAGGAAGTCAGTCAAATTAACCTTTACCTTTCAGGAGTCACAGGGACTGAGATCATGTGTGCATGTGTGCTGTCGTCTCATCACTTGCTTTTGTTGTATTTCTGGCCAGCTCTTCAGGAGCTATTCTCTCCAATTATTTTCCTCAGTTTTCAAAGTTTTCCTTCTTGGAAATTCCCTTTTCTTTACTACTTTAGATCTAAAATGCTCCCCCAAAGTCTCCCGTGTTTGGAAGGTCATTGGATCGTGGGGGCACCACACTCATCACTTGCTGCCATGACTGAGCAGCTGTCCTCCAGCAGGCCCTGTTACCATGGCAACTTTGAACCGAACCCAGTAGAAATCATGAGCTGATAGACCTTTCTTCCTCTAGGCTGTGGGTGTCCTGTATTTTGTCCCTGTGATGAGAAAGTAACCTTCAATGGCAAGAACCTTGTAGAGATGATTAAGTTGTGGTTGTTGAGATGGAAAGATTATCCCGCATTATCCAGTGGGGCCCAAAGTAATCACAAGTGTGCCTATAGGAGGGAATGTCATAGCTACTTTTCTCTCATTGCTGACACAAAATACCTGATGCCCAAAGTTAAGGGAGGAAAGGTTTGTAGAGGTTTCAGTCCATAATCGGCTGGCTTCAAGGCAGGGTGGCTTGGCAGAGAATAGCTTAGGGCATCCTCAAGTCAGCAAAAGCAGCAAAGGAAAGAGAGATGAGCCTCTTTCTGTCCTTTATATTATGTCCAGTCTACCAGGTTTAGGGTGGTGCCAATCCACCCTAATCCCAGCGGACTGATCTGGCAATAGCCCACCCTTAATCCCAGCACAATTAATGCTGGCATTGCACTATGAATCAACCACACACTCTAGATCCGGTAACCTCCAAAAAACATCCTATGACCTCAAGAGGCTTTGGGGAGACATTTAGACACAAATCATACCAGAAGAATTAGAATTAATGTCGGAGATTAGAAAAGAGACAAGGTGTTTTCACGCTGCCTTAGGAGATGGTGAACGGGTCTATGAGAAATGGAGTCTGATGCTAGAAGCAGAAAGAGGCAAGAAAACAGATTCTCCTTCAGAGAGCCAAAAAAGGAATCTGGAGATTTTCCCTTAAAGAATCTGAGACTCTTCCCTAACGAGGGAATGTTCCTGCTTTAACCGAGTGAAATGGATTTTGTCCTGCTGACCTCCCAGACTGTAAGAGCTCAAGTTTGAGTTGTTCATGGTAATATGCCATGGCTAAGTGATACAATACTTCACCCTAACCCTGTGAACTTTTGTCTTTACTGCTTGGTACTGTTAGGCCTTAGTCAGAATTACAAAAATAATAATAGCTACTTGCATAGTGCTTTGAGATTTGCAAGGATTATCTAAAACATCCACGCGTTTGCCTGTGCCCAGAATTGTGCAAGATTCTACATGCACTGACCACTGCTTCCCACTAATACCCTATTATTTATCCATAGTCACACTGAGCCAAGATTCAAACCCACATATGTCGAATTTCATAAGCCAGACTTTCAACCAGAACTTGCAGCTGCCCCCTCACTCTATATAATTCAACATCTCATTTTAATATTGTATCAAGTCTTCAAGGTGTGTTTGTGAGAAGGTTGAGGCTCAGCGAGTTTAACTGATTCTACTAGATCATTCACCCTCAAAAAATCAAATGTTTCACTGTCTCTGACCCATTTGTGAGAAATAATTGGTCTTCCCTTGAACCTTCCTGCCTTTATAAATACCTCCGTTACCACAATGCATTCCAATTACTCAGATATGTGATGTAAGCCTTTAAAATGCCAAATTTGGTGCTCGCTTCTGCAGCACATATACTAAAATGCCAAATTTGTGCAGTTCAGTCTTCCTATGGTGTCATAATCAAAGTAATACAAGCAACCAAAGACACCTGAAGGAAATCTTGACTCTTTAACTTGTATCTCAAAAAATAAGGATGAGGGAGGGAATCAATTCTTCTTCTTAGACTAGAACGAACTAAAATTCACCTTCAAGACTGGGAAAGCCATGTGACTTCCAAATACTTTCTTTTAACATTAAAAGAAAAAAACGAACAACGACTAACACTAAGGATAAAAGAGGAAATTTGGGTTTTGTCTTAACTATGATATTTAGCTGCATGTTTCTAGACAGCTGCCAGCTAACTTCTATGCAGATCTCTCTGCTGGCCTCTCTTAGACTGCACTGCAGTGTAGGACACTTCCACCCACAATCCCTTTCTGTCCTCTACTAGCTGCCTTGTCCCCAGGAAGCCAGGGACTGATGTTGTGGGGAGCCAGCCTCTCACTTCGGCCCTCCACTCTGTGCCCTTGATGAAAGAATTCAACCAAGACACATAGGTGGCCGTGGAGCAGGAGAGGTAAAATTTATCAAGTAGAAATAGAAATAGGCCTTCAAGTGAGAAGTAGGAATGGGAGTTTGGATTTTCTTTTGCACACAGAGGCTACTCCTGGTGTCCAGAGAATGTGGATAATTATGACACTTAGCAATATTTTTACTTAGAGGTTACTTTGGAATTGCAAAATGTCTCCCAGTCCTTTTTAAATGGTCTGTGTTTCCTCAAGGGCTTTAATCATGTAAAGAACTTACAAAAGAAATTTAAGAAGACAAGTTCTTAAATTATACCAGGTCCCAGCCCAAGACAGGTGGGTCTTTAATGAACGTGTCCTTTCCTGATATCCTCGGAGGATACGGCAGCCAGGAATGCAGAATGCCTTGTTTGAGCTCAGATGACCAGGTATCAGAACCACTGTGTACAATGTGTAACCTGAAAATGTCATTGTGTTCTGTGCGGTCGCTTTGCTTCTGAGACCTACCACATGATACAAATGTATTACACTGGCAAAGCATGCTCTTTTGGAAACACTCCCTTTGTCCCTCAAGCCCATTAATATCTAACTACCTGCCTGTCGGATGACTCTCCTAGCTTGGTCTGGGAACCCCCACCCACCCTCTTCCAATTTTATCTCAGATGATTCCCTTAAGAATTTCCTTGCATATTTAATCCCATTCTGTTGTCTGTTTCTTGGAAGACACAGATAAACACAGGATTCTAACCTTTCCTTCCAAACATATTTATTCATTATTCAAATTGGTTTCCTTAAAGTCTCTCAATCATGCATTCTTTCACCTTCCAGGCCTAGAATTCATTTTCATTCAACCTGCCTATCTTGTGCCTTGTGCTGTACTAGATGCTGCTGGCAATAGTGATAAACGAACCTTGGAGCCTGAATTCTGCTATAATGTTCTTGTGCATTTTTCTCTCCTTAATAAAGTCCCACTTCATCTTTAAGTGCTCCATCTGAGCTCTTCCTAACAATACTAAAACCATCCCAGCCCAGAGTCCTTGGACATCTATAGACTCTCCCTACCTTTCACTGTTTGTATCACTATATCAGTACTTACAGTGTTTATGTTTTGTTTTGTGTATACATGTTACGTATGCCACTTGATTGATTATTAAATGTTTGAGGAATGTTTGGCAGTAGACAAGTATATTCTCCATGTCTTTTATTTTCTATATTCTGATGCTTTGATATTGGAGGTTTTGCTGACCATGAGGGGACTTCTCCCAGGTTTAACCCATTCCTAGAAATAATAAATATTCATCCCAAAGTAGTCTTTTCAAATATAAGCCACTCCGGAGCCCAAAACCCAGCCATCTCCTTCATCGGACTCTCACACTCTAAGCTGTACTTACACACTTGGATTCCCCCAGTTATTAGGCTTCCAGACTCAGACTGACTGAGAAGCCTGCTCTCCTTTTTCTCCAGCTTGTGGGTAGCAGATTATGGGACTTCCTCGTCTCCATAACAGCATGAGGCAATTCCCATTATATATGTGAGTGTGTCCTATGGATTCATTAAATAGGTTAATATCACATAAGCACTGACATGTCCTACCAGTGGTCACTGTTTTTCTGCAAGAAATCTCTGGAGCACTTCTCCTAACTTAAAAACTCTGGCAAGTGATCTACCCTTAGAAAGCCATCTCACTTTTGCATATAAGAGAAGACTTGTGTGTTCTGTGTCCATCTCTTCACTGAGCTGCACGAACAGATGTGAGTTGGGGTTTACAGTTTAATGTGCTTGATACTTTTCAACACATCTTACAAATGTAGTTAAGTTCAAGTGACACTTTTTTCAACTCACCAGCATTTCTCTATGGATGCCATAGTACAAAGACTCACATTCAGATGTGACCTCTTTGACCCAGAGAGCTATCCAGTCATGGCAGCCACTCTGTCTGTGCATACAGTGACAAAAATGACCAATTCAGTTCTCCTGATGTGTAATCATTCAAAGATGTGAATACTTCTGCCGCTGTTCTGTTATAGTGGACAACAAAGGCACACATAACATGTCCTGCACATCCTCCTGAAAATATATTCCACAAAAGCAAACTTTGTTGCCTCATCAACATTAGTAGAAGTGTCACCCTGGAATAAGTAACTGTTATGATTTGTGTCTGGATGTCCCCCCAAAACCTCATGCAGTCGTGGGGCAGGTTTCTAGAATTTATGACTAATTCATGGGTGTGAGTGCCATACCGCCCTGGGGCAGGTAGTTTGCATACCAATGTAAGGGAGGGAAAGAGGCTGCTTGCAGCTGCTCCTCCCCTTGTGCTCTTGCTACTTTTGCTGTCTTCCACTGCCATGAACTGTTGCCCTCTGCCATGTGTCACTCTGCCTTGGAACCAGCCAAGTATGGACTGAAATCTCCACAAACTGTGAACATAATAAACCCTTCCTTCTTTAATTCGGGATGTCGGGTATTTTGCCTCAGCAATGAGAGACAAGTAACCAAGACAGTAACACAATGACTCACTAATCTCTCTAACAACTCTGCCTCAATGCCTTCTGCTGTTTCATCAATTTGTCTACCTGTGATACTAGCCAAAAGAGGAACACATGCCACCTTTTGAACTGAGGCCTCTCTTAAAAATTTACACCACATGTCCTTAGCTGCACAGAGGACCAACTCTTCACCAATAGAGAAGGACCTCTTAGCTTTAGCAACGTGGTTAGTTACTAAGAACAGTGCTCTCAGGGCAGACACATCTGATGAAGGGGTGAGCTTCAGTAATTGTTTCTGTTCTTTGTGTTCATTTTTTTCCTTCAAAACTTCAGTGGCTTGTTGTATAGGCATGGTGCTTGATCTCCATGGGTAAAGCAGTTTTGAAGGTTTCATGGCTTTATTGGATAGCTGGTTGCCACATATTATATAAAGCAGGCTTGAAGGATGTGAATCACCTGTTACAGTGGACCTATACATAAAGAGGACTCTTGGTATTTTCTTTCAAGTGCACCTTATTTTTGTTTGTAGTCTTAGAGTCTTCTGCTGCCTCCTCATTGGATCTTTCCTTTCATAAAGGCTCTAAATTGATTTTTTAAAATTTCCTCTGACTAGAGTTAGCTTGTGGGCTTACTAAAACTGTGGCTGAAATAAATGCACACTCTAGGAAACAGACATGGGTAGAAGTGGAAATAAAATAATGGGTTGGTCATCAATGGGCTGGAATCATTGCAGAGTTCTGACATAAAGTCTGCCACTACATGCAGCTATACATTTATTTATTTATTTATTTATTTGGTTTTTCTCTGGTACCGGGAACCGAACTCACGACCTTGCGCTTGCCAGGCAGGCGCTTTGCCGCTGAGCTAAATCCCCAGTCCCGCAGCTATACATTTAAAGTACATCAATCCACTTACCACTATAAAGCCTGCCACCAGATGCAGATTACTTGTTGCTTGCCACTTACTGGTAGGGTTTTGTTATGAGTCTACAAGCAATTGATTTATTATGGTCTCTGTGTGGTTAAGCCTCTCTGCTAATATTAATCTGTATTTGTAGCTGTTCCCCAACACTAGCATTATAGTCTCAACTCCACTTCAGATAGTCAGGCATTACTTTCTCATAAGGGATACACACCCTAGAACCCTGGCATGTACAGTTCACCATAGGGTTTGTGTTCCTATGAGAATCTAATGCCACTGTTGATTTTTAGGAGGTAGGATTCAGGTGGCAATATATGTGATGGAGGGCAGCTATAAATACAGGTGAGGTTTCACTGATTTGCCCACCTCTCAGCTCCTGCTGTGAAGGCTGGTTCCTAACAGGTCCCAGATAAGGTACAAGTCTGTGGTGTAGTGTTTGGGCTTCCCAGCTCCAGGGTCTTAAGTCAAATAAATTCCTCCAATATAGAAATTTCATAGACAGAGTAAATCAAGGTATAAACAACAAAACAATGACTATGGCCTATACAGATACAGATGTATATAAACATATAGATGTGTAGAGAGAAATTTTACTTTTTACTCATGCTTCCTAGAGGAAGTAACCATACTCTATAGTCCCTTTGTGTATTTCCAGAAGAGCTGGCACTGTGCCGAGTATACGGTGAGCAGTGATATATATTGATTCTTTCTCCCTCTTCTTCCTTAGAATAGACCTGAGGCCAGTACCTCTTTATCTGCTTCCACAATGCTGAGAACACTGAACTTGGCTCAGTGGTATAGGTGTTTTGTTTAGTTGATCTATGAATGCTGCTGGCCACCATGACTTGCAGAAGTGCCTCAACCCAGGATGGATATCCACTGACCCAATCCTTAAGGGTTCAACAGTCCTGGTCACCATTCTGCCTGCAGACCAGATAAGTAGTCATAATAGACTCTGAAAAGAACAGGAAAAACAGGCTCATAATAACATTTGAAATAACTTTATTCTCAGTGGGGAAAAGCCAGCATTCTACTGAAATATAGTGCTTAGGAAGAAAGGGTCTACTGACTTCCATTTGAAAGACTTGCATTCAGACCTATGGGAAATGAACGAATGCAAATGATGAACTGGACAGATTCCTGTGAGAAAAGAAAAAGCTGCCTAGAGAAGATCTTCAGGTCTACCTTTTCTCAAAGTAGATCTCCTGGAAGTTTACTTTTAAACAGTAAACACAGGGGACCCCAGTGTGAGAGGGTAGTCATAACCTTGGACAGAATGCAATGAACACCATCTCACTGGAGCCACAAGACCTGCTCTGTCTTTGTAGTTTCCTTCATTCTCATCCGATGAAAAAGGAAGCTGAGGCTTAGGGAAAGATTTCTGCAGCATGAAAAGGTAGTGATTTCACATAGGAGGAGGAGACTATTCATTAAGCTGAACTAAAAACAAAATAAAAAAGAGGCGCTGACTCATTTAGATGCTAATATGAACACTAGGGATTCATGATCTCTGATATGTAAAATATCCCTTACATATTGAACCATCCCTCTTGCTTTCATTTCCTATTGAAAGGGGAAAGTAAGTGCAATTCCTCCACCATTTCCCAGCTGAAGGGTCCTTTAGGTGATGAGATTTTGCTCCTCCCCATAATTTTTGAGTGGTGAATAGGGACAAAAGCAAGGAAGAAAGACAAAGAAAGGCAAAGAAGCATATAAAAATAAATGACCTGCTTTTTCCTATGTCACCTTTCTCAGTGGGAATCCAAATTCCTGTATGGCTCTTTTTATGGCTGCTTCTAGACTTTCAAAGCTGTCCTAAACTGAGACACAGGTAAAGAGCCGAAAGATGCCAAGCTGGAAACCCCGCAGCGCAGTTTTCTGGGGCCAGAGGTTACCTGAGTGGTCCATTATCTGCACTGTTTTCTGTAAGACATTAGACTTCTCAACCCCAAATAAAATGGAGCTCAATGGGAGTTTGTTTAGGATGATGCTTTGTGTACATTAATTTATCTTTTTCAGTGTCATCTACTGTTTTGGAGCATATGCACCAAGGTGAAAGGATTTTACAAGCACAAGGAAAGGGCTTCTTGTTCTACGCCCTAAAGCTTGAAACCCAGAAACACAAAACAAGTCTGCATACTATCCAGAGTTCACAGAGTGGCTGAACTAGTTGTGTTTCTTAATACTTTCAAACAGGCAGACTTACTAATCTGTCTTATCTGACACTCAGCCTGATAAATCTAAATAAAAATCTCTTACACAGAGAACGCTCCATTTAGAAGCAATTAAGGACTGGGGGATGCATCTCAGTGGTGGAATGCATGGATAGAATACCTGAGGTCCTAAATCCAACCCTCAGCATGAGAGAAAGAGAGAGAGAGAGAGGGAGAGAGACAGACAGAGAGAGAGAGAGAGAGAGAGAGAGAGAGAGAGAAGGGAGAGAAATTAAGCCCTGGGAAAACTCTTATTCTCATTCTTACCTCTGTGGTAGAAAAATACTGCAAGCAACAACGAGAACTGTATATGAAGAAGTCACAAAGCTGATAACCCAAGTCACATGAAACAAAGGTGGTCTAAGAATTTATAACCTAGCATTTTGGCCATTTTGATTAGTAAATCAGTTGGTTGATTTGTTGGTTGGTTGGTCTGTATTTAAACATGCTCAGATTGATTTACCCGCTGCAGGACCACCTATTAATACCTGTTTTAAAGTGAAAAAACAGCAGCTCCAGAGGGTGTGAAGCTGACTCAGGGTGGGGTTCACTCCTACCATTGCCCCAGCACCTTTTCTTAATAAGCTTTTGATGTTGAAGCTGCTGAAAAGTTTGCTGGGGGAAGAGCAAGTAAACTGAGCATGGTTGATAAAGTGTTATCATAGGAAAAGGAATGACTTTGAAATAGAAAAATTAAAAAATGGCCAAATTCAGTGGTGCAGACCTATAATGTCAGCCACACAGAAGACTGAGGAAGGAGGATACAAAGTTTGAGGACAGCAGGGGAAACTTAGTGTGATCCTGTCTCAAAGTTTAAAAAAAAAGGAGGAAGAAGAAAGAAAGAAAGGTCTGGGGATGTATCTCAGTACGAAGCTAATAGATTCAACACACAGTACTAAAAAATAAATAAATAAATAGTAATACAGCTTTATTGTAGAACAATGTCAAACTTAAGGATTCTTTTTCCCCTGAAATATGCACCAT
Organism: Chinchilla lanigera; assembly: GCF_000276665.1. NCBI lineage: Eukaryota > Metazoa > Chordata > Mammalia > Rodentia > Chinchillidae > Chinchilla > Chinchilla lanigera. The sequence continues at coordinate 9,381,680 of NW_004955443.1, read as the reverse complement.
TTTCTCATATTCATTATGTCCTTTCGGGTCTGTTTTAAAATTTGCATATGACTCAAAGTTTGATTCTAAAGTGAGTTAATAAAGAGGGGAACCCCACACAAAGTATCCCTGGATTGT
>NW_004955443.1:9375392-9381000 GCF_000276665.1 Chinchilla lanigera | reverse complement strand
ATTTGTCTATTTGTTTTCCTGAGAAACTATTTTGTAGATAACAATATGTAAAACAATAACCATTGATAATTTCCTACCACTTTGTCTGTAATTTGCTAAGTCCCCCCTATTATTATGTTATCCTTCTTTTACTCTTTAAAATAAAAAAAAAGACATTTGTAAGGTATAGTCCATAAGTGTGTACAGCACTTTTTATGCATATGAGTTTGAACATTCCTCAAGTTGTCTAAAAGAAGAAACGAAAAGAATGTCTTACCATAACCTGGGGAGGGGACTGGAGGATTCTAAAATAGTCTTACTGGTGATACAGGGGAAAGAAAGTCCCAACCTGAAAGATATCTGGGATGAGTTTGTGTTCTCTAAAACCAAAGAATGAATTTTAGGAACAGCAGAGGTTAAGAGCAGAATATATTTATTGAGGGAGAAAAAGCTTCTGTCTGAGAGAGGGACAGAAGGGTATCGGAGTGGGTTGCCCAGGAATCTGCCTTTTCTAGGAATTTTTATAGAGCAACCCACAGGGTGAGGAGAAGGTAGGAAACATGGGAACTTGCAAGGTAGGCATGAGGTGGGACAAAACTATGGTCAACCAATAAGATTACAAGCACAATTCGTCAGATAAAATTGATTAAATCAAGATCAAATAGGGAAGCAAGTCATATAGCAAGCAGGCACGAATACAGAACAAGGGCCTTTTCCTGTAAGGGGTTGAATTAATAACTCTTCCTGGCTTTCTCAAGGTGATAGAAACCTATTTAGAATACCAATCCCTGATGTTCATCCTTAGGGAAGTATGTGGGTGCTTTTGTTTTATCTTTTGTCTTGAGGTCTGGCCCACAGCTGGAGGTGTCTGTCTCTCCTGCAGTTGGAAGGTATCTAGTCTTCCACACTGGTTCCTCTGAGAGCCTAGCCCTGACTCACTGCTAACAATATTTCTGTCTAATTCAGCTGCCTACAACACTGGTAACATTTACTCTATTATGTTTTAATATTAAGCAACTATAACCTTGAGGCGTATTAACAGATATTTTAATTGTGTAGAGTAAACAAGATAATAGAGACACACCTTCCTGGAAATTAAATTTAAGTTCAGTGCCTAAAATGCATATGATGCAATGTTATTCTCTACCCCACCTTTGTGTGCTTGTGTGTGCATGCACACATGTACTTGTAAAAACTCAGATCATTCATGCTGTTTGTGGGACCACTTTTTCCACTTACTAAGGTACTTTAATAATTTTCTCATGATAATCAAGTATTTTAAAACATATTTTCCATTTACAGTCATTGTTCAGTTTAATACATTTCTATTGCCTGTTATGGAGAGAAGTGACTTATCTATTTGAACTTTACAAATATTTTGCACCATACACTGTTAGAGTTGGCCTTCTTTGGCTTGTAGGACTCCAAAGGTGCTATGTGCTGCTCTGGCAGGGGCTAAGGCACTGAGGCTCCTCTGTGTGAGAGGAGGAAGCGTTCAGGTGTAAAAGGGGAGATATCCCAACCCCAGTACTACAATGGCTCACTCTGAAGTTAATTTTTACCACTACCCAAGACAATCTGTTTTTCAGCTATGTATTAATTCTGCTATTTCTCCATGTAACTGGATTTGCAATCTTTCTTAAGTATGGAACACTTGCTAGACACCAATAAGCCAAAGGAAGCTGGACTAGAAGGACAAAAGCTGAGCAACCAGGCAGTTGTGGAAATTTCAGGAATGGTGTGAAAGACGTTGGCAGGGAAGTTAAGGGACAGTGAGAAAGTGGGAACTTCGAATCTCATAGAGAAGATGGATTCACAGGAACTGATGGTTAACTAGAGGTGAGTATAACCTACACATCAGCCACAGGGTGTCATTGTGATGACCTCCTGCTCCATGCAGTCCACCTTCTATCGGAGCCCAAAGCTCTTGGCACAATCTCTCCTTGTTCTGGAGAACTGTTTATCACTACTTTTCCCTTCTGCCTGCTTCTGCTCTCACCAGGTCAATTTCCACCATGAAACTCTCCTCCACCTTTGGCTTACACGCTGCCCCCCACCCCAGCCTGCACTTTCAAGTATGTAGATATGGTGGACTGCGCAGGGTGGTTGACCCAGTCCCATGCCTCCCTCTATGCCTGCCTCTATTCAAGAAGGATATAAAAGTTAAATTATTTCCTTTCATCCCTGAGTTCAAAGCCACATGATTCAAGTAGAAACTTGCTAAGGGTGTTTTTAAGAAAGATGTTAATTTCATTAAAAAAAAAAAAAGGCTTATTCCCCTTTTTCCTTCCTCCTGCTTTGAACATGGGCTTCATGTGTGAACCCACACCAGCTACCCTGAGAATACTACGCAGTAAGCATGTGCACAAACACCAACAAGATAAGGATGGTAATGTGAGAATATGGAAAGAGCACCACTGAACTGCTGTCTCCACGTCAGTGGCTACATACCAATCATATAAATGGTTTTCCAAGGGAAGGTGCAAATGACATAGCGTTATGCCACCTTCCTTGATCTTTGCCCTATTTCTCTGTTTCTCACTTCCCCTTTCCCTCTTTCATCTCATCCGCTTCAAATAGAAAAGGGTTTATAGAATCATCCCCATGTTTTCTACAGAGCATTTGTAACCAAGATGACTTTTTTTGGTTCAATGTACCTTGAACATCACTTCCTCTGTTTCAGGTATTTACCAAATGCTTTTCCTATAAAATCAATTCTCTCCCTAAAAGGATTCTGGTACCAGCTAAAAATACCCTCTACTGATAAATACCCTCTACTGATACGTGATAAAAATACCCTCTACTTTCCTACATAAAATATAAAGCATTTCTAAAACAGATACCACTGGTGAAAGCCCTAGAGATTAAGAACAGGACTGCACTGCCAGTATCGATGAGGTTATTCTACACGGTGATGAGAATCGGTGACAGTGTGGACTCCGGCTGACTGGACAGTGCTGAACCATTTGACCTGCTCCCTTCAAACAACGAAGGTCATTTCCACAGAGCTCATTCTATTAGGGGGGCTAACCTACATGTCTACATTGAAATGAACCCTGGGAAAAGGTCATCCGCCTCAACTGCCTACACCAAAGACCCAGCTGTGAGCTTGCTCAACCGTGAAGCTCACCACATACAACACGGGCATCTGCACAGGACCGGGCTCAGATAGCTCCTGCACCCAGCCAACAGAGATCAGCTGACCAAAACACCCCGGCCTTGGCTTGGACAGCTCAAGACACTAGTGGGCTGTGCGGGTCGGTTGACAGTGGGTGTGCTTTCTTCAGAAATACTATTTTGCGTGTTCTCTACTAGGAATAATTGAGACTACTAAGAATGTACTTCCTTAAAGAAAGATTTAAAAAGGTCTTTTTTCCTTTCTCTCTGAGTCAACTCCACATTCTACCCCCATTCATGTGATCCTTTGTTGAACTATTCAGGGCTTTATTTTTAATATATTAATAGATCTAAACTAGTTGTTCTCCACAGAGGCAGATTTTGCTACCCAGGGGAACACTTGAGAATGTCTGGATCCATTCTTGGGTGTCAAACCTGGGGACTTGAGGGGTGGGCATGACAAGGTGATGCTGCTGGCACTGATGCCGCTGCAATCCGGCAGTGCACAGGACAGTCCCAAGTCAAATGATCATCAGGTGCAAAACGCCCATGATGCTGGAGCTGAGAAACTCTGGTCGAACCAAGGACCGGTTCAATTAAGAAAAAGAAAATCACAGAATGCTTTGAGTCTCTTTGGACTACTGTTTACTTCTTAAATAGCATCATACATTTTTCATTTTTTTTGCATTTTCTTCCTGACAGTGCTTGTTAGCATTTCCAGTTTACCATAACATTTTTATAATGCAGTGATAATAACTGGATACTTTCAATCGCTTACTTGTCAATATCGGTTTGTTTTTCTTTTGGCCTACCATCTTGTGTATCACGTTTGTTTTTCAATCCTGAAACAAATATAATCCATAATATCCTTTCTGAAGCAGAATGATTTATCCTATTTCTTTCTTCCATCACAGTCTGAGTATTTAATATAAGAAAAACTACAGATCTGTTCAATTGCACACATGATTGTTTGATCCACAAAATTACAGGGTCCACGACTGTGCAACTTCAGTCAAACCATTTTCTTCCCCAGGGCTTACATATTTACTGCTTCTATGTTGGGTGAAGAAATATGTTCAAGGTGGTAAATAACAGATCTCCACAGATTTTGCTCACGTCATTTCCTCCACTGGTCCTTGTTACTTCAAGTTCTACCAATTGCATCTCTTCTTTCTTTCTAGAAGCTTCTCTGCTTCTTGCCAATAAAAGAAGATCTTTTCAGGCAAGAACCATGTTTCCATCAGATTTGAGCATCAGATTTGGGGTCAAATAAAAAGATATTCAAGAAGCAGTGAATTTATGTGTCATAAACAAATTATATACATTTCTACATATATAATTTTAAATATATATATTTAAGACACTAGGTGTATGCTACTTTATGCCCTCAGATTCCCAGTTTGGCCACATTGAACTGAAAGAAAAACATTTTGTCTGTTCCAGAGACTCCTGCCTACCATAAAAACCTCAGGTCTGCTTGGTCAAATTGCACATGACTACATTAAGGCCAAAGAGAAATTTGATCCCTGACTTTCAGTGTTACATTCAGTGTAGAAAATGTGAATGAGGTTAATGATTAAAGACAGTTTTGTTAAAAATTAAGACCTTTTAAAAATCTATTTATGTAAATACAAATCTACACACTCCGGAAGTATTGGATAATCATAGTTTTCAGAGCCCAGAGAGCAATCCAGCCAATCAGAAAAAAAAGGCACAGGAAACGTTTTTCTTTTCTCTATCGTCTACCTTCCCTTTCCCTCTTCTAGGATGAAAGACTTGTCTGAAAGTAAACTGACTTAAAATATGTGAAAATGTCATTTAGAATTTTTCAAGCTGCACAACACAGCTGTGAGTTTTTATAACTTTCAAGAAGAGTTTTTCTTTTGCCAATAAACACACACCCTATTTACTGTAGCCCTGCTGTGGTACTGATTTATTATAAAATATTTGTCTCTAAAATACTATTCTCAACCAAAGAGGGGGAAAATACATCATCTGGAACATCAGGCACCTTGCACTATACAACATCCTTACCAATGAGATCAGTGAGATCTACCTCCCTGCCCTGAAATAGGTGTTGCTCTTCTCTGTGTGATTTTTTTTCTGTCATTATTAGCAAACAGTTTTTAATCCATTGGATGGGGAATTTTTTTGAGGAGATGCAGGGTGTACTTGGAATTCAGTTCACAACCTCATGCTTGCCAGGCAGGCACTGTGCCACTGAGTTATATCCCCGGCCCTAGATGAGGAAGCTTGAGCAATTGATAGAACCAGACTTGCAGTAAAGAATCAAATGAAGAATATCAGCCTAAATGTGGAAATGCATGTTTTAAAATGTGGCTCAAAAACCATCAAGGAAAAGGTCAAGAAAATGAGTATCAGCCTGAATGTTAAAGCACAAGTTTTAGAGCATCCAGAGATATCCAGGAAAAGGTCAAGGAAACCAGGATAAGAAGCAGCAGGCAGCTGAACATGGGTAGAAGCCCTCTGACTTTTTGATTTGTTTTGTTTT
>NW_004955443.1:9365547-9375292 GCF_000276665.1 Chinchilla lanigera | reverse complement strand
TTTTGTATAGCATTTTGTGTACTAAATAGTTTCAGTGGTTTGGTAGCGGATATGTTCTATGTATACAATTCCCTGTAGCTATGATATTTTCTTTTTGTTTTGCTTTTTTTTTTGGTTTTTCTCTGGTACCAGGAACCGAACTCACGACCTTGCGCTTGCCAGGCAGGCACTTTGCCGCTGAGCTAAATCCCCAGCCCCGCCCTCTGACTTTTTGAAAAGCTTCAAAAACAACTCTACAGCCTGGAAGGCTGGCCTACACTGGAGGACACTGTGGCCATAGTAGCTATGGCTTCACCAGGAAGAGCAGCACCAATGTGGATACAGGATGGAGCAGGTAGCCTGGGATACAGGGCTCTTAAAGCACTGGTTACTCCAGGGTGAGGTAGAGCCCCATTTCTAGGAAGAAGTTTCATCACTTCCATGGACAGTTAAAGACATGGGCACATTACACATTTTCTCCAAGTTTAAATGCATTCACTTGTCCAAATTAACAACCAAAGTGTCCTTTTTGAACACTGAGACAGTCAGGCACTAAAACAAGGACTCTTCTCACAAGAAGCTCAGAGTCCCATAGGAGCAGAGTACAGTATAACGCCTTTTGACCCTCTCGACCCATTATCCTCCTCCCCCACCCTGCTAGTGGCCCTGGAGTTTGCCTTTATGGACAGCATCTGGGGGCTCCCTTGCCCTCTGGCTTCATTTGGGCTCAGAGATGGGCAGAGCCTCCTGAGAAGAAGGATGGGAGGAGAGAAAGGTGAGACTTTTTACTGTGATGGCTCCTTTCCTGTCCTGCTGAGGCTGCGCAGGGGCTGCAGACCTACAGTCGCAGCTCTGGAGAGGCGGGCTTCTCCAGAGCTACATGTCCAGCCAGCCTCCTGTCAGCTCTCCCTCCATCCTGCAGCACAGCCCCGGGGCTGGAAGTGGCTTCCCAGAGAGCTTCTTCCCCCACCCCCATTCCCCTTGACCTGTAAGCAGCCCCTTCCAGAGACTTTTTCACTTGTCCCTGCATACTGATACCAAGAGGTCGGTCATCCGGGCAACGCGTAAGTATCCTGTTGTCTCAACTATGTGGCAAGGGTGAGAAAAGTGTCACTGGTGCTAACTGGGGAGGTCAAGCGAGGCCTTGAGGTACACACTGCTGTTCCCTGAGAAGCTGGAATCAGCCACATCATGTTCCAGCAACTGTGCTGGAAAAATCCAACCACAACTCCAGGATGAAAGTTCAATGGCCATGTGATCTACTATATAATGAAGTTCCATTTTTCTAAAAATAGTACTTTACACAACTTGTATGATGCACTTTAATGTTATGTGAGACTCTGCCTACTTAAAATAGTACACAGAGCAAGTAAAGCTATTTTTAAAATCTAATCTGCTTCCTAGTTGACTAGTAACAAAAATGGCTAAGAGTTATTCTGTTCTCACTAATTATATGTAGGAATTATAAATGGAATTATGTGTATGACCATTATGAATAGAATTATGCCGAGCAATGCCTTATCATGTCATTATGGAATACTAATGCTATTTCTATTCTATAGCAGGGGAAACTGAGGCTTAGAGAGATTTACTGACTCCCTCAAAGTCGCAGAGCTAATAAGTGGCAGAGCTGGGATTTTAAGCCTGTCCAGCATCACTCTTAGCTACTACTATGTTCCCTAATAAAGAAGTTCTCAGATCATGTTGAGTGAAATAAACCAGGCTCCACAAGACAAGTACCGCAGATTTTCTCTCATCTGAGAAATCTAGAGGGGGGAAAAAAGAAGCGACATGAAAGTGGAGGGAGATGACCAGAAAAGAGGAAGGAGAGCAGGGAAAGGGGAGAAATAATAAGGGAAGATGATGGGGTACATACAGTCCAAATACATCACGTGCATGTTGCACAATGAAACCCATTATACTGTGTAGTTAATATGTACTAAGACGTTCTTTCTTAGGTTATATACTAGTTAAAGTAACTTTGGATGCTGTAAATAGATAAACCTCCTAGTCTCAGTGACTCACCATAACAGAAGTTCCTCACTCAAGTCAAGGATGATTTGGAGAAGAGTCTGCCTCACCTAGATGACCGAGGATCTAGGCAGGTGGAGGCTTGGCCTCTTCAACACGGATTTACAGGGTCATCTGGAGTGTTGATGTCTGGTCAGAAGAATAAAGGAGATGTTTGTGGTCCAGACATCAGAATGCCAGACATAAATTCTTCTACCCATTTCCTATTGGCCAGCAACCCATGGTATGGCTGAGATAATAGAGTCCTACAGAGAATCTAGGAGGAGAGAGAATTCGTTGGTCAGATTATGACTTCCCATGTGAACAGACATGTTCTCAGGGGACATGAAGCTCAGTCTGAATCTGATGAACCTGGAATTCGGGCAAAGATCAAGTGAATTCTGCAATATTTAGTTTTGCTATCAATATTGTGTCAGTCGGGATCTAGTCAGGAGAAAAGATAAGGAACACTCTATATCCTTCCAACAGTGCATTTAATAAAAGGAATCTACAGAAGGACTGAGAAGCCAAGTAGGGGACATTAAGTCTGCCCAGAGTTTACAGACAAGGAAAGCCACTATCACCCCCAGGACTGGGTGAGGCCACAGAGAAGACCCAACTGTTACGGCTAAGACCCCAGAGGGGGAGAGACAGAAAGGCTGAGAGAGAACAGGAACACAGGGAGAGAGGAGTGCTCCTCCCCCAAGTCCTCCTTTAGCGCCTCCCTTTGACTACACCAGATTCCAGCTGGCAAAGAGGCCCGCATTGGTCTCCTCTTGCGGCGACAAAACACCTGCCACCTGCAGATTAGAGAGGGAAGGTTTGCTGTGGCTCACGGTTTCAGAAGTTTCAGTCCATGTTTGCCTGGCTCCAAGGCACAGACGTCACGGTGGGCAGGTGTGGTACAGAAAAACTGCTCGACTCCAAGCAGCAGGAAAGCAGAGTGCGTTAGAAAGAGCTCAAGAGAAAGGAGCCAAGGACCAGGTATAGCTCCCAAGGCCTCACCATTGTGAGAAACTTCCTCCAACAGGCCCCACCTCCTAACACACCATTCACCCTTGAACTCACCCGTGGGTTAATCTGTTGTTGAGGTCAGTGCCCCACCGTCCAATCACCACGCCAGGAGTCCCTAATCCAGTCATGCCAACAATCGAGATCCATAGGCACAGAGGCTGAGAAACGTAGGTCCTTGCGGGGCAGAACAGAGCAGAGAGAGGGCAGAGAATGGATCTAAGAGCAAACAGACAAGGAATCAACATAGTAACCCCAACACATACACACACACACACACACACACGCACCCACACATGCCAAACCTACCTTTTAAACCTTTAGAAAGGGGGACTAAAATTGATGAACTAAATTTAGTCCATACACATGGATTATATTTGTTTATTTTGTCTATACAAATAAAACAGTATTATGACTCAGTTGATGAAGCAAAAAGCTAGGAAGGCTGCTTTTATTTTCTATTGTATTGTATTTATTTTTGGGCCTTTGATGTCTCTATTACATCATACCTTAAAGTCATGCAGACAATCACATTAAGTTATTGACAGGGCAAATGCTAGGTTCGCTTTTCTGTGTTTTTAAAATAAATCATAAATGGAGAAAAAGCATAGAAGACAAGAATTTACAGTCACTCACCCGCTGATGGACGTGCAGGACCGATCTAACACTTACCCCCTAACAAGGGGATAACAAACCCCCAACCACTCTCTCACTCTAATGAGTAGTAACAGCGTGTTGCTGTTTGTGTGTGTTGCTGCTGGATTATTTTCCTCTTTGGGGTCTAAACTCCCTTTCAAACTGTGGAGAACCCTGCAGGGAGAGTGCACCAGGAGGTAGAGACTCACTCCCAGTACCAAAACGGAAAAGACCAAAATCTTTACTCTTCATTCTGGAGGTGCAGGCTGGACACAGACCAAGCCCCAGCCAATGGGTGCTCCTGCCTGCGGCCTCAGCTCTGACACCAGACACAAATGGGTAGTTCAGAGTGTGCCATTGGCAGCCACATTCAATCAAGGTAGGTCCTGAGGTGGAAGATGACCCTTGGCTACACTGGCAGCCACTCCAACAGGGCTGTCCTGGCTGGTCTCCCTTGTGAAGTCTGTCTCATCTCCCCTGGCTCCCTTCTGGGTTTCTGGAGGATTGCTTGCTTGCTTGCTTGCTTTCTGAGACAGGGTCTCACTGTGTAATTTAGGCTGGTGTTGAACTATGCAGTCTAAGCTAACCTTGAACTTATGGCAGTCCTCCTGCCTCAGCCTCCCGAGTGGTGGGATTACAAAGGTATACCATCACCCCCAGCCTCATCTGTTTTTGAGCTTGGTTATTCAACCTTCTCTTTGATTTGTGAGTTACTCATTTTCTACATAATTTAATGTTTCATCTACATTTCTTTAAACAAATGACTGATGCATTTACCAATATTTCAGGCTACTCGCTTTTTTGTCTTTTTCACCTGTCTGCCAATTTCAGCCTTTGTTCACCAAATCTGCCCCTTTTGCTTCTTCCGTTTGACCCTGACTTTGGGTCTACGCCAGAAAAAAAAGAACTCACACTCCATAGCCTGGAACAAACTCAGAATTCAGACTGTATCATCTCAGCCACAGTCCTTCCAGGAAAGTTTCATGTGCTAGGCTGTTCCTTCAAACAGCTACTTCAGTTCCTGGACATCCTTTTCAAGGTCCCCTTCCACCTTCTTTCTGCCCCCTCATCCCCAAGAACTTCCTGCAAACAACCCTGTGCTTCACAGCAGGAAGAGACTGAGACATAAATTCTGTCGTATAAACAATCACTGCCGCAGTGATTGCACCGGCACTCAATGTCTGACTACTCTTTGAAGCTTCTTTTTTTCACTGTAAGATGATTATTAATGTCCGGTGCTACAGCGCATGCTTAGCATGCATCGGACCCTGTGTTAAATCTTCAGCACTCAAAAAACAAAACAAAACAACCAGGATAATTGTCATTAAAACAATTCTGAGTATCTACACAGACCACGTAAGATTTTTCTACCTAAAGAATTAATATGTGTGAATGCATGTGTAGCATACATTTTGTTTTTTTGTTGGAATAAATTCACTCTACTCATTTTGTACTATAAATAGAACAGCTGTCGGCTAAAACTGATATTATTTCATTTGAACTTATTTCCTTAGGGTGTATTTTCAAAATAGGGTTCCTAAAAATTTTTAGAGCCCCTGTTACATGTTGTAAACTTATTCTGAAAATATAACTAACTTTCAATGTTTTGTTTTGTTTTGTTTTGTTTTCAAAAAAAGCACATTTAGTTTCCCCAAGATAACCATGTACCTCTGACTACCCTGGACATTCTTATCTCTATTAATTTTTTCTACTTTGCTTTCTATTCCTTTTTCCATTTTTTGGCACACTCTTTATCCACCAGACAATGTACTCTCTCTTGTTCTACATCACCTTGAATTGCTAAACGAGTTTCCCCTGTTGATTTTTACATTCCTGCACTTGCTAGGTATGAATAGTACCTTTTATCAGATGTCATTGTCCAGTTTGCCTGCTCTATCTTTCTTGTTTCTTTTTAATATTTACTTTAATATGCCATGTATATGCAAATTTCATTTTGACTTAAAATGTATGAACATATGCATTGCAGCCTGGTCATAGCTTCTACATCTTAAAACTTCAAATATTTATCTCTCCTCAATAGTACATTAAATTTAATATGATATTTTTCACGAATTTTTTTCATTAAGAGATTACAATTAAATATTTAACTCTTTAACCCATCTGACATTTACTGTAGTATAGGTCCAAGTTAGTTTTTCTCCATAATGTTATCTACATGCCTGGAAATATTTACTACACAGTTATTTGTTCCCTGCACCTGCTTCCAGGATTTTTAAACTCCTGATAGTGATTTTTTAATCCAGTATTTTTCAAAGTGCAGGGAAGTAAATCATTGTAGGAAGCTAATGTAGATAATTCGGACCTGAAAACTTTCCTTCAAGAAGCAGTTTTTTGTGTTTTGTTTTCAACTGGTCAGTGCATGGAAAGTTAAGACTAAAAGGAACTTTAAAATTATTTTATTCAACTCTTTCCTCTTCCTACAAACTGAGGAGACTGAGGCACCAAGGAATTAAATGCTATGTAAGGCACTGTGCTAGCGATGTGGGAAAACATGGGGAATTAAAGTGTGTAACTAAAAATTAAGGACATGAATTTCAGATAAAATATACATAAACATAAAAACATACAGCTACATAATCAAATATATAGCTATACTATGCAAAATATATGGCTAAGTATAAGCTACACTGCTACTAATAAAAGTATGCAGTTAATATTGGCAGTGACTATTAACTGAACACCTAGTATCTTCCAAAGCATTGTTCATCTCTTAAACCCCATTACTGTAGGGTAAAAGTTACTATTCTCAATTATATTCTTAGTAAGTGATTTGCCAGGGTCTGCCACCTAGTGGCAGGAGCAGGAATCAGCTCACCTCTCACTCTCTCCCTCTCTGTCTGACTTAGAAACTTCTACTACACAACACTGCCTCCCAGCTACCCGGATGAAAAATGAGCTGAGCTCTCACCGAGCTCTCACCAACGAGCTTGTTCCAGTAAGACAAAAACCAACCTCTACCAAGGTTAAAACTGCTTAAAAAGTTTTATCAGTTGCTAAAATTGTGTTATTTTGGGACAAATCAGTGAGCACTTTTGAGCTCAGTTTATTCAGTTCTGACGAAAGCAGACACAGACATGAAAAGTTCACTACAGACAAGATGACCTCTAAAACCCCTTCCAGTTTTAAAATAGGTTTTAATTCTTCTGTCTATTTTTCATCCTTCTGTACACCATAAAAATAGTACAAATATTTTAAAGAAGTGGCATTTATTCTTGACTCAATTAGAAGTATTTTTCAGAAACTTGACCACAGGGCCACTAACAGCCTTCACAGAGTTGTTTCAGATGGTGATAAAAGAAAAACAGTAAGTTAGCTGAAATAGTTTGCAATCAGTTTAAACTAACATATAATGTAAAAAATTGAGGTATTTTAATAGATTTTTTTACTGTAATGCTTCTATAAAATGACATGAGGGAATAATATTGTATTTTGTTTGAGTTTATAATGAGAACAATGAACAAGTACCTGTTAAGTAAGTTACCAAAAGGCAACTTTTATTTAACTAAATTATAATGTCTGGTCAAAGCAATAAGTCTATTAATTCCAAGTCACTAATCTAACAACTTTAAATGTATTTTTAGCATTTAAATTATTGTCTAAATATTGTTTAAATAATTATTATTGTCTAAATAATTATTGTCTAAATAATTGTTTAAATAATTTCTGCTTAAATCATTTCCATAGACTCAAGATGCACATTAAGTGGAAGTAAACATTCACTATTCGAGCGAACCAGAGAGGTGCCCACAGGATCTCAGGTCTGCATAGAGGCCCCCTATAATGAACAGAAATGTAATCCTGAAGTAGCAAGAAACTAAGCTCCCCCTATGGCGTTATTAGGACAAAAGGGCAATCCATGTCAAGAATTTCTGAACCTTAACTATTTCAAGAAAGGAGCCCAAGGGTTTCATATATTGGAAATTAGTAGAAATCAGAGAAGATATCAGGATTTTTAAACAATTACCCAAAGTAATTGTGAACTGAATAAAAACATCCTTTTGTGTGGATTTCTAAAAATGAAATATTTTGAATTGGTTAAAAGGACACACACATCTCACAAAATGCCTCTTAAGTGATTCTACAAAACTCTGGGGGTTTTTTAAAATTTTTTTAAAAATTTTTTATTTTAAAGAAAATAGTACAAAAAAAGAACAATAGCAAAATACAAACAAAACAAAGCAAGGACATTTAAAAATGATACCGGGTTTCAAACCAAATGATAGGGATTAACAGTGGTTGTTACATTACATATTGTTATCTTCAACGAAGTTGCTCAGATTACCAGATGTAAGAATAGAAGATTGATCAAATCATTAAGGGGAATAAGATAATAATAATTTAAAAGAACATTAGAGACAATACATAGTGTCATTAGGCAGGATTATAGGAATTCACCAGTGGTTGTTATACTGGAAATTGTCATCGCATAAATTGCTCAGACTACCAGATACAAGCATGCAAAATTGATCAAAATATAAAAAAAACTTTTAATCATTAAATGTTCCCTTCAACAAACCACCAGACACCAACAGTACAGTTATGTCACTGATCCATATATATATATTTATTTATTTTATTTATTTATTTTTTAATCCATACTTCCCATTCAAAATCTTTAATAACATAGGGTGTGCTGCCCAAAGAAGGCACTCTTTTCTATGAAAGTGAGATCCATTTGCTAACCCTCTAAAATGTAAACAAATCTGTGAAATAGAAACATCACATCAACTGTTAATGTGGAATAACAATGCTTTTTAAATTTTAAATTAACATGCCATGCAGAGCATGGTGAGGCACACCTGTGATCCCAGCACTCGGATGGCTGAGGCAGGAGGAACACCAGGAATCTGAGGCCAGCCTGGGCTGCATATTGAGCTTAGGGCCAGCCTAAACTACATAGGGAGACCCTGTCTCAAAAAAAAACCCAAAACCAAACAGACAAAAAGTAACACAAGGTACTTAAAAATTATTTTTAAAATAATAGAAATAAAATTCAAATTAAAATGTTAATAAAATACACATAAATATGGGGCTTATATAAAAAATACAACTTAAAACATGAGAAGGAAATTCCACATGTCCAGAATTAAACTTCAGAAATAGAAAACTTCCAGTAACTTGAAAGTTCCTCTATGTTTCTCTCAAAATATCCTCTCTTCATCCCTAAGAGAACCAATTTCTTGAACTTTGACTTTTCAATCTCCATGCCTTTAGTGTTAGTACTTGTGTTGCTTACATTTGCCCTTTTAAACCTAAATGTTATTGTCCCATCTCCATGAAGTTTTCTATGGTCTCTAGTTCTGTTCAGTGTGAAGCCTTTGTGATCTAAGCATTGGATACCATGGAGCCGCAGTGCACGTGTGTTGGATGTCCTGTACCATTCCACCATATGAATATATTATAAATATTCATTATTGCCTGTGCTTCTGAGGTGAACTTTTAAAAAACTTTTTATTGGTGCATTTTGTATATACATAATGACAATATTCATCATAGGGAATTTGTACCTGTACATGATATATCTTGATTCTTCTTTTTTTTCCCACTCTCTTCCCCACCCTTCAACTCCTCTTCCTCTCCTTATTTATAAAAGCTTTGTATTTTTCCTTCTATTCTCTTCTTTTTCTTGTCCCTTCTTTCCTTTCCCCTTCTCCCCTCCCTCATTCCCCTTCTCACTTGAAGGCCTTCTTCCTATTTCCCAATATCTATTATAAATTTTGGCCCTTATTTACACTTTCATTTTCTCACACCAGAGAAACAATGCAGAATTTAAACATGTGTATCTGATTTATTTCACTTTTGTTCATAAAATCTTTGCCTGCACCATTGTCTTCAACAGTCCTACCTAGTCTATCGTCCAGAAGATTTAGTGTTTCTGTTTTAATATTTAGAAGCATTTTGGTTTTAGTTTGGCACATGCTGAAAGACGTGGGTCTAGTTTCAATCTTCAGTATGTGGAAAGCCAGTTTTTCCAGAACCATTTACTGAAAAGGCTATCTTTCTCCCAGAGATGTTTGGCACCTTTGTCAAAGATAAGTTGGCTGAGTGTGTTTGGAGTTGTTTCTGCATCTTCTAATCTGTTTCATTG
>NW_004955443.1:9356480-9364567 GCF_000276665.1 Chinchilla lanigera | reverse complement strand
TGTTTGCCAGTATCTTATTGAGGATCTTTACATCTGTGTTCATTAGGAAAATTATCCTGTAGTTCTCTTTTTTGGTTGGATCTTTCTCTAGTTTTAGTATCAGGGTAGTGCTTGTTCCAGGAATTAATTTTGGACTAAAGCTTCCCTTTCAGTTTCATTAAAGAGCTTGAGAAGTAGCAGCATTAGGTCTTATCTTAATTTCTTATACAATTCAGCAGTCAGGGCCTCGGCTTTTCTTTGCTGGTAGGCTTTTAATTGCATCTTCACTTTCACTGATGATTATTGGATTATTTAGAATTTTTATATCTTCTTGATTCAGCTTTGGTAATTCATATGTATCTAGGAAAATGCCCATTTCTTCTGTGTTTTCCAGAATATTAGAATACAGGTTCTCAAAGTAGGTAGTGATGATTTTCTGGATTTCTGCAAGATCTGTTGTGATTTCATGTGTCTCATTCCTAATTGCATGGGTTTGAATTTTTTCTTTCCTTTTCAAAATAAAATTGGCTAAAGGCTTGTCAGTTTTATTTAACCTTTCAAAAAATCAACTCTTCAATTCATTGATATTTTGTATTGTTGTCTTAGTCTCCATTGCATTAGTATCTGCTCTAATCTTTACAATTTCCTCCCTCATACAAGCTTTGGGCTTGATTTGCTCTTCTTTTTTCTAGAAGCATGAGATTCAACATAAGGTTATTTGAGCTCACTCTGTTTTTGTAATATGAGAATTCACCACTATAAATTTCACTTGTAGGACTGCCTTCATTTCATCCTATAAGTTCTGCTATGTTGTATTGGCATTATGATTTCATTGTAGAAACTAATTTCTTTTTTAACTTTATCTGTGTCCCATTGGTTATTGAAGAGGGTACTATTTAATTTCCATGTGTTTGTGAAGTTTTTGTGGTTTCCTTTGCTATTGATTTCCAATTTCGTTGTACTATGGTTTGATAATATGCATGAGATAATTTTAACTCCTTTGCATTTACTTATGCATATTCTATGAGTTAGTGTGTGGTCTATTTTGGAGAATGTCCTATGTGCAGCTGAGAAAAATGTGTATTCTGATATTGTGGGATGGGCCACTCTGTACACATCTACTAAATCCATTTCTTCAAAAGTTTGTTTCAGTTTTGATATTTCTTTGTTGATTTTCTTCTCTAGTCAACCAATTTGTGACAGTGGCTTATTGAGGCCCACCATTACAGTTGTATTAGTGCTTATCTGATTTTTCATGTCTGTTAATATTTGTTTTATATAGTAGAATGCACTGGTATTTGGTGCATACACACTTATGATTGTTATCTCTTCCTCACGGATTGTTCCCTTTACAAAGATGTAGTGATCTTTTTTCTCTAAATCAGTCTTTGCTTGAAATTCACTGTGTCTGCAAATAGCATAGCTGCCCCTGCTA
The DNA here is from genome assembly GCF_000276665.1 of Chinchilla lanigera. NCBI lineage: Eukaryota > Metazoa > Chordata > Mammalia > Rodentia > Chinchillidae > Chinchilla > Chinchilla lanigera. The sequence goes on along the minus strand of NW_004955443.1, from coordinate 9,363,153 downwards.
TTTTCCAGGTTTCTATTGCATGGAGTATTGTTTTCCATCCTTTGACTTTTAGTCTATGAATTTCTTTTTGAATTAAATGTTTTCTTGTATGCAGTATATTGTTGGATCTTGCCTCTTGATCCATTCTTCCAGTCTGTTTCTTTGAATTTTTGAATTGAGACCATTTACATTTATGGTTATAACTGATATGTATTGACTTATATTTGTCATTTTATTGTCCTGCTGTTGGTTCCCTTCTCCCCTACCCTGTTTAATTACTTGCTTTGCCTGGTGGGTTCATTTTGTTGAAGTTCATGGAGTTGTAGTCCTCATTATCTCTTTCTAACATGTCCTTCAGAATTTTTTGGAGTGCTGGTTTGGTGACCATGAATTTCTTCAGGTGTGCTTTGTCATGGAAGTATCTTATTTCTCCATCATTTTGAAAAATGGTTTTGCAGGGTACATCAATCTGAGTTGGAGGTCATTTTCTTTTAGCACTTGAAAGCTCTCTTTGATGTGAGGGTTTGTGCTGAGAAGTCTGCTGTGATTCTGATGGGCTTTCCTTTATACTTGATTTGCTTCTTTTCTCTAACAGCTTTTAATATGTTCTTGTGTTGAATTTCCAGAATCTTGACTATTGTATGGCTTGGTATACATTTTTTACTATGGCTTATGGAGTTCTACATGCCTTGCTTACCTGTATGTCAAGTTCTTATTCCCTCCTTTGGAAGTTTTGGGCCATTACTTCTGTGAAGAGGAACCTGATTTGTTCAACCTGAAACACCCCATGTACCTCCTGCCTGCTTGAACTCAGTTCCTTGACCTTCTGCAAATTTGAACTCAGTTCCACCTCATTCTGACACTGGGAGCTGCCAGATGGAGCCAGCCCACCACTGCTCTGAGTTCTGAGCTTATTTGGCTCCTCTCCAAGGTGGCTACCAGCCAACTGCCCTCTTCTGGGGGATGTCTGAACTCAAATAATTTACCAGCCACCATAGTCCACTGCTTTGTTCCACTGATACAGTTCACTGTGGAGGCTCCTGGGGCCACCATAGTCACCATGTGTCTGCAGGTTTGAGCTGCCCTTCCCATGCAGTGAGTCAGGGCTCAGGGAGAAAGCACTGCTTGCCACCTCCTTCTGCACTGAGGTCTCTCTCTTTCCTCTCCCCATGGATTTTGATTCTTGCTTGAGACTCTTGCTATGTCCTGGGGACCCACTTCCTTCCTTCTACTCTCCTTCAAGTCACTGTATTCCAGTATCTGGACACCAAATCTGAGAGAGACTGTTTCTCTGCTGGTCACTACTCTGCCATAATGGTCACCCACAGAGTCAGGTGTAGAAGAGTGCAAAAGGCCAGTCTGTGCACTGGAGATCTGAAGGATCCAGTTGAAGGCCTCAAGCTCACTGTAATGTCCTGTGCAAATCTGTATCAGGAGAATGGTCTGTGGTGGAAGGCTAAAGAGTCTGTGCTAGAAGTCAGGAGATGACATCCAAGGTGAAGGTGAAGACTGGAGCTGCCCCAAGGAAACTTAAGTCTGTGGTGGACTTTTTGTGCTACTGCTGTTTGAACCTTCCTATAAGAGCCTCTCAGTACACACATGCAGCCATTCCTTGAATTCTTGAACAAAGGTCTGGCAAACTACAATGCACAGGGCAATTTCTGTCTACTTCTTATTTTTGTACTGTCCACAGCTAAAAGTGATTTTTACATGTTAAATAATTGAGGAAAAAAGAGAAGATATTTATAACATGCAAAACTTACATGAATTTCAAATTTTAATATCTAACAATAAAGTTTTATTGGAACATAAACACACCCATTCATTTGCATACTGTCTGTGTGGCTACTTTGGCAGTGGAGTGGAGTAGCCATGATGGAGATGTTTTGCCTATGAAGGCCAAGACATCTACAGTCTGTCCCTTTACAGAAGATTGAAGATCCTGTTCCAGATTCTATGGCTAAGACAAAAGTCTGAAGCAAGAATACTTACATTTTTAATTTCACTCATTTTCCAAGGTGGCTCTACCAACATACACTCCCATCAATAGTATATGAGCATTCTCAAGGTTCTCATGACAGAGACAGAAAAAATAGATTAGATATAAAAATAAAGATGCTACTTTTCTGTATGTGATTTCTGGTGGTTATTTATCACGCTTTTTTTTACAATTGCAATGAGCTGTTAATAGTAGTGATGACTGTATCTTGGCTAACCTTCCTTAGTTTAAGCTTGTTGGTAGATAGGATCCTGGACTATTGATATTATCTACACCTCCTCCTCCCTGGTCTCTTGACCAAAGCCATAACCGGTATACCCAGCTTTTCATCTGGATGACACCTTCAATGGGCTTTTTACAAAACCAGATGGTATAAAGTAAATTGAGTGTTGCTGGTTGTTAAGGCTGACATCCGCATGTGCCCCCAAGGCCTCATCAGCTCCGAGGTGGGGCTTGTGGAAGGTGACTGGATTATGAAGAAATTACAGCTAGCTTGCCAGTGGGAGGTGGGGGGCTGGTTGGAAGAGGTAGGTCACTGGGAGGGGTGACCCAGGAGGGATTAGCTCCCTCCTCAGTTCCTGCCTTCTATCTCTGCTTCCTCTGGCAAACTCTTCCACCATGCTTCTGTCTGGAGCCAGCTAACCACAGGTTGTAACCTTGAGCCAATATAAACCTTTCCTTTTAGTTGTGGGTATCAGTACTTTGTCCCAGCAATGAAGGAAGTGACTAAGACAGTGGGGCACTACCATGTGCTTATACATTTACCTTGTGATCCTCTTCTTGTGAGCTCTAAAATGAGATTCAATGTGCTTGGGCCCAGGCAGCCATAAGTTTACCTGCCTCCAAATACTGCCTTACTCCCCATTTATGTGAGAAAGTTGGGTGAGGGCAGGCCAAACACTGACATATTAACTAAATTCAGTATTTTCTTCTCTAATGCTGTGCAATTATTTTGTTCTCAATCCAAAGGTTTTCTTTTATAGGATTTGTGTTTTTTTCTTTTTCTCAAATAGATGCATGCTTTTCTCTTTGCAGAGCCTAGGACAGATCGCATAGTGGATGTTAAAATCTCTGTTGACATTATGTTGCACAAAGACTCATCAAACATAATGAAGATACTTACAAGGGACTGTTAGTAATTTTCTAACAAAATTGCTTTGCTGGAGAACTCTCAACCTCATCCATATTTGTTGTTCCTTCTTCTTGAAATAGTCATATTCTCCAGGTAGGGTTCAACCAGTATTCAGGAGAACTGGTGGACAAAAACCTGTAATGGTGTTAATATTCATTATAGGCACTTTTCTTTGTTCCTCCTATTTTCATTTTGGTATCTTGATCTTAATCAAAATCTGAGGTTCCTAAGTCAGAAAACCCAGAGAATAAATCTCCAGCCTCCTGCTGCTGTCTTTGGCAATGACCCCTGATATGCGGTACAAGGAGGGTAAGGACTTAACTTCTTCTTAAACAGACTTCAGCCAGTCTTGTTGGCTTTAGCCCCACCTTCGCCTTTATTTCAAGGAGCTTCAGAATCTACCAATTTCTGAGTCTTGAGGGTCAGGGAGCTTCTGTCTTTGCAGTGTGCGGGCCTTGGGTTTCACACTGCAATTCTAGGGTTCACTTTTCTTAGGGTTGCCATGTACACTACCTTCCTTCCAACTGCCCTCCTTCCTCTCAAATTTGTCACTGCTGCCCAACTCTCCCCATTTTTTTTTGTCCCTAAGCTTTGTATCTTCCTAAAATATCCCTTTATTTCCATCCAGGTGAGGATACAGAAGTGATAGCCAGTGTATGTGCCCAGCCCGCTCTTTTTGATGCAAAGCTCCCTCCAATCCAGGTTTTTACAGTAATAAAACTAATAGTTCATGCATCCATCAGATTGAGTCCATGGTTCAGGTTTGTCTATCCACTTTTTTAAAGTGTTTTTTATTTTTTAATTCTGTGATTTTTTTGTTGTTGTTGTTCAGTGAAATAGCTCCCGCATCTAGCCTTCTATTTTTTAAATCCACATTACATAAAATTAAACTATTTGCTGTTTTAGCAAATTCTCATTGAAAAAAACAAAGCCAGTTCAGGCTGGCCTTAAAGACACTATGTAGCTCAGACCGTGAACTCAGGATAGTCCTTCTACCTTAGCTTCCCAAGTACTACTCTTACAGGTGTGCGCCACCATACCCAGCTTCTAAAAATATTTTAAAGGGTAACTTCATGGGGTGGGTGAGAGTGCACTTTAGTAGGAAAACATGTGCTTAGTGTGCATAAAGCTCTGGGTTCGATCCTTAGCATCAAAAAAGGAGAGGAATTTTAAAGTTCAGCATGGAAATTTTTTTTCCCTATTACTTAAACTAAAACACACATGCACTTTAACCCCCTCTCCTATATTAATACTTTAAAATCCCTCCTGTATTAACAGGAGGGAGGTGGTGAGATCCCAGCGGGATCAGTGTCCATGTAAGAGACCAGAGAAATCCTTCAGCCCCGCCATTTAAGGACTTAGTGAGAAGTCACCACCTACGTGAAGTGGGTAGACAGTAGTTCTGCCTACACTGGTTGGGGACTTCCTGGCTTCTGAACTATAAGAAACCCTTTTCCATTGTTTATAATCTACCTAGATTATGCTATTTTTGTTATAGTTGCCCAAGTGGGCCAAGACACATGCATACATAAAACATAAGTGAACATTAAAGCATAAAACTATGGAACGTGACGTTTGATGTACAGAAATGATTACGTTGAAAACGTTTCATTTTTTAGATGTGCAACTATATCACTATTTAAGTCTTTAATTTGAACAGGAGCCTGTCTAGAGTAAATTACAGATGTCAGGGTGTGGGGTCAGTTGGGAGCAGCTGAACATGGGGCACAGGCAGCGGGGTCAGCTCAGCCACCCGGGGTTCCGATGTGCACCGGCCCCAGGGAGCGGTAGCACAGCCTCTGGTGGAACACTCAGTGTTAAATGACCTCTCTCCCAGAAGCGGAAGTGGCAGAGGGTGGAGAGGCATGGAGGTGTTGGTTCTCCCCTGCCAGCCTGTGAGGGTGAGGCCATTGCTGGTTGTCCCCCAGGGGAAGCAGCTGGTGCTCGGGCTGTCTGGTGTGTGCTCTCCTTGTTCCAGGGCTGGTTCCCGGGAACTGAGAGAAACTTAATAGCTCAAGTAACTAGTGAATGATTTGCTACAGTTCCCAGAAGTGGCTACTGAAGTCCTCAGAGAAGGTGAGATAATATTAGACTCCGTGCTTTGTGGGAAGTTCGCTGAGGAACAAATGGTCTTGCTTTCTTGGCTTGTGTTCCCCAACTTGAGGTTGTGAGTTCTGTGACAGTAGAGAGGTTGTCTGCTTATAGACTCAGGACGGGTAAAGAAACAGCCTCCTGTAGACCAGAGTGAAGGAATTCTCTTGGCAGAAGAAGACTGGACTGTTAATAGGATTGGAAAAGCAGGAGAGAGGGCCTTCATGTCTATGGCCTTAGTATATCAAGAGTGGTTAAAGCACTTGCTCCTCCTGGAAGGGCAACAGCAAGGAACCTGTAACTAGTCACAGAGGGGCCAGTACATACACACAGCATTTACACCCAAGTTTGCAATGGTTCCTCGGTGTGGTGGCTGTGGCAACTGATATTGGTCAGATCCTTCTAATAGACCTTTGTTTGGATTATTGATCATGCAGTCAAAATGAAGTAGAGGCATCAGACCTTGAACTTGTAACTTGTGCCCCAGAAGAAGTTCCACATGTCAGAGAGAGCCAGGAGAGAAGATGCCATCTGTGCTTCCAGGTAGGAAGCCCACCAGGGACAGCCGCTTCTACCCCTAGTTACATTAGCAGGACAGATCCGCTTGCTGTAGGTTTCTCTGGTGGCTGCCTACAACGTTGGAACAGGAAAAGATGAAAAGAGAATATAACGCACAACCGGATGGTGGACGGGTTTCTGTATGTATCCTTACTGTTCAAGAACCGGGAAATGATCTCACTATTGCTGTAACCTTAGGGCTGTTCAGTCCACGCAAGATAGTGAAGGGGATCTTCTGAATCTGCATCTGCTTCAGCTGACCTTTGGCGATAGAAAACATTTGACATCAGGACAGAGCTTAGATGAAACCTTAGAGTACTGTGAAGAAAGCTGTACACTGGACACGAATGGTGGCATGTTTCCCTTGAGGTGACGTAATACCAGATTGTTGGGATGCCAGACTACGGAGAAATTTCTACCTCATGGTGACAAGGAAGAGATATGTGTGAACCTCTGTCTCCCAACACTAGTGTCTAAGTCTTCACCTGGCAAGTGAATACACACGGAGAGGGAAAGCCTTCTGTATATTTGGGGCTTCTTGACATAAATTGTTGGTAGCATGCACAAATGCTAGATTCAGTAAAATCAGGAGAGTATCTGCATAACTATTCCTATTTTGCGTTATGATCGTTGGAGTCTGTTTTAAGTAATACTTGTGCACATTACATCACGGATGCATTAGTCCATGAGAGAAGTTCAGGTCAAGACATTCCTTATTCATATGCACCTCCAGAGCAGTGCTTTTACCATGTACTTTTAACTTTGATGCCACTTGCTTGTTAAATGCGGGAGTTGTTCATATAACTTGTACCAGCTTTCAGAGGATTTTGACTTTTTTAAAGAAATTGGAACCACTTCTTCATGAGGTCATTCCTATTGGTTATAATCAATGTCTTCTGTTTTTTGTTTTTTGG
>NW_004955443.1:9355301-9356380 GCF_000276665.1 Chinchilla lanigera | reverse complement strand
ATAAGTTGGCTGAGTGTGTTTGGAGTTGTTTCTGCATCTTCTAATCTGTTTCATTGATCCTCAGGTCTGTAGTTTTTGTTTTGTTTTGGTTTGTTTGTTTGTTTGTTTGTTTTTGCCAGAACCATGCTGTTTTTATCACAGTATCTTCGTAGTAAATTTCCAGTAAGGGACTGTGATGCCCCCTGCCTTGCCTTGTTGCCTAGAGTTGCTTTTGCTATGCTAGGTCTCTTCTGGTTCTGAGTAAACTTTAGGATTATTTTCTCTGACTCTGTGAGATATGCTATTGGTATTTTGAAATGCATTAAATCTGTATAACAATTTTGAAAGTACGGCCATTTTCACTATACTTGTTCTTCCTACCCAAGAACTAAGGATAGCTTTCCATTTTCTGATATCTTATTTAATTTTTTTTCAGAGTACTATAGTTTTCAAAGTAAATATCTTTTACTTCCTTCATTACACTGATTTCTATGTATTTTTTGGGGGGTGCTATCATGAAAAGTGTTGTTTCCCTAATTTTTCTCTCAGTGAGTTTGTTATTTGTATCCAGAAATGCTATTGATTTTTGAGTGCTGACTTTGTATTGGCTGCACTACTGAATTTGGCTATTAAATCTAGAAGTGTTTTCATAGAGTTTTGGGGGTTTTCTATATAGAGTACCATATCATCTGCAAATAATCATTTAAATTCTTCCTTTTCTATCTTTATTCCTTTCATTTCTTTCTCTTTTCTAATTACTCTGACTAATGTTCCAGAAATATATTGAATAAGAGTGATAATATTGGACATCCTTCTCTTTTTCCTGATTTTAGAGTGAAAGCTTTCAGTTTTTGTCCATTTAGTATGATGTTTGCTGTGGGTTTGTCATAGATGCTTCTATCAGATTGAGATAAAGACCCTCTACTCCAATTTTCTGTGTTTTTTTTTTTTAAATCATGAATGGGTGTTATACTTTGTCAAACACTTTTTCTGCATCTATTGAGATAATCATTTGGTTTTTGTTCTTGGCTCTGCTAATATACTGTATTACATTTATTTATTTGTGTATGTTGAACCATCCCTACATCCTTGGGATGAAT
>NW_004955443.1:9332781-9347401 GCF_000276665.1 Chinchilla lanigera | reverse complement strand
GCTATGCAGTTCAGGCTGGCCTTGAGCTCACTTTGTAGGCCAGGCTGGTCTTGAACTCACAACGATCCTCCTGCCTCAGCCTCCCGAGTGCTGGGATTCCAGGTGTGCACCACCATGCCCAGCCAATCAATGTCTTTTAGTTAGTCTTCTTTCACCAAGATTTACTGATATTCCACCTCCCAGTTTAATTCAAGAACAGTTAAAGGCTTATCAGGGGTGGTGGCACATGCCTATAATCTCAGTACTCGGGAGGCAGAGGCAGGAGGGTCACTGCAAGTTTGAGGCTAACCTGGGCTACAAAGTGAGTTCAAGGCCAGCCTGAACTGCAGAGTGAGACCCTCTCAAAGACAAAAAAACAAAACAACAAAATGATAGTTAAATCCTATACTGTCAGCAGCAATTGAGATAAGCTTCGTGGGACTTTTAACCAGTTGTATCACAAGATAGATAACACAAAAACACCCAAATTCTTCTGCTAACTTGCACTTTGTTGCTGAGTGGACTTAGAATAAAGTGGTTTTCACAAAAGAGAAATATGACAAACTATGTGCACCATTATTTGATGGTTCATGTCTTTTCATCAATCCACAAACTATATAGTCTATGCAGCAATGCCATTTGATTTTAAGTAATGATACAGTCGTCAAAGTTTCTACATACAAGTGCAAAACACTGAGAGAAGACTGCTGGAGTTACACAATTAGCATTTGGGTACCCAGTTCCTCTGCCAATATGCACAAACGGTTCTCTGGTTCTCTCAGTTTGGGTTTTTCCCAGAAGGCTTAGGTGATGTGCAGTCATCAAGGTTACACCACATTTGCCCTGTGACTCAGAACTACTACACCAGTTGCCGGCAGAAGAGTGTTTATCAGAAAGAGGTAAAACCATGACTGCTGTTGACTGATGGGTTGGTTTCTCAGCTAGGAGATCAAAGTAACAAAGTGGGGAAAGAGATGAAGGAGGCACAGGTATCCTCCTGCTAGTCTACAGTTCACTGCTTGACACATATTTATTAGAGAACATTAGTGAAACAAGCAAGCATTCTGTTACCATGTATTTGCTGTTTGATATATGTATTCCTTTTCCTTTCCAAACAAAAGGCATGTTCCTTTTTTTAATACTTATTCAAATTATTTATTTCTTTTTTTAATTTTAAAAATAAAAGGAAGAAAACATTAACAGACAGACAACCTTGTACAAAATAGCAAAAGAACAGTACAGACAATACAGAGTTACAAACAAAGTGGTAGGAAATTAACAATGCTTGTTGTATTACATATTGATATTGACACGTTCTTATTGAATCTTTTCTTATTGTCATTTCCATTTCTTGGGATAGGGTTAAACTTATTCACGGATTTTGGCTGGTGGACCGTAATGCCTGTGAGAAGGGTTTAGACATTCTATTTCACAGAGCTATGGACGAACTTGAGTCATGTCAACACTGAAAGATCATTCAAGCCCTCCCGTTCCAGGGAGAGCACAGACATGCACTCAGATACATTCAAACAATAGAGCCACCAGTGTCAGGTGATAGCGGTGTTTTCCTTCACCTCACAGTTTTGCTTTTTAATAGCTGTGCAGTTGAGGCCTGAAGCTTATTACAATAATATTCTAATATAATAAACAGAGAGGAGTTACTAAAGCTCATTTGTAAAATGTGTCATGAAATGGGCTTAATGGAAGCTTTGCTGAACTTACCATTTACAGACATGGAGCAGGAATGTTTAGTACACTTTTTACAGCCCGGTGCCCGTGTTCAGAGTCATGAATTTCTTTTACTTCACCATTTGCAGCATGCCAATTATATCCAGCTGTAACAAAGGCAGTGTTAACAAGATCTGCTCTCATCAGTGGTGTGTTATGTAAAATTGGAGAGGTACAGGCAAGCAATGAACCTAGAAACAGCATCTCGCTTTATAACAGTCCTAAAATGGAAGAACCATCTCCTACAGTACATTCTTTCCTACATCCAGAGCTGCCTGTGGCATTTTTTGAAAAATGAACTTCAAAAGTATCACAGAAAATGTCTAGAGTGCTGAGTTGGGTTCTTTGTCATCAAGACATGTTAGAAAGTATTGATTCTATGGAACAAGGAACACAGGCTACTCCAGATATGGAACCAAAAACATTCAAATCATCCCAGCCATTAAAAATAGCAACTACAAAAACTTCTTTTAGAAAAGAAGTAAGCTTTTGCCTGTTATAAAAAGGACTCTTAAAACAATTTAAAAGTCTGTAGACAATCAAGAAAGTACTGAAATTAGAACTGATCTAAAAGTTTATAAAGTAGCAAATCCTCAGAGTACTATCAAAAATTTGAGAAATTCTAATTTAGAAGCTTCTGAAAATGAAAGATTTAAATGAGATGGAAAACTGAATGACCAGTAGTTGCCTATTCAGGGTAGGAGAAGGATCGAAGAGATGTTAGTATTTGGATGTGGTAGAAGAGTCTAAACTTGATGCATCTCCATCTCTTCAAGCAGAATTTGATATGCCCACCACATAGGAAACATGGCAGACCAAGGAAGGCAAATCCATTGGAAGACATTCAATCTAAGGCTGAAACAGAAGGGACAAGTTCAAAAAGAGAAAGTTCTCAGCATCCAAAGAGCTACGAGGAACACCACAGCTAGAAGTAAAAATACTGTTGGAATCCAGGTTTAGAAAAATCCACTTTATTGCCAAATGAATTTGTTATGGTAATAAAGTCTAAAAAAAAGCTTACCCAAAAGGCTGAAAATCAAAGCCAAACATGTCCACTATACTCAGTATCAGAAGAACACATACATGAAATGACACACAAATAACAAAATCACCAAGAAAAAGATTTCTTTTTTTTTTTTTTTTTTTTGTAATGGGAATCAAACTCATAGAGGTGTAACTGAGCTAAAAGTTACCAGTTTTCTTTTTTCTTTTCTTTTCTTTTCTTTTTTTTTTTTTTTTTTTTTTGTAATGGGAATTAAACTCATGACCTTGCGATTGCCAGGCAGGCGCTGTGCTGCTGAGCTATATCCCCGGCAAAGAAAGATTTCTTGCTGCGGCAGCTTTTACTAAAATTTCCTGTAGCACAAGGATAAGATCAAGCAAGTCTGTCTTGTTGCCAGACCTCTCTGAACCAAAAAATGATTCTTTATTTTCTCCTGTCCAGTAAAGGTTCCAAGAAAAGTTGAAAAGACAGAGATTTCCTCGCACAACTGAAAAAATTAGTTTCAGATTTATTGCCTCACTTTATCACCCCACCTCCTGCTTTGAGGACCAGGACAAAAAACATATCTTTATATCCAAGCTTGAAGACGATGCTAAATCAGAAGGTAAAAAGTGAAAACAGCTAAGACTACAGAACCAACCAAGCAAGCAAAGACAAAGGAGAAAGTTCTTGGTCATCTCCTCTAGTAGAAATTAAGCAAATTTCTCCCTGGTCAAGCCCAGTTGATGGAGTAGAGAAAAAAAAAAAAACAAGAAAAACTGCAAAAGTAGCAGGAAAAGCTCTTGGAAGGGGTAGGAAGAAACCATCTTCCTTTCCACATCAACTTTTATGGGGAAAAATGTTGTCATTTTTTCCCAAGACTTAAAGGATACCCATGTATAAAGTCATCAGAGTTATGTAGATTATTGAAAACCATCCAGTTTAGGAGATAATGCTTTATGTACGTTATTTAAATTTTTCTAATGAGAAGGCCTTCAGGAAGTAAAGTAATGCCTTATGGAAGATTTCTTTAGTGCAATCTTTTAAAAATTTCGTAATAGGGCTCCATACATTTATATAACATAAATATGGTATATTATTGAAGTGTTAAGTAAAGAGTGTTCTTCACAGTTGCTCATGTCTTAGATTTTTGAGAAGAGATTTCTGTTTTAATATTTTATATGCTTGTGGGTGTGGTGGCACATGCTTGTAATCCCAGCACTCGGGAGGCTGAGGCAAGAGGATCGCTGCAAGTTTGAGGCCAGCCTGGGCTACAATGTGAGTTCAAGGGAAGCCTGAACTCCATAGTGAAACTTTGGCTCAAAAAGACAAAAAAAAATTTACATGCTAGTAACCATTTGTCTCATTTTTACTCCCTGTAGTTAAGTAGTAGATCAATCTTCAAATGAGTATGATTAAATATTGATTACTTTTCAAGGATGATATTTTATAATTTAAGAACTTTGATTCTGTGATTAAGATTTCTAACTATAATATGTATTTGTGTCTGTTACCATGCTGAAACTGAACTATGGACATGTAATTTTGCTGTCTTTTTGTAGTTTCACAAATTTTGTGTAATCTGCAGAAAATAAATAGCATACCAGCCAGGTGTGGTGGCACATGCCTGTAATCCAGCACTAAGGAGGCTGAGGCAGGAGGATCACCACAAGTTTGAGGCCAGATTGGGCTACATAGTGAAACCAGGCCAGCCTGAACTAAAATAGCAGGACCCTGTCTCAAAAAAAGAAAAAATTCCAAGTAAAGCATTGGTTAACTAATAATGTTGTCATTTCTTGTCAGCAGTCTTAAAGGGTATTGATCTCTACAGTCTCTTAATTCAGAGACTAATTGTCCAGGGTAGATTGACCATTTCTCCATTTGTTAGCAAATAAACACTGGCTCACTGCATGGAAGAATTGGAGAGGAAACTGCAAAGCAAGTCTGTCTTGTGGATATTCAGTACACTTTGTCTGCACCTAGTAATGATAAAAGGAAAAGTCTGGACAAATTTTATAATGCTGAGAAGCAGCTTGCTAATAAAACACAGAAATCTCTCAGTATTTGGGCTTTTAAAACTGGCAAATTATTACACGAACTAAGGTACACATTACTGAGAACGGGAAGGGTCTGGGCAGATGTGGAACAACAAAAAAGAAAAACACTCTTATCTCAGCACAACTGTGCTCAGTTAATGATGCTTGATTTAGGTTATAAAATTCATCAGCAAATAAATATTATAAGATAACTCATAACAGGTAAGTGATAGTATGTAAAGAATGAACCATTAAGAATTGATAATCTACAAACTGTTTTGTCAGCTAAGCGTTTAGTGTGTTAGTGTGAAGTATAACAGGGTGTTTTCTACATTAGTTTTCTACAAAATAACAGTACGGATAACAAGGAAATGATGGGCTGGGGATCTAGCTCAGTGACATAAGCACCTGCCTGGCAAGCACAAGGTCCTGAGTTCGATTCCCGGTACAAAAAAAAAAAAAAAAGTAAATGATGAAAATGCCTGTACCAATACTGTCAGTGTGAAAGCAGTGTGTGTGTGGCCCTTAGTCGAATTAGTGGTAAATGTTACATTGCTTTGTTGAAATTTTAACTGGCTTCGATTTTATTAATTTTTAAATGATAGTTATCAAACACGTATTTAAGCTGCTTATCATTTCTGGAGTAACAAATTATTTAAATGAAAATAATTATAGTGTCAAACTTTATTTTAATAAGATTTCATCAAGTCAAACTATGACACAGCATTTTTTCAGAACAGACAATTACCAGTATTCAAGAACTGTGGACACTGTTTTCCTTTGTGCTTTTTGTAGAAGTCTTTATCTCTGTGCTAGCCAGAAGAAAATCTGTAAAGCCAAATATGAACTTTTTAACAGTAAAAACCTTTAAATTATTTCAGCTGCATGGTTTAGGGGTTTACCTAGAAATAATTGGTTTTGTTACTATTTGGAAGAAGTTTAAAAAAAAACTTCATAAAGGACAAAGGATGGATCTATAATCCTTCTATGAAGAAGGGAATACATGAGTCACCTAAAAGGATTATATCATCCCTATCGTAGAGAACAAGGAGAAAAGAGAAAAAGAAAAAAATTGGGTACTTAACTCATCTTTTTAAAAATGGAATTAGCTTGTATAGTGGCTCATGCCTGTAATCCCAGCACTTGGGAGGCTGACGCCAGAGATTCTACAAGTTCGAGGCCAACCTCAGCTACAAGGCCAACACAAACTACATAGTGAGACCCTGACTCAAACAACCAAACCAAACTAAAACAACAACCAAAAAGTGAGATTAAGGAAAAAACTGAACAGCAATTAAAATGTGAAAGAACAGGTTTTCAAGTTTTCTTCTTGAGTTAAATGGAATGGTATTTTAAGGCTATACAATCCAAATTATGGTTTGTGGGATATCGGTGATACATGATTTTACTTAAGGCCAGTATTTCTTTTAATAGTGCTCCTAATTCTCCTTGCTAATACTGTTGACTTAAGGAAGACCAAATTCCACACTAACATGGGAAGAATTTAAAATGACAGGAGCGAAAAGGTGGTAGATCAAAGTAATTTTGATGAGAAAGAACACTGAGGTACACCCAGCAGTCCGCTTGGAGCACATGGTTGGCCTGGCAGCTACCTGGGCAGACACAGAGTTCTGACTTAAAATGCAAGGTCGAACTAGTCAGTTGTCAAACAAGTGATGTTTCAGAAACATAAGGAATTATGTGTTATTAAGGAAAGATGAAAACAAACCTTTCCCTTTCTGCTAAGTCTCTTCAATTCAACATTGTGGAGATGCCTTTTTGGTGCACCTTCACTTTAGTGGGTGTTGAGGTGGTCAACCGTGAATCTTCTCTGGGGGTCCTGTCCTCTCATTGTGATGTGGGCAGGGCATCTCTCCGATCAAGTAGGAGCTAAGCACTCAGGACTTTAACAGCAGTTTTTCTCTAAGTTTACCAGTACATTAGTACTTAGTCAAATATCCAGATACCTTGGGCAAAAGGAAATAAAGATGGATACATGGTCACCCACCATAATGAGAATTAAAGACTGGCCCCTTGAGATCTGGTTTGGACAGGCAGGGGTGGGTTTGGTGGTGGTGCAGGGCACCCGGGCACCATTAGCAGGGAAAAAAGGAAAGAGAAAGCAGGCGAAAGGGGTCACACTGGTGGATTGTTTGTTTGTTTGATTTTAATGCCAGGGATTGAACCAGGGCCCATTCACGCTAAGCCCAGTGACTCTACCACCAAACTGCACCTCCAGCCCTTCAAGTGTTACATTTTAACTATTAGAAGCCTCCTAGGAGTTGAAATATAAGAAATTATTAAAATGAATAAGAGGAAATCAGGCATAGGTAATAAATATTTTAAACTATATCATGAAAATAGACATAGGTAATAAATATTTTAAATTTCCACTGAGAAAGACCACTAAACTCCAGCTGATCTGCAAAAAATGTTCACTGTTGGTGCATTTTGGGTTTATGGCCCACAGTGAGTACACTGATCAAGTCTATTAGCACATTGCTTACTCATCTCTCACTGGCCTTGAAATTAGGACTCTACAGATGACAAGCAGTTCACTGGTCTTTGTTTAATTCAGGAAGTAAACTTTGTTAGCTTGTTTGGAAAACATTAGTGCAGGTTTTATGCATATTATTATTGTATTTTTATTTTCATAATGAGTGTAAGACCCAGTGATCATTAGTCAATATTTGTGGAACATCTATTGTCAACTCAGCATTTTACTAGATGCTGGAGACTCGCTCAGAAAAAAAAGAGCAGGAAAGATGGATGATATTTAAAAACTCAAAACTGTAACATCATGGTACATAACGATAAACTCTTTGAAGATTAATCCATTGATAAGCTCATATCATACCGAACAGGTGAATGGGAGGTGAGGCCCGGCTAGAGGTGGGGTGTTGTGGGGTGTGCACTTGGGACTAGATCTTGGCCCTGGCCCTTGTCCCTCTTCGCATGGCAAAGGGCCACCATGGGGTGAGCAGCTTCGCTCCGCCATGCCCACGTCCACCACGATGTACGGTCTCAACACACACTCAGAAATAACAGAGGCTGAAACTTCTGAAGCCGTGAGCCAATAAGTGTTTCTTCCCTTCATTTGTCTTCCCAAGTACAGTATTATTTCACAGAGACAGAAAGCTGATGAGTAACAGCTATTATTAAAAATTACTTATGCAAACCTATAAGTAAATCCATTATTCAAAACAAAACTCATCATTTTCTATCTTGTTTACTTCTTGTTACCATTAATTATGCTTTTTAAATTACAGTGAGACATTGCTTAATGAGCGGGTTAAGTTCTGAGAAATGTGTGCTCAGATGATTTTATCACTGGGCAAACATCACACCACTGACTTACACAAACCTAGATAGTGTCTCCTGCTCCACACTTAGGCTCTGTGGAAGTATATTTAGCGCCATGACGAACAAAGCAATGCGAGATTAAATCAAGCACATAGGAAAGTTATGCACTTGAGAGACACAGTAAACTGAGACATATGCGGCTGCTGCTAGTATAGCATGAGATATGGTTCTATAATAAATATTATTAAAACAGGTAAAATGAGTACACTCTAACATTAAAAAGTATAGTAAGGGCTAGGTGTGTAAGTCAGCGCTAGAGTTCTTGCCTATTTGTGAGGCCCTTGTTTGATCCCTAGCAGCACACACAGACACAAACACACACACACACACACACACACATACACACACAATATATATACCTCAACCATAACATAATCATTTGTAACATAATCATTTGTTACCATTATCAAGTATTCTCCACTGTACATAATTGTATTGCCATAGTTTTATGTATTTGGCAGGAGAGTAAATAAGCATACCAGCAACACCACAAATTTGTGAGGAACATGTTGCACTGTGACGTGGGTGTCCAACTTTTTGGCTTACCTGGGCCACACGGAGGGGAAAGGACCACATACAAAACATAGTAGTTAATGTACAGTATATAAATAACAAAATTATCTTAACAACTTCTTATTTTACAGAACAGCACAACAAGCCCAAGTTTAATAATTAAAGAAGAAAATGTCCATGTTTCCTTAATAACAATAAATGCCTGTCTTCATAGGTGCACACGTGGGTAGGTAGGTTGAAATACTATTGTCAGTAATGGCTGTGTTTTCCTCACCAAGCCACGCAAGCACGGATACCATCTCATGCATGCAGATTGGGACTGTGTGTGGCTGGTGTCAGAGGCGGACTTGGCACTGCACTGCACCCTCCCCTACCCCACTTTCCCTTTTCTATACAATTTGCACTCCTGCACCGTGCAGTTGAGTCGTAAAAAATATGCCTAAAAGTCACATGATAATGTGAAAAGTTTAGGATCTTGTAGGGCTGCACAACTAGATGTGCAAGGCCATATGCAGCCTGCAGGCCGAGGCCGGACATGCCTAGTCTGACCTTCAGGCACCGTGACTTCACTAGGAGATAGCAGTGTCGCAGCCCCACTGTAATCCGGTGGGACCACATTGTTACGAGGTTTGCTGTCGACTGAAATGGAAATGGGCAAACGCTCCAAGTTAAGGTTTCTAATCCCAGAAAGCCAGTCTTTAAACATTTGCCAGCACATCGCAGAACAGAGGCCTCTCTGATGAACTGATATTTGGGCAGAACCGGACTTAAATGAAACATATATCACTGCAATATCTGGGGGAGACCAGCATAGGTCAAGGCTGTA
Source organism: Chinchilla lanigera (assembly GCF_000276665.1). NCBI lineage: Eukaryota > Metazoa > Chordata > Mammalia > Rodentia > Chinchillidae > Chinchilla > Chinchilla lanigera. Next base: position 9,337,974 of record NW_004955443.1, on the reverse strand, counting down.
GGCCGGCAGTTTCTCAACAAGTGCAATGATGGTTCCAGAGAACAGCAATGCTCACAATAGGGAGAAAAGTAGTGGACAGTCAGGTGAGGGGACACCTTAAGTAGAAGTTAGCCTATTCCTAGGAAGTACCAAATTCATTCTAAGTGCATTACAAAACCACGGGAGAATTGATAGCAGGAGACAGACACGATCTGACTTCTCTTACTAAGGGCCGCCCTAGTGTGTGGAGAACTGTCTGTTCTATCAGGCGGTGGTTCTACATTTCACTAAGGATTGAAATTACTAAGAATTACCTCTTGCTTCTTAGAAACCAGAATCACTGATGTTTGCAGCCATCCTAACCTTTAAAGACAGGCTGAGCGGTAGGGCCCGGAGGGCTCATCTTTCTCCAATACTCTACTTCTTCTTCACCACATGGGTATCAATGCTTCCCAGCGCCCTTGAGATGAAGTGGGTTTGAGATGAGTTCCTGATGATAAGGTGTGGATGGGAGTGATACGTGCTGCTTCTGGGCAGAAGCACTGAAGAACTGTTGTGTGACCTCCACAGGTTTTCTTCTCCTTCTCCTGGGATAGTAGAGGTCACAGGGTAAAGGGAGGAGACCCAGAGAGGGGGCCTTCTGATCCTTGAGTGACTGTGTGGTGTCTAGAATCCACTAACTCACCCTGGTCATGTAACATGAGCAAGAAAAAAAACTTTGTTTCACTAAATCCTTAAATTTAATGGTGAATATATTACTTTAGCTTGACAGTCTATCCTGACTAAATAGAATAGTCAACCAGTAGGATCTGCCTAATAGTAGCTAATATTTATGGAGCACTTACTCCCTGCCAGGCACTACACTATGCATTTTACATGTATTTTTCTCATTTAAGCCACATCACCCCTATGAGAAGGACACAACTACTCATTTCTTTTTTTTTTTTTTTTTTGGTTTTTTTTCTGGTACCGGGAATCGAAATCATGCCTCATGCTTGCCAGGCAGGTATTGCGCCACTGAGCTAAACCTCCAGCCCCTCTGATTTCATTTTTGAGATAAGGAAACTGAGGCCAACAGAAGTTAAGTGACTAATCCAAAATCCCTCCAAAGATTAAAGGTTGAGGCCGACATCTAGTCCTCGACAGACAGACTCTACAGTCTTTTGGTTCCTACATGAGGAAAGAATCCATAGCTGCTCAACCTCATTCATTTCTTTAGCCATTTATTGAGTATTCATCATTGCTAGGATCTGGGTAGGCAGAGATAAACAAGATATCATTTCCATCCTCTGGGAGCTCACAGTTCACTGAAGGAGAAACCATAAAGAAAAAATTGCAATGAAATACACTTTCAAGAAATACAGGAGAAAAAGGAACAGGCTAAAGGACACCATAGATGCAGTCAGCAAATCTAGACTGTGGAAAACCTTTCCAGACAAATGACCCAGTTTCTTCAACCTGTAAGGAAATTGAGTGAGAACCTATAGATGGAAGGACACCTAAGAGATTTATCCATCAACAGGAAGATTATTTGTCTCCTAATTCATGCAAACATTAAAAATGGCAATAAATTCCTGGAAATTTAAAACTTAAAACATTTGACGATTTTAAGGAATTGACTTTAATTATTTTTTATTTTAAAAATAAAAGGAGGAAAACATTAACAGGCAGACAACCTTTTACAAAATAGCAAAAGAACAGTACAGACAGTACAGAATTACAAACAAAGTGGTAGAAAAGTAACAATGCTTGACTTTAATTTTTAAAAATTTTAGTGACCCAGGTGTGGTACTGGTAATCCCAGCACTAGGGAGGCTGAGGCAGAAGGATCAACCTGAGTTCGAGGCCAGCCTGGACTACAGAGTGAGACCCTATCTCAAGAAAAATTTTAGAGAGATACTAATTTTGTGATTTTTCCCAAAGGGTCTTAAATTTCAGAAATGCACATAAAAAATGTATAGTCAAAATTGTGTGGCACCTGGAACCTTCTTCCTAGGAATTCAGGATGGGGAGATAGGTGGATAAAGCAAGATTGGCCATAGTTTGATCATTGTTGAACTGCATGATGTGGATCAATTTTAGTAAATATTCAAAACTGCCCTTTTCAGGAGCTTTGGAAACACTATCCCTGAGCTGAATAAAGAATTCTTTCTTCTTCTTCTTCTTCTTTTTTTTGGATAAAGAATTGCTGATGCAATGTTCGGAAGGCTTCCAAGGAAATGAGGACACCCATGGCAGAGGGCCCTTAGGCAGCAAGGACACATGCACAAACAAGTTATTTTGAGCACCACCTCCATTACCAATGCCAGAGATGGTCAATATTTGTTTTTCATCAACAGCCAGCTGTCATCACATGGAAACAGGCCACCAGAGTTCACCTCCTTCCTTCCATGGGCATGTGTAAAAATGGGCTGAGCGGAACAGGGAACTGAATGTCAGAGGAGGCAATCAGGAGACCAGGGTGAGAACCCTGACTCTGTCATTTACCAGTGTCCTATCTGGAGACAGGCTCAGATGTCCTAGTCAGCAATGTATCATCTCTAAAACAGGAAGTCAGAGTTCATCTACACACACAAAAATTCTTTCTGATCCATTCTACTAGTCTGTGCGGGTTTCCACAGAAGTGAAATGATACTAATTATGGGGTCATATGTGGAAAATCCGTGGCTTTAGGTCACTATAGTATGACTGTCAGGACCAGAAAGACCTTCAGTGTTGGCATCTTTGTTCTGCAACACCCTGAGAATTTCTCTGTACATACAGACTCCCCCCACCCCCACCCCTGAGAGAGACTGTTGCTACTCCACAAGGGAAGCAGAAATCACTGACTCGCATGCATTGCATTTCAGTGCAGTGCACTCCCAGCCCTCCTTGATGTCTTTGGAGAATTTACTGCAATTCGGCAAGTTCCTTGTTAAGTTACCTCTTCCTTCTCTAGTCAGTAGAAGAACATTGAGAAGTCTGCCTCTCCGTGTCTCTGATGAGGTTTAAATGGTTCTGAATAGATGTCACCATGGGTACATCGTGCCTCAGGTCATCCCCCTACCTTTTGTGGCATAAGAGATAGTCGGCGACAACCACCCCATCCATCATGGAGGGTCCCATGTGAATGCTGAGGTCCATGACATGGAGAATCCACAGCCACCTTGCCAGAAATGGAAGGACTCATCTGGAAAAACTGGCATTCAAGAGGAAAACAAGGGTGAGCGAGACTGGCCTGTTCCCTCACTCCACATGCCCTGCAATTTCTGCGTGATGTGACAGAGAAGAGGGTTGGTCCGGTGCACAAAAAAAAGTCAGCCCAAGTGGGCCAACCCAGACGGCTGGCCAGTGGGGACCCCACTGCTGCCCACGTGCTATGGTTTGAATATGTTCCCCAGAAGTGCGCGTGTTGGAAACTTGGTCCCCAAAATCTTGTGTACCTTATAGGACATCTCAGTTATTGGACATCTCAGTCTCTAGAACCTAGAGCTGAACAAACTTCTCTTCCTCCTAGAGTCCCAGCCTGTGGTGTTCAGCTGTACCACACCATGGACAAAGGCGGCACCCGTCCTCTCCTCTTCCCCGCATCTCCTGTGTGCTCCAGTTTCTCTCAGCCTCTCAGTGCAAGGAAGAACAGTCTGTCTGAGGAGCATTTGCCAGGCTGCCTCCTGATGTTCACCACCGCTGAGGCCCCAGCTCTGCATTTCCTGCAAGTGCTTGGAGACACTCCTGGAAGCCCGGACCGGGGCAGCCTGCTTCACCACACATTCACAGGCTCGCCTTGCTCCCCTTCAGGCAGCTATTGGTTAGAAATAGGTATGAACTGCTACGGTTTGGTGGCTGATGTACCTCTCCCACTGTACTTAAACCAACAGCACAGATCCTGGAGATATATATATATATATATTGATATATAGATATATAGATATATAGATATATATATAGATATATATATACACATATATATATATTTTTTTTTTAATTGAAATAGAGCACACAGAAAATGCACATTCATAAAACTGCAGCTTAGTGAATTACTGTTTGTAAACACACCTGCAGAAGTCCTGCCCAGGCCAAGAACAGATCCAAAATCCAAAAAGGCAGGTTCCCTGATTCCTGAAGGAAACCACTTTCCTGACATCCATAAATGATTTTCGCCTCCTTTAGGTTTCTTCTTCTTCTCCTTCTTCTTCTTCTTTGTGTGTGTGTATCTGTGTGTATGTGTGCGTGAGAGAGTGTGTGTGTTACCCAGGATTGAACTCAGGGCCTTTACACTGAGCTACACTCCCAGCCCTCTTTTTAATTTTTTATTTTGTGACACAGTCTCCTTAAATTGTCCAGGCTGGGCTCCACCTCATGATCTTCCTGCCTTAGCTTCCCAGGGTTCTTTTTAGGTTTTAACCTTAAGACTTTTTTCTTTTTAATGCTGGTCATTGAAACTAGGGCCTGGCACTTGCTAAGCAAGCACTCTACCTGCGACATTCCTAGCTCTTAATTTAAGACTTACAAAAATTTAAATGTAATTTACATACAGTGACATTTACTTTTTGAGTGTACAGTTCTGAGTTTTGTTTTGTTGCAGCACTAAGGATTGAACCCATGGCTTTCACACTGAGTAACATCCCAGGGTTTTTATTGTTTATGTTTTGAGACAACGTCTGGCTATGTAGTTCAGGCTGGCCTTGAACTCACTATGTGGCCCAGGCTGCCCTCAAACTCACTGTGATCCTCCTGCCTCAGCTTCCCCAGTGCTGGAATTACAGGCGAGAGCCACCACACCCAACTATTACTTATTTTCAGGCAAGATCTCTCTAAATCACCACGTTCCCCACCCTGGGCTCGAAACCGTGATCCTCTTGCTTCAGCCTCCTCGAGTGCTGAGATTTCAAGCCTGGTGCAACCATGCCCAGCTCAGACCTATGTAACTCAGAAAGTTCTGCAGCCAAGATCTCAGTCAGGACACGGAGCAGCTCCATCACCCGCAGATCTCTCGGAGCCCTTTGTAGTCAACCCTTCCCCCCAGCCCCAGCTCTTGGAAGAAATCACTGATGTGTTTTCCTATCATTTTACCTATGCCGGGATTTCGCGTGAATTGAATGAACCCCCGATCCTCGGCGGGGGCGCCTGGGGTCCCCTGGGGAAGATGACAAAGACGCCTCGCGCCCACGGGCCAGCCGCGGCGGGGCCGGCAGTTTGGAGGCGGCCGCAGGTCGGTGCCGCCCCGCGGCGCGC
>NW_004955443.1:9305328-9331564 GCF_000276665.1 Chinchilla lanigera | reverse complement strand
TCTTTAGCAAACGCTGCCTGCCCTCACTAACCCAATGGTTCGTAGGGCCTGGTACAGTGCCCCGCGCCTAGTAGGTCCCGAAATATCTGCTGAATAAAGGAGACTACAACCCTGAGCAGGCCTGGTCTGCGTTTGCCATTTCCTGGCTCCCTTACATGAATGTCAGCCTCTCCCATTTCCAGAAGACTATTGGCAACTCCTCCAGTCGTTGGTCTTTTCCTGGAAAAATAACTTTGTGATTCTTAAAGGAAGGAAAATGTTTCCCTTGCTGATAACTGAGTAACTTGGAGCCTGGAGAGCACTTTTAAAGCCAGAGTTAGTAATGTTGTGCCGTACAGCTTTCCTTTTGAAGAAAAACAGAAAATTAATTTCTACAAAAGGTTGTATCTTGGTAGGGATGATAGCTCCCAGAGTCAGAGACAATGTTATCCTTTTCTACTTTTTAACTTGTACCACTCTTAGATACTCTTTCTTTCCCATTTCTTCTTGGGCTTCAGACAAGCGCTTCTCTGGGAAGGAACCCATACATCCTCCAGGGAAACTCCTAACAGCACTGCAGCTGCTGGTCTGGTTCTCCCCAAGGCTTCTAGCTGCTCCAGTTCTGTGTGCCCCTAGGACACCTTCCCTGCTCTGGACCTTGCTGTCACTTTTGGTCCCTGCCAGCACTGCTGCCTTCTCAACTTTTCATTATCTCTGTCTGCTTTATTCCTCTCAGGCTACTGGGTCTTTCCTACACACCCAAAGCAAATTAGGATTTTCCAACTCTACATTATGAATCAGAGAATCACTGGATATTGGGTGTGACCAGGAAATCAACAGATATTTATTGAGCCTCTTTTATGTACCAGATCTGAGCCCTTCCTTGGGGGCACCTGACAATTTGATGGGTAAGATTGTGTCCTATGATTAGTGTCTATTGCATTTGGTCAAAAAGGTGTGATTGTACTTGATTCCTGCTGACTCTGGAACACTCTGGAAAGATGGGCTTCATTCCAGGAAGTCAAGTTAATTGCAGTAGTATTTCAAAGTGTAATGACGGCTGAGTGTTCTCCTGAATGACTGAATGACTGTAAGATAGAAGTAAAGTACTATCTCTGTCGGTCCCCTGGACCCCTTAATTGGAAAATCTGATATGGGACTGATGTCGTCATCCACAACTATTTTACAAAAGGCAATATGTCATGATTTTGAACGATTCACATTAGTGTCTGTTTGAAGCCGTTAATATAATTGCAAAAAATCAAGTTAATGTTTGTGATGCAGTTGAAGGAAGTCACTAGATTTCTGTAGTGTAAAACATTACAAAGGGTTCCCATCATAGAGTGGTTACAAGATTCAAATTCAACCAGGTATGTGAATGCCTTGTACAAATTATAAAGCAGTATTTAAATTGTATAATCTGTGACTCTGGGAAAATGTGGTGGCATTAGGGATGAAAATGAATATGTAATCACACCTAAGTACCAGGCAGGCAAAGAGAGAGAGACAGAGACAGAGAGGGAGGGAGGTAGGAGAGAGAAAGATCATATTAACTTAAAGCTTTAAAAACCGTGTAAGAGATATTGTTCCCATTTCATAGATGAGGAAACCGAGAATTCAAGACGCTAGATAGCCTGCCCAAGCAGATACAGGTTGTGAGTGCTATGTCTGGGATCTCCAACTAGGTGTTAGATCTCTATTCTAAAACACCTACTCATTCCCTTTCTCTAAAAGTACTTGCCTTGGGAGGAAAGAAAATTATAGTGATGTTATAATGTTAAATAGATCCCCTGCTTCAGACTTCAAAAGCATCAGAAAACTGAAAAGTCTACATGTCTGTATTCTTTTTTCCTAGATGGTAGAATTACTGTGGGATTACTTTTTCTTTTAATTGCAGGACTGTCGTTCCCTGACTCACCCCGCTGTTTCTGCTGTGTACATTTCTGTTTTGCAGAATCCTTTAACTTTGGAGACAGTGAAACAATTAACTGCAGCAGGTAGGAAAGAGGAATTACAGAAATGTTTCGGGGCCCGAATGGAATTCGGGACGGCTGGCCTTCGAGCACCTATGGGCGCAGGGATTTCGTGTATGAATGACTTGACCATCATCCAGACTACACAGGTACCGTGTTTTTATACTTCTCAGTTGCTTAAAATCCATACCCTGGCTCCTTTTGTATTGACAGACTTAACTTGTAATTATGGCTGTGTCTTTGCAGTTGGGAAGCTGCAAGGAGTCATCATCATTTACTCCAGAAAGTGAGGCTTGTGAAGTTGGTTGAGGCAGTTTTGTTTCAAAATTCATGATCAGCTAGTCTTCCAGCCACTCAGCATTTAAAAGATTTATTGAGCACCTACCATGTGGTACGCATTGCAGATATATTACTAATGACTAAAACAGTTCCCTCATAGATATTTTGTCCCAGACAAGCCCATCAATTGAGCTGAATTATGCAGTCTTATCATTCTTGTCATGGTTAGACGCTAGTGTTAAAAAGACATCACCAGCATCACCAATCCTGGGAAAGGCAAAGCTAGAAAATTTGCCTAACGATGACTACATGTGCATGACTGTCTTTGGGAGATCTAGTTGGTCACAGCTGTTACTCGGCGTAACCATCAGGAGTTTTAAGAAACTGCAGATTAATGTAGGGCCTATGTCCAGTATTTATCTATATCTACTTTCCAAAAATGAACAAGTGCATCCTCAGGAAGATCTTGCCAATTATATTACCCACCCACCAACACTCTGGAAGAACTGGTCTCTTCTGGCAGTGGGCCCTATGGTAGTTAAGAATCCTATAAAACCAAGAGGAATTGATACATCAGAGGTCATCTCATGCAGCCAGCCATCCCTTGGGGAAATTAATCTCTGCTGTATCCCCTGTGCAGATGGTCACATGGCCTCTAGGATACTTACTATGGGAAACGGATGATAAGGGTGAAGAAGGTTTTACAAGAGCAGCAGGTGCTTCTGTACCAGCTCAGCAGTAATTCCAGCATAGGAGGATTCCCAGAAGAGGCTCCCCAAGTGCAGGCCTCTACCCATCTTTGGGGAGCGCTCCCTGGGAAATGCTGATGTGCGACTATGCGGTCACTCATCTCGTCCACTTCAAACCCTGGTGTCAGTGCCCATCCTGCTGGTTTTGGGGTGTTGTTTGTCTGCTCTGGTTCAAGAAGCAGGTGTGTGTGAGTCAAGAACATCTTAATGAAATGGGGCAGAGTGGAGGAAAACTTGGGTATCATTCGCCTCATTGATAGAGGTTATTCAGGTACTTTCCTTCTGACAGTTCATGCCTATTTCATGCTCCATTTGAAACTCATACACTTCGGTTACTTAATCCAGACATCACTCCTCAGTGATGCAGAGCTGGCCATCCCACATTCTCGATACATGATGTTTCATTATTTTGATCTAAAATCTGTGTTTCCGTAGCTTTTACATGTGGATCTTTGTTCTGTTTTTTGAAGCCATACAAACAGGTTTGCTTCTTGTGTTTTGTAATAATGTTTTGATTTCAAAAACCTTCCTCACCCCATGAATCGTTTTTTCTAGAGTAAGCATTTCCTTTCCCTTGGCCATCCCCTGGTCCCCAAAGTCAGCGGGCCCTGGAGCTTTTCAGAGAACAGGAAGCTGCGCAGATCTGGACTAAAGCTACAGGCTTCTTGCCCTCTGCAACTCTGAGGCCCAGCGCAGGGGTAGACAGGGAAAGCGAGGGGTGCTGGCGCTGAGGTGAGCCATAGAGAACCAGGCATCCGGGTGCCTTTCTGGGAACGTGCAAAACCCACATACCTAGGGCCTTATTTCCTTGAGGCTTTACTTAGATTCAGGAGTTCCACCCAGTGCACTGTGCCTCTCAGAAGAAAAAGTAAAGGCATTCTAAGGGCACACTACTTTGGCAACAAGGCAGTGAAATGTCTCTCTACCGCAAATAAGAGTTACACTTTTTTATAAGACTCCCTTTAGCCAAAGAGAATTAAGCTCCTCCCTGAGCCAGTTCTCACCAGAAGTGGGTACAAAGGAAAACTCTGCTGCTCATGTGCCTGGAACTGGGCAAGCCACCGCACCTCTCTGAGCCTCAGCTTTTCCATCTACACAATGGGTTTTCTTCACAAAGTTGATGTAGGGTGAGAGATAATAGATAACGAGTGTCCAACGCAGTGCCTGACCCAGACAGATAGACAGTGGATAAAGATACTGTGTTTTTATTGTTCAGTTTGTTTAATCACTGAGAAGTTTTTTCCCTGTGCTATGTTCTCCTATAAAAGTTAAGAAAACACAATTGTCTAATTTTTCTATATCACATCTATAAAAGATGTATTAAAACACACCCTCTTTTAATCCCTGGTTGTTCTTAGGGATTTTGCAGGTACCTGGAGGAGCAGTTCAGTGACCTCAAGGAGAGGGGCATCGTGATCAGCTTTGATGCCCGAGCTCACCCCCCGAGTGGAGGCAGCAGCCGAAGGTATGGGGACACTTTTAGGGAATAATTTTTTAGTAGTTTATTTTGCAAGTTTATTTTTTTAGTCATTTTTAAATTTTTTTTTTTATTTAAAGAGAAGAAACCCTGTGTCATTTTTATCGTAATGGCTTTGTTTTGGTTTTTTTTTGTTTGTTTGTTTGTTTTTCTGGTACCAGGAATTGAACTCATGACCTTGTGCTTGCCAGGCAGGCGCTGTGCCGCTGAGCTAAATCCCTAGCCCCCTTTGTTTTGTTTTTGCAAGTTTATTTTTAATCACATTTTCAACGGCTTAACTTTACATTATTTGCTACATTACTTAACTGTACAGAAAAAACGATAATGTGGTTCTGCCAAAGATGTACTGCTTTTATGTTGAGGTTAAGAAAATAAAGTGATGTAGGCATTTAGAATGTAATACTTATCTAAAGGAAAGAAATCTTCTTAAACTGGAAATATGATTTCTCCCTCTCCCTTGCTTCTTTTTGGGTAATTTTTCCTTCCACATTCAAGAAACTCATGCTGGCTCCCCATTCTTGAACTCCCATCTGAGGCCGCGATTCTGTGACATTGCCAGCCCTTGGCTCTCCCAGGTAGCCCTGAGCGGGTGACAAGACGGCGGGGGTGACGGGCAGCAGCCGCCTTGGGCTGGTTGCAATGCCGGCATTTCTGTATTTACTGTCGTAATCCTCACAGCAACCCGTAAGGTTTTCCAGTCATCGCTTGGTATCCATGGCAGATTGGCTCCAAGACACTTCCAGATACAAAGTCTGTGGATGTTCAAGTCCCTCATTTAAAATGGCATAATATTTGCATATCACCTTATGTTCATCTTCCTATGTATTTTAAATGTGTTCTAGGTTACTTACGGTACCTGAAAAGTATGAATGGTGTGTAAAAATTGTCCTGGTATATTATTTAGAGAATTATGGCAAGAAAAAGTTTGTAAACCGACAGTATAGATACAGCTATCCTAGGCCTAACTCCATGCCGGGTTTCCTCAAAAATAAGATCTAACCAGAAAAAAACTCTAGCTCATCTGTACCATGGTAATGGCCTGTATTGTGCAGATTATACCTTGCCGTTCTCTTGTTTGGCTGCCGCTCAGTAAGTCAGGTAAGCCAAGGATCGGCTGATTGGGGTGGTGATTTTGATCTCTAGTTTTTTCAAGGCTGATAATTTTCCCATTAGGTCTTATTTTCAGGGAAAAGCGGTAGTACAGGCCAGCAACAACATGATATTTTTCATCCACGGTTGGCTGAATCTGCTAGTGCAGCACCCACACACAGGGAGGGCTGCCTGTACTTTATCTCTGACGTCACGTGAGAGGAGTCACAGTTTATATGTAATAAGGCGGACACCAGAAGCCAGCAGACTTTTTCTCTAAAAGGCAAATAGCCAACTTCTTACACACTGCGTACCATATAGCAGCTTTTGACTCTTCTGACACCAGGGACGCATTTTGTGAGAGAACTTGGGGGATGGGAGTGGCTGCATGTTGAGTCAAAGGCTGCACGACTTAGATCCCTCACATGCGCAGTTCCCCGGGGGGTTCGAGCTCCTGTGAGACTCTGATGCCCTCAGTGATCTGACAGGAGACAGAGCTCCAGGAGTAACACTTGTGATGGGGAGCAGCTGTACACGTGGGTTAAGCTTCCCTGGCTGGCCCTGCTGCTCACTTTCTGTTGTCCAACCCTGTTCCTAACAGGCCAGTGACCAGTACTGTTGGTCTGTGGTCCCCGCGTTAGAGCCCACTGCTCAGCTCTGCAGGATACCCCAGAACCTCTGTACAGACAGTGTACACGTGAAGGGGCATGGCAGTGTACGCACTGCGGCAGGCTGTGCTTCACCCACCACTGCGCCTAGCCCTGTTATGTGACCCTCTTTCACTTGCATACTCCCTACTATGACCAGTTTCTTTTTTAATCCCTGCAGACTGTAAGTAGCAATAAAGTCTTAGATGTGAGTGAAAAGCCTCACTACCTTTTCAGTGCTGTATGAATTTATAGAGTCCTGGTCTTGACCCATACGAGCTTCAAATCTGAGAGAAGCTCTGGCAGGGTCAAAAGTGCAGCCATGAAGAAGGAAGAGTAGCCAGGGGAAAATGACCAGATGGCAGTCACCCCCCAGTCTGAACACAGGAGGACACAGGGTTTGGGTCTTTAGCTTTGCAAACAAAAATGTGGTTTCTTTTAGCAAGGCTACAGAGGAGCCGTACCTCTGGGGAGGAGCACACATGAACTACACCAGAGACTGGCGTAGAATAAACCAGGTTGTCACCTTGCCAATTTATCATTGCTAATGGCACAGCTAGAACTAGATCATGAGCGCGTTCTGCCCCAGGGCAGGTCATATCCTCTGGCCAGAACGGGCACGGTGTGTGTGTACAGCAGAACTTCAGATATCTTGTCAGTGAGGGTAAAGGTATTTCTTGTTCTGGCCGTGGAGCCATGCCATTGGCTTGAAGTGACTGGCATCGCTGAGTCTGAGCTTACAGGTCAAAGAGTCTGATAGGATGGATAGCTTATAGGTCTGATAGGATGGGGTGGGGTGAACTCAGGGCGCCTCTGTCACATACAAATACTCTGCAAGACATTTAGAGGTTAGAGGTCATAATATAAATATGAAACCAATACATAGCAAAACACGTGATGGATGAGTGGACTGTTCCTGAAAAGTTGAAGCTATTACAGCATCAAAATTTTACTTAAGGAAATGTTTAGTTTTTCAGTCTACTGACTTTAAATATTTAGTGGGAAACATAAGCTGTAACTATTAAGCACTTGCAGAAAGCACACTGAATATTTTTGACGGACATTGGTAACTCTACATACAGTTGCCATACACATATAGAGTGTCTCCTTTGCCAGCTTTCAGATAAGGCCTTCGAGCCCACCTAAAGACAAGGTGAACATTTTCATGGGGATAAAAGTGATATGCCTCGTAGGAAACCTAGTATGGATTTTATTCAGATTTTTATTAAAATTATTTTGCTGAATTTTGTTATCTTTATCACTTGCCACTATGTATAGGCAATTTTTTAACTCTTAAAATCATTTTTATACTTCTAATGATGTTAGAAATTTTAACACTTCTGTTGTTGAAGCAAGGGCCAAGGTCTGTGTGTCCTGGCCAGCTCTCGTGATAGAGTTCAGCAAAGCTAGTGCTGAAGAAATATTTGAGGAAGCCAGACATGTCTGCACATACCTGCAATCCCTGCACTCAGAGAGCTGAGGCAAGAGGATCACAAGCTCAAGGCCAGCCTGGACTATATAGCAAGACCCAGCTTCAAAAAAAAAAAAAAAAAAAAGGGTGATCTGAGATTTAATCCTGGAATGGAATTATGTAATTCAGTAGAATTAAAGTATTTTACTCCAGTAATATCCTGGTCTAAGCTACTTGCTGTGGAAGTTGAGAAAAGTGTCAAAGATTGAAGACTTTTTAAGGGATAATATACCCAAACCTGTGTGTGTGTCCGCATGAGTGTGTACCTGTGTGTGTGTGTGTGTACACATATCTTCTCTCAGGAGTGTTTGTTTTTGTCTTTTTGAGACAGGGTCTCACTATGCGGTTCAGGCTGGCCTTGAGCTCACTTTGTAAGCCCAGGCTGGTCTCAAACTTGCAACAATCCTCCTGCCTTAGCCTCCCAAGTGCTGGGATTATAGGTGTGCGCTATCGTGCCTGGCTATACTAATATATTTTACATTTCAAACAAAGCAATACCTGATGAGATTTTGGTGTGTGTGGTGTGTAGTAGATGGTGATGGGTTTAGGCTAGGGTTGTTCAGCATCTGCGTAATGGCATATGACTCACTCTGGTTGGTTAGTTCTTTGCTGTGGGGGGCTCAGCTGTGCACTGTAGGATGTTTAGCACCATGTGTGGTCTCTGCCCACCAGCTGTCAGTAGCGTATCCCCCCCTCACATTTCAGATGCCCCATGGGGGACAGAACTGCCTGAGCTTCAAACCACGGAGGTAGATGAGATGGACGGAGTACTAAAGGACTTCAGCGTAGACCTGGTTCAGATGCTAAGCGGCCATTGGCAGTGGGGCAAGGTGCCTGGCCTTTCTGGCTTTGGCCCCATTTCTGGAAGTCAAGCACAGAATAAGGTGACCCCTGAGGGTCCTCTGGCTTTGATATCTAAAGTTGATGTAAATATTTGTAACAGTATTTTCCTTACTCTGGTTTGCTGTATTCAAGCCAAAGAAGTATTCCACATCCACTTGCTGCGCTCCCCCACTCATGGTCGTGACAGCTGGACAGCATGTCTTTTCTGTTGCTATTTCTAGGTTTGCCCGCCTTGCTGCGACCACGTTTATCAGCAAGGGGGTTCCTGTGCATCTCTTTTCTGATATAACCCCAACTCCCTTTGTGGTAAGTAACCATTTTCCTCCTCAATTTCATGTCACGTGATTGGGGAGGGGACTTGCTGAATTTGACATGCTTCTGTGCTGTTGGCATTCAGATATTTCAGTGGCACAGCTGCTTGGGGTTTGTCAGGCTCCCTCTTTTCTCTCCAGGGAAGTTTTACCCACATCCTGGTAATATTCTCCTAGCGCTTAACTTTTGATTCATCTGAACTGATTTTCTAAGAAGTGTAATTTTCCTTTTTGCTTACATTCTAAAAATATTCTAGCAAGTTAGTAAAATGTTTTGTTAGTTCTTGGTGTGTTTGTTTTTTAATTTGGTGAGTCGAGCTTTTTCCTCAGCTATCATTACTAGGAAACTCCTTAGGTCTATATTTAAATTCACTTCAAATATTATCTGGAATATGTATGACAAGTTGGGTTGCCAGTTTTATATTAAAATGTATTATTCCAAATACTCCTCCTGGCTAGCCTTCTACTGAAATCTTTATGGAAGCAGAATCTAAAGAAGAGGGTACCAGGGACTCTGATAGCTGCTCCTTGTAAGTAGATCTGTCTGTTGAGAGCTGGCCAGATGCTGAGAATGTTTTTAGAAAACGTGGTCTGAATGCAGTGACTTATAAGGAGCAGAAACAAGAGTGCATCGACACAGAAGTGAACCTCCTAGTTCTGTGTGTGCTGTCTCCAGGCTCTGACAGGAAGATGTAGCACCCCCAAGGCTGTAAGTGACCCAGTAGATACTGTGTGTCCCACCCATATGTAGTTCAGGTTCCATTGCTTGGTGGAGGGCGTGCATCATCTTGAAGCACCCTAACTGTCCTCCATACTGAGTATCGGTAGCTCTTTTATGTCGGACTTGAATTCAGGAGTGTCTCCTGATTATTTACCCACACTGCTGAGTGGTTCTACTCTTTTCTTTGCACCAAGATGCCAGAGGGGTGTGAGATAACTTCCACGGAGACAAATGAGTGCAGTGACTCTTGTGGGAGGGTGGAGAGGGGCAGACAGGTCAGACCTCAGGTTGTTTGTGTCTCATAATCACATTTGCAACCATATGGGAAAGAATCCAACCCCTTCCCCTGCCCTCTTTTTTTTTGAGACAGGGTCTTGCTATGCAGTTCAGGCTGGCCTTGAACTCACAATGTAGCCTAGGCTGGTCTCAAACTTGTGATGCTCCTTCTGCCTCAGCTTCCCGAGTGCTAGGATTCCCCTCTCTTCTGAGAAGCTATGTTCAAGTCTCAGGGAACTCTACTTAACCCTGGAATTCGGACATAAATGAGCTACCTGTAAAAGCACTCTCCATTTCTTCAAGCTTTTGCTTAAAGGTAAACAAAAAGGAGGAGGAGAAAGAAATTGGCTGGAGGTAAACAACTGCATATTTAAGTGCGTGTCTTGACCAAAAGCTTTAAAAGAATGTGAAATGGAGACTGACCATCTTCACGTTTGGAGCATTTTCTAGCTTTAGCAAGAAGACAAAATGAGAAGAAGGCTCCTAAGAAATTAAAATACACATCCTATTGTTTAGGGAACCACATAGTTCCCAGAAAATAAGAGCACAGTAGTCTCCCTGTAAGCTCCAGAGATGGGACGTGCATTCCAAGACCCCAGTGAGGGCCTGAGGCCATGGATAGCACTGGCAATTCTGGTTTTTTCTATACCTACATACCTATGATAAAGTTTAACTTACGTATTAGACATGGTAAAGGATTAACAACAGTAACTAATAGTAAAATGGAACAGTTATATAAAGTACACTGTAGTGAAAGTTAAGTGTTATCTCTCTCTTCAAAGAGTCAAGACAAATAGCAGTATTTTTGGACCATGGGTAACTAAAACCTCCAACTGTAAAACCACAGATGGAGGGACGACTGGGTACTGTGTGGCAGGACACAAAAATATTGAATGATCAATATGCTACCGCCGCTGACCATATTTATTATGTTTGGTAAAAGGGGAACAAGCTGGCACCTGCAATCTACAACAGACACTGCAAGTGTATGTAATTGGGTTAAAATGTCTCTCTCCCGCTGTTTCAGCCCTACACCGTGCTGCATTTGAAACTTCGTGCTGGCATCATGATCACTGCCTCTCATAACCCGAAGGAGGACAGTGGCTATAAGGTATTTTTCTTTCTTTTCTTCTTGACGTGTTCTTTTTCTGTAGTTATTGTGTCCCTATGCTATTTGGGAGAATAGATAATGGATGGTTGATTTCCACTAACCTTGAAGTTTTAAAATTTATTTGTGCAGTACTAGGGATTGAACCCAGGGCCTTAGCACTGACCTATGTCCCCAGCTCTTTAAAAAAAAATTTGTTTTTTAAATATATTTTGAGACAGGGTCTTGCTAGGTCATGAAGTTGCCCAGGTTGGGCTCCAGCTTGTGAGCCTCCTGCCTCTGCCTCCCAGAGAGCTGGGTTTATAGGTGTGCATCATCTAACCCAACTAACCCTGAACTTTCTTATGTGTCCCTGGCTTCTCTAGGTCTACTGGGACAATGGTGCCCAGATCATCTCTCCACACGATAAAGGGATTTCTCAAGCTATCGAACAAAATCTGGAGCCCTGGCCTCAAGCTTGGGATGATTCTTTAATTGATGGCAGTCCTCTCCTTCACAGTCCCACATCCATCAGTAATGACTACTTTGAAGACCTTAAAAAGTACTGTTTCCACAGGTAACTGGATTGTCTCTTTGATGACTTTAAGTGAGTTAAGTTTATGAACAGGCCAATATCTCTCAATATAGGGACTATGGATTAAGTTTTGTCCTATTTCTCTCTCCTTTCCTTCCTCCCTCTCCCCACTCCCCTGTCTCTCTCTCCAGAGTCTTGCTAGGCAGTCCAGGCTGACCTTGAACTTGCCATGTAGCTCAGGCTGACCTTGAACCTGCAATCCTCCTGCCTCGATGTCTTGGCCAGTATTTCTTAAAGATCAGATAGAAAGTACTTCTGGCTTTGCAGGTCACACAGACCCTTTCTCATCCGGTCCGTTTTGAAGTTGTAGTGTGCAAGCAGCCGTGTGGGCTGTCAGTGCAGCAGTACTGAGCGGCTGTGTTCTCAAAATAGCGTGGACAGCCAGGTGGCCAGCACATGGGCTGTAATGGGCCGAGCTGCTGTATGTGCATTTGTAGGTGTGCATATACATGTGTTTCATACCTATATGTGTGTATATATGTTTATATATGTACATTTAAAAAACTTACCAAGAATTGTCCAGAAGTAAACACTGACATTTTCTCATCTTACAGACATGTTCTGTGCACATGCAAAGATACATATGTGTAATGTACTTCAAAATCATAGTGCAGGTGCAGTTTGTCCGGTGCCTTTCTCCTCAGTTTGTCCTAGACCTCTTCCTGTTTCTCCTGCAGTCCCTATTTGTCCTGACCCTCTTGTTCTACAGGCCACTTCGCCCACTGTTTAACCCAGGGACACAGACTGCGCTTCCAGCCAGGTATTCCGCAGTGTAGGTGGGTGGCAGTGCTGTCCTTTGCGACTGCGCTGTCGGTCCCTTTACTCCCAGCGAGGCACCACTGATTTGAAGAAGCTGAACGTCCCGCTTGTCTCCAGTACTGTGTTAGGCCACTTGGTGGCAGCTCCTGGACGGAGTGTGAGCCCTGATCTTATCTGAAAACAGTGATCGTCCCATGCAGTGTTCTCCCAGCTGCAACACGGAGATCCAAGTTGCCAGATTCTTGGATTTTTTTTTTTCCTTCCCAAGAGAAGTCTCCTAACTCCTAAATGTTGGTGACTGTTTTTCCCACTGGTGCATAATCCAAACAAAACACATTTGTGAAGTTTCCCTCTGCCTCTGTGATCCAATTTCATAAAGAGTTGATAGGTTTTCCTTACTCCAAGTAGTACTGGAGCCTAGCTCTGGTACACAGTTGCTTGGGCCCATGTATGTGTCCATGTATGTGTATGTGTAACTTTCTGGCATCAGAATAATCGTATGTACATTTTCAAAATTGACAGTGGCTAACAAATGGCTCTCCAAAGACGCTGTAGCAATTGGCGCTCGCACCAGCAGCCCATAACAGTATATGGCTGCACGTTCCTGCCTCTGTGGGGCATTACCCAATTTGCATTCTAGGGACTGGGGATTTAGCTCAGCGGCACAGCGCCTGCTTGGCAGGCGCAAGGTCATGAGTTCAATTCCCGGTACCGGAAAAAAACCAAAACCAAAAAAAAAAAAATTTTTGCATTTTTCCTGATGTGCTAGTTGAGAATAACATCTCACTTGCATTTGCATTCTTTAGGTATGAATAAACTTTTCTCATAGTTACTTAACTTATATTTTCTTGTACACTTACTCATCTTTTATATTTTGTAAAACTTCCCTGTTTATATAGAAACTTAATCTTGTTTATTTCAAGTATTATTTTCCCTCCTGTTGTTAGTTTTGCAGTCTTTCATTAAAACTTTTTGTGGGACTTCTAAAATTTTTAAAAATTATGTATCGGTCTTTTGATTTATGGCTTCTGAGCTTCATGTCATGCCTTAAAAGACTTCCTCTACAACATTATAAGAAAAATAATTCTTGTTTTTCCTAGAACTTTTAGGTTTACATTTTATAATGTTGAATCTTTTGAGTCACTCTTAATTTCTAAGTTTGTATCTCATGGTTGTCTCAAAAAGTTTGCATTTATACCAGTATCATAAATTGTAAGATCTTTTTTCTTAACGAAGAACTGTCCCCTTTAGAAAATAATTTCTATTATTAATTAAATGTTTCTTATCTATGAGATAATTGCTTCAGGCTCTTTACCTGTGATCTCATCTTAATCCCAGCAGCAGTGTCTAAAGCACAGGTCCTGTGTTTTGCCATTTTGTAGGTGAGAAAGCTGATACACAGTGGTTGAGCCACAGCCAGTAGTCACACAGCCTGTAAATGACAGAGCTCCAGAATTCAAATTCAGAGCCTGATCCCAGAGCATGACAGCCACTAAGCTTTACTACTTCTTGTAGGCATTTGCCCTTCCAAATTTGATCTTCTTGATCTCTATTCTTTTCCTTTAATCTGACTATATCAAGTGCCATAGCTTTGTACTGTATTTTAATGTCCAACAGATTTTTTTTCAGGTCTATCTTCCCTGATCTTGCATATGTATTTTTCCAGATGCTTTTATTTATGTGTGTGTGCATGCAGTACTGGAGATTGAACCCAGAGAGTACTGAGCTGCATTTCAAGTCTTTTTTCTTTTTCCTCTTGAGACAAAATCTCCTTATATTGTCCAGGCTGGTCTCAAACTCTTGATTCTTCTGCCTTGATCTCCTAAGAAATTGGATTTACAGGGTTGCAGCACCACTCCCGGCTCAGAGGCTTTGTTATTCAAGCATGTGCTGGTCTTAAACCACAGTTCTCTTAGGATAAACCTTATTCATGTATTCATTTCTTCTGGCAGTCAAAACGTAGAAGTTTTTAAAGGCTTTTGTCTACTTTCCAGTAACTTCTGTTAATTTTTCTTTCTATAGTTATGCTATCTATATTGAATCTCTAGGTCATGGTGCTTTGTCAAACAGGATTGTTTCTTATCAAAGAAAAACTTTCATTCATTTTTTTTTCATGTATTCACATATGGATTAATTCATCACCGTTTGTGCCATTTTGAAAGTCATTTCTGAAGCTGATGAAGAATATGCACAGTCCTGGAGCTCAGCTTAGGCCCTGCCATGGGCAGCACCCATGGTGCAGCTGTAGGTCTTGTCCTGGAAGCCAAGCCAGGGGTTCTTTGTTGAATTCCACTTTAGTTGCCAAGGATGTTCCCTAAGACACAGCTGCAAGGAAGGAGATCTGCTGAAAGTAACTGCAGAGTAAAACTGAACACTTTCATGTTGAAGGGAGAAAGAAGCATTTAGGACAAGAGCGAACAAGTTTTCTTTTTCTTTTTTTTTTCCTTTCTCTTTTTTAAAAATGAAACTAGAAAGATAGTATGTTCTGATTCCACTGGCTTCTTATAACCTGAAGAATCAGATTCCTTGATATGTTGCAGGTCTTCCAGTTTTGACCTTTAACTGTGTCCTCCATGGCGTGTCTGATTCTAGGAGTGTGAACAGGGAGACCCGGGAGAAGTTTGTGCACACCTCTGTCCACGGAGTTGGGCATGAGTTCGTGCAGGCAGCGTTCAAGGCTTTCGACCTGGCTCCTCCTGAGGCTGTGCCTCAACAGAAAGACCCCGATCCTGAGTTTCCCACTGTCAAATACCCGAATCCCGAGGAGGGTAAAGGAGTCTTGGTAATCTACATTTTTTAAAATTAAAACTCTCCCTTGACTGTAAAGTCAAAACTATTACTCTCAAGTAAAATATTTTGTGTGTTTCTGTTGTGTTGGAGAGGAATGGCTTTCTTTATTGGAAATATGTATGTTGGTTAGTCATGAACTTTTTAAAGGAATTTTCCAATGAGGCATCCTACCATCACAGTGCAGACTGAGCTCTAAATAATGCTTTCAATCAATGTCATTTAATTAAATTTTAACTTGCTCTGTTTAATACCAAAAGCTAACAGGCAGAGGATGGATTTTTTAATATTACGACTTTTATTCCTTCATTCTCACTTTTCTGATACGAGGGAGTGTCACTAAAATTGTAGTTCACATAATATTTTCTAAGGTTAGATAATAGTGATATGGAGAGTTATTTTTGTTTGTTTGTGAGGTTAGTCACACAGCAATGCCTGGAAATACCAGTCCAACCACACACAGCCTGTCACATGTGTGTGAACTTACAGGGCAGATATGGGCCATGTACTAATGCCTCATTAGCTGATCTCTGGCTTAGGAAGATAATATCTGACCAAATAAGACCAGCTCCAAAAGTAAAATCCACCCTTAATTTGAAGAAAATCCTTTTTTTAGCTCTTAAAAACATGAACAGTTTAAAAGACTGCAATATGCTCAATTCCTGATTTAAGTAACCTTTTATTTTCATGTCTTTTTCAGACTTTATCTTTTGCTTTGGCTGACAAAATCAAGGCCAAAATTGTGTTAGCAAACGACCCAGATGCTGATAGACTTGCTGTGGCCGAGAAGCAAGACAGGTAAAATTCACTGTGGTTCTATAGTGGAAAATATAAAGGTGACCTCTTCGGCAGTAACATACTCGCAGGCAGGCTGAGCCCATGTGGAAACATTTTTCACTAAGTTTACATTTATCTTGCAAATCATTTCAACAGACCTTCTGTGGAGTCTCTAACAGAGCAAGATGTTGATCTCAAGGGTAGAAGGATGGCTTCACTGGCGAGCATAGTGTAGAGCAATCAACCCAGTGTGTATTTGGAATTGAAATTACTTGTTGTGACCCTCATGTTACAATGGATTTTTTTTTTTTTTCCGGTACCGGGAACCAAACTCACAGCCTTGTGCTTGCCAGGCAGGCGCTTTGCCGCTGAGCTAAATCCCGAGCCCCTACAATGGATTTTAATATAAATTATATCTCACTGCCTAACGAGCACAGAGCTCTTTGCTTGGTGCTGGCTTTGCAACTCAGTGTTTGCTGGTGGGTTTGTTAAGGAGCTGGATCCTCAAAGAAATGCTGGGTTAGGTGGACTGATAGAGAGCAACACCAGTGGGGTACTGGCACAGTGTCTAAGACAAGTTTGAATCATAGAGTTTATATAAAGGAATAAGTGTTTTAAAATGCAAGCTTTTGCCAAAGATTAAAATTAAAGCATTCCATGTCATCCCTGATATGTTCATTTTACACAAAGTTCAAAGGCAGAATGTATGTCTAGGCAAACTGGCCCATACGTGCTTGCTGCTTAAATATTTGTGAAGTGACAGCTGTATTTCTGGCCAGTGTGTAAAGCCAAGATGAGAACAGCTTTGCAGAAAGTACAGTGAGCCTTGAGTACTTAGCTGTCCTATTGCCGATGCCTCCGTGAAGATCACTGAAATGGTTTTTTGTTGTTGTTGTTGTTCCCGTACCGGGACTCAAACTCACAACCTCACGCTTGCCAGGCAGGTGCTGTGCTGCTGAACTAAATCCCCAGCCCCCTAAGATCACTGAAATGGATAGGCTGTGTTTCTTTCAGTGGCGAATGGAGAGTGTTTTCAGGCAATGAGCTGGGGGCCCTCTTGGGCTGGTGGCTCTTTACTTCTTGGAAAGAAAAGAACCCAGATCGAAATGCCCTCAAGGACATATATATGCTGTCCAGCACCGTCTCCTCCAAAATCTTGCGGGCCATTGCTTTAAAGGAAGGGTTTCACTTTGAGGTAAGGTATTCGTGGGACTTGCACATTTTCGTGTCTTTTGCTCTGTAGAAGACCTAACGCGTCTCTTCTTGCTTTGCGTTACCTTTGTAGGAAACACTAACCGGATTTAAATGGATGGGAAACAGAGCCAGACAGCTCATAGACCAGGGGAAGACTGTCCTATTTGCATTTGAAGAGGCTATTGGTAAGAAGTGAAAATGAGGGTCACAGAATCCATTAATATATAGGATATAAACAAATAAGAGAAAGATTAGATCAAGTCCAGCAGATCCATAGTGAAACAAAAGCACACAGTTTACTTTGCATCTCTATCTCTTGGGGATTGAGCGTTGAACTGTCCTACTCCAAAGTTGGCGTCTCATATTTATTTCAACAAAATGGAACATCTTGTGGGTAATCAGGCCATCCACAGATGACTAAAAGCAGTGACACTGTACACAAGGCTGCTTGCAGCCTGAGAAGCCATGTTTTGGGGGCGCTGTGATGTTTCTTCAACTGTGGTGTTAAATATCCAAGCCTGATAGAGTTCGCCTGCCCCAAGGTGCTAATGAGGATCTTTGCTAAGTGTGTTCAAGGGAGAGAAGGTGCAGCTATGGTGCTCTCGTCAAGGTCATGGGCACAGAAAGGACTCCCCAAGTCCAGCCAGAATAGCTGAAAAACCCTGGTCCTAAACTGTTTGTCAGCAGATGAGCAGAAAGGAGAGATGTGAAATTCAGATATTTGTGCCAGAAATTGTTTAGCTGCTAGCTTAGGAAAAACTACTGTGCCTTAACTTTATATTCATCTCTGTAGTGACTGCGGCACAGATACATGTACATCATTCGTTTAACTACTTGAATGACGTCTAATAGCTCAGTTTTTGCTTTTTTGTGATCAGATTAGGCAAAGTTATCGTTCTATAGCTTTTTACTTTAAAAAAAATCTTACATTTGTTTCTCAGCTATTAATTGTGTGCCTGTTACTTTGACCTGGCAGAAATGGATCACACTGACTTGACCTACAGCTGCTTATATAGATCTAGCTAAGTAACCACAAAAAAGCATAGAGGTCAGGTGCCAAAGTGAATCGTGTAACTGTCCAGAATCATCTGTCTCAGAGAGGAAAGACATGAGGTGGATTAAAGCAATTTCATATGAGTTGGAGGGACTTGGAATGAATCTATGTAGTCAGTGAGCGTCATTTAGCCAAAAGGGAGAAACTTTCTCATGGGCTTTTCAGCACACTTCTTGAAAGGTCTGCTCTGTTCCAGGCACTGGGCTGAATTCTCAAACATAGCATGGTTCGTGAGAAGCGTGCATATGCTCAATACTGTTCACTCCTAACATGTGATAGTCAGGGTGCATGCAGGCATATGCCCACTGCTGCGTAGGAAAGGAATCCACTCCTAAAGGTGTGTGTGTGACCCATGTTCCTGCAGGATACATGTGCTGTCCTTTTGTTCTGGACAAAGACGGAGTGAGTGCGGCTGTCATAAGTGCAGAGCTGGCTAGCTTTCTAGCAGCCAAGAATTTGTCTTTGTCTCAGCAGCTAAAGGCCATCTATATGGAGTAAGTTTCTATTGATTCTATTTGATTGAAATAATATTTTTAAATTTTTTTTATGTTCTTGTGCATGACATAGTAATATTTTGTCTGATGCTCTTGCTTGGGTGATGAGTTTTTTTTCTTGTGAAAAATAAGATCATCTTTTCCTTTTGCTGCCTAACCACTTATTAGATACTACCATTTGCAGGTGCATTACCTCTTAGCAAGCAGGAATGTTAGTTGTAGAAATGTCTGATTAAAGAATAGGATTGTAGATATCCTATGTCCAAAAAAGGGGGGAAGTAAATATATTCATACTGCATCCCTTCAATCTTTTTTTTTTTTTTTTTTTTTTGAGACAGTTTTTTGGTTTTTCTCCGGTACCGGGAACCGAACTCACGACCTTGCGCTTGCCAGGCAGGCGCTTTGCTGCTGAGCTAAATCCCCAGCCCCCATCCCTTCAATCTTTGTAGGAAGTATCAAACCCTACTAGTTGGTACAAAAGCAGAAAGAGACAGCACACAGGATAATGCATATGAAACGGTGCTGTTCCAATAAAAATTTAATTTACGCATACAGACTGCCTGTATTTGTGGTTTGCTGATCCTTGGGGTGGGCTGTTAGACCTCTTTTTTAATGCTGTTATTCTTTCAAAGCTAGTTATGGTTACTTGTTTAGAATACACTAGTTGATATATCCTGCATACACTCTGCCAACTTACTTTATTGTTCATTTTGCGTACATTTCTATTTTTTGATAGGTATGGCTACCATATTACCAAAGCTTCATATTTTATCTGCCATGATCAAGGCATCATTAGAAAGTTGTTTGAAAACCTGAGAAACTATGATGGGAAGAGTAATTATCCCAAAACTTGTGGCAAATTTGAAATTTCTGCTATTCGGGATCTTACAACTGGCTATGACAATAGCCAACGTGATAAAAAAGCTGTAAGTAATGCTTGTTTTGTCAGCCAAACTCTTTTCTATTTACCTTTTTTATAATTTGAGTGAGTGGATTCACTCATTCAGTCATAAAATTAGTTGAAGCCAATCTTTTTAGGTATTTAAGGATGGTGATAAATAAGCTGTAAAATAAATGAGAAGTTAAATATCACAAGCTAGAACTAAAAGGTGTTCACTCGTCCTACTAGCCCAGGTCATCCTTTAACACATAAGGAAATTAACATTCAGAAAGGCAACACCGGTCTGTGTCCACGCAGCCATTTTGCGATGGTTGTCTCCGTACTTTCTCGTTGCTGAGACCTATCACCTGACGCTTGCAAACTAAAAGAGGAGAGGTTTGTTTTGGCTCAGTTCATAGAGGTTTTAGTCCGTAGTCAGCTGGCTCCAAGGCAGGGCAGCATAGCGGAGGGTCATCGCAGAAGAACAGAAAGAACTCCTGATGTGGCAGGCAGGAGCACAGGTCAAGGGAAGAGGAAAGGTGGGAAGGAGATACCCGCTTCCAGCCCACGCCCCCAGGTACCCATCTCCTCCAACTGACACCATAGTGATGCATTCACCTCCCCAAACCCCACCTCTGAGTGCATGAGGCTTTAAGGGAACATCTAGATGTCAACTATAACAGTGGTTCAGGAGTGCCTGGATCTTGTAACGCTGGTTCAGCATTCCCTTTCTATCCTTTTTCCTTGTCAACTGCAAAAGTCAGAGAGAGGGCTGGTCAACACGCAGAGTGCTGGAGCATCTGACTGCGTAGGTGTGGGGTGCTGAGCAGTAACATGTTTTCCTGGTGCCCGGATGTTGATACAAATGGTCCGTGCTTTGAGAGGCACTGCTTACTCCGTAATGCATCACGTTATTCTCTGTGTTTGGGAGCTGCTCGCTATAAACCATGAGTTTGCATTCTGTACACCGTGTGGACACCCTACTGGGGCCAAAGGTGGGAGATTTTTTTTTTTTTTTGTCTTTTTGAGACAGAGTCTCGCTGTGCTGGCCTTGAGCTCACTTTGTAGCCCAAGCTGGTCTCAAACCCACAATGATCCTCCTGCCTCAGCCTCCCGAGTGCTGGGATTACAGGCATGGGCCACAGCACCCGGTGGCAGAAGAATTACTGCTAACTATGGCAAGGGGTTAGGAGGAGAGTAATACTGCCTTTATGAAATGTTAGATCTTTTATATTTACCATTTCGCATTTTTATTTTCACCTGCACACAATATATTTTTGAGAAATAAGCAGTACTAAAAGGGTTGTGATGTCCCTGTTGCATGCTGAGACAGCCACACCCTCCAGTTGTTTCTGTAAGTGTTCACCACAAAAGTTCTGGATAATGTGCTCCTGTGGTGGTGTTTTGACTCATCAGGGTTTAGACATGATTACTTTTCTATCACAGAAAATTAGTAAATTAATCACCTCTAAGTACCGGCTTCTTATACTTCCGTATTCCATACTCGCCATGTCCGCCCTCATGTGCTAAGTTTGTGGGCCCACTCAGTAACTGTCATGGGCTGCATAGCTGAGTAGTGTATTTCCCGCTAGGCGTCCCTAATTTGTACAAAAAATGTAGCTCTCCCCAGGTCTCCCCAGTACCCCTCAGTAGAATTTCCACATGGCCCCAGGATTCAGCTCTTCTGCGGGTTCCCTTTCACTACCAGCGGCCGCTTCCCTGGTCCCTCCACCCAGGCCGCGCCAGCTGTCCTCTGGGTCGAGTCCATGGCCGTCACCCTAGAAATGCCCCTTGCCAGAGTTGAGACCCTTGCTGTGCCGTCATGGCTTCTGCTTTCTGTATTTATTTTCCTACATCTCATCCTCTAGAGAAAGTGAATGGGAGGTCAATGTTCCGAGGCGTCTAGGTCTGAAAATGTCCCCTTCTGCCCTCACCCTTCATTAACGCACAGTTTTGGAAGCGTGGCTCCATTATTGTTCGGTTCGCAGTGTCGCATGGAGAATCCGCTCGTTCTTTCCTCCGGCTGACGGTGGAGCCCGCTGTGTGTGTACAAGGCTGTGAAAGTCACACTCAGTCACTTCCTTGCCCTTGGTTTTTTCTGTCTGGGAAGATTTGGGGAATTTTCACTTCATGTTCTAAGATTTCCCAGTGGTGTACGTTGCTCTATGTCTCCTTTTATTCACTTTTGTTTACTTTATGGGCTTTGTTTGGCTAATGAGTCATTTAACTTTGAGTTTTCATGGTGATATGGCAAGGAAGGGGACTGGGTGGGCTTTAAAATAATTTCTCTTTCTTGAAGAGGTCCTAGGTAGAGGCTGGCTTTCTAAGACTGATGCTCTACTTTTATTGTTTTGTGTTTTTCTTTCCTGTTGTCCATCTCTGTCTTCTACTTTTGGGGAGATCTCTTCCACTAATTTTCAGTGTTTCTGTTGAATCTATTTCAGCTCCTACTAAGTTATTAAAAGTGGCACCCTGTCCTTATTGTGTATATATACTATATCTAACCTCTCTAAGACATTAGTTGCACCTTCTAAAAAATGTAGATCTCACTAGGCATGGTGGCACACACCTTTAATTCTAGCACTCAGGAGGCTGAGGCAAGAGAATCATCATTTCAAAGCCAATTTGGGCAACAAAGAGAGGTCTTGTCTGAAAAAACTAGAGAGAAAGATATTTTTCTCTTAGTTTGGGACTTTGTCATGTATTCAGTATCTTTCCCCAGAAGGCTGGCCATCCCTAACTATCCTTCACATACTTTGTGTCTTGGTTTGTTGTTGTTGCTTGGCAGTACTGAGGACTGAACTCAGGGCCTTTGCACTGAGCTACATCCCCAACTCTTATTAAATTTTTTTTTTATTATGAGACAGAGTCTAGCTAAATTGTCTGAGCTGGGCTTGAACTTTAGGTCCTCCTACCTTCACCTTCCAAAGTGCTAGGATTATAGGCGTGTGCCACCAGGCCCAGCTTTCTTTGCGCACTTTGATTGGAAGGTCTCTGTGTATGCGTGGGTCAAATAACACACTGCACTCCAGGGATATTGGGTAGCAAGTCAGTGTCTTAAAGGAGACCCTCCTTTGGGGCTGTTAGGCTGCTCCAGGAAAGCCTAAGCCCAGCTGAGGCCAATAAACTGGGGTGCCAAGGCCCTGGAAACGTGCCTGGGGACAGGCTGGGGCTGTCCCGTTCTTCACCCTACTCTACCCTCCCTGGTACCCGGTCTTCACAGCTCCTCAGCCTTTCTGGCTGTCACTAGAGAATTAAAGCAGCACCTGCAGAGATGGAGCTGTGCTGGTTCCCAGACTCCATAGGCCGAACCGGGCTTGCGCACCACCCCTGCCGGGCATGGCAGATTCCGCAGTGCACACGGACTGGCTCCTGCTCGGGCGCTCAAATCCCGGAGTCACAAGTCCCCCCACGCTCAATCTGCAGTTCTGTCTGTGCTAACTTCATGTTCGCCCCGCAACCCTATCAACTAGATACTCCCTGTTTTTTTCTTTGCCCTTGCGTTTATTCTTGTGAAAATAATTCTACTATAATTTCAGTGGAGTTGTTTGGGAGAGGGGACTGCCAACTATAAATACATCTACAACTTCCAGAAGCCTTATATAAAAACAAAAAAACAAAAAAAAAAACACCTCTTTGTGGATGTCTGGGGGCTAAGTTTCATTGTGCACCAATGAGATACGGCCAAAGCTGGGTATGTTGGTGCATGCCTATGATCCCAGCATCCTGGAGGCTGAGGCAGGAGAACTGCTGGTGAATTCAAGGCCAGTCTGGGCTACATAGTGAGACTCTCTCTCAAAAAAACAAAAAAGAAATAATAATAAGAATTTATAGTCTTATTATTAATCTGCTTAAATCAGTTTTTTGTGAAATAAGGTATTTTAATTTGAATAAAACTGTAGTAGCTTGAATAGATCTAGGAAGATAAAAGCCTGTTTATGAAGTTACATAATGTTCATACATTAATATCACCATTGAGTATTTCATTCACATGGAGAACATTTTCTGGTCTCCTTAAAATTGTTACTGTCTTACCACTGTATCTGTTTGGCGTTTTTTATTTGCTTATCCAGGGGGAAATGTTAGACCAGAGCGGTTTATGTAACCATTTAAATGTACGACACATGTAAATTAATTCCTAGGTGCTTCCTACCAGCAAAAGCAGCCAAATGATCACCTTCACCTTTGCTAATGGAGGTGTGGCCACCATGCGGACCAGCGGGACAGAGCCCAAAATCAAGTACTACGCAGAGCTGTGTGCCCCTCCTGGAAACAGGTACAGTGGCTCAGCTGGCGTCACTTGTGTTCTCCAGACTTCCCGCTCAGCTGTGTTCAAGTGCTGAGTATGAATTTTCCTCTTTCCTATGTGGAGTTTAATTAAGAAACTGTGTCGGGGCTAAACACCTGCATGGGCCTCCAGGGGAGAGTGTGTCATTCCTACTTCTCTTCTACCTGTCTTTGTGTGGGAAAGGTTCATTCCTAATTTTAGTAATAATACGAAAACTTCCCTTTTCTGAGCATTTTCTTTGGTAACTAGTACAGTGAATTTTTCTCCTTTCCACCTGTAGCCTGCCTGTGTCACTGATAAAATAAGTTAAAAGCCACGTGCATTAATAAACATCCGTAATATCTACACAGATCTGACTGGGTCCCAGCTCAAAGGAGGACAAAGAGCTACATCAGAAAGAGTCCTTGCCACCAAAGAGCAGATGGGCTGGTAGTTTCAGGGTCATGTTTCTGTGCCCTTGGCAAAAATTTAAGTTGGTCACCTTCTACAGTCATAACATTTTGAACTTTAATAGTAGCAGTCGCTGTCCTTATCCCATGTAAATGCGATACTGCGTACCTGCTGGGTACTGAACTTACTGGCGCTTCCTGAGATAATGCTGAGAATCAGGACGGTGTTTTCAAAAGATGTCCAACAGACATCAAATGCAAGCCATATGTGCGACTTAAAGTTTTCTATTAGCTACATTTTTAAAAAGGGAAAACAAACAATCAAAATTAATTTCAGTAATATTATATTTAACCTAACACAGTATATCCAAAATATTACCATGTTTAAAAAATTGTAAAAAATTATTAATGAGCTATTTTATTAAAATAAGAATTCTAATCCTTCACAATCCTTTCTAAATATACACTGACAGTATATCTTAATTTGAATGCTAATTTTTTCTTGGCTATGGATGATCTGTATTTACATTTCATAAAGTTTACAGTAGAAAAGTATAGATTCTGATACGCAGATTATTCTAAAAATGGAATCAAGTATAAATTTTTTAATTTACATTTTTGGGGGCAAAAAGCTAACCAGTAGGTAAACACATAAAGCAGCACATTTTCCAACAATCCTGCATTACCAACAGTTTATTGTAATACTGTGAAGTATCAAAGTGTTCATATGCTTAAATAATCAGCTATTTGTTATGATGTTGAGCATGGCTTTCCATAGGCATTTTTATGTAGCATTTTTATATTTCTGTGCCTCGTTCTTTGAAAAACAAATGTACATCCATCCGATTTAACTATATTTTCTCTATATCTTTGTCCTTCCTTTTTAATATGCTGTGAAATGTATCCAATATTTCAGAAACTTTCCTCATAATAATAACATAAGTTAAAAGCTCTACACTATTTAAATTTTTCACATAGCTTATTGAGTGAATATTCAATTCACACATTTGTTTTTAAATTGTTGAAAAAAACTTCAAGGGCTGGGGATTTAGCTCAGTGGCAAAAGCGCCTGCCTGGCAAGCACGAGGTCGTGAGTTCAGTTCCCGGTACCGGAGAAAAAACAAAAAAAAAAAGAAAAAAGAAAAAAACTTCAAAAAATTGTCCTTACATTGCATTTATTGAAATGTTGCTTCCGCGTATTAGATAGAGGGTTAGGTTCAAGGCTGGCTGGTGAGTATGACGTCCCAGCTCAGGGGGGGACACCGTGTACCTCCCCTGCAGGGGCAAAGACACAACTAAGACAAACTTAAATGTTAACATATTTTATGTTATGGATTTAATTTACTAATAGAATTCCACAATCTACCCGTCATCTGGAACAGAAAATCTTTTGCAAATATGAGTCCTGCTTTTTAAAAGGATTTTTTGGTGCACCCCTATAATCCCAGCACTGAGGAGGCTGAGGCAGGAGGATCATTGTGAGTTTGAGACCAGCCTGGGCTACAAAGTGAGCTCAAGGCCAACCTGAACTGCGTAGCGAGACCCTGCTCAAACACACATACACACACACACACACACACACACACACACACACACACACAAACTGAAAGGATTTTTGTTGGAGGAGATATCTTTAGTTTTGTCCAACTTTTTGTTTTAAAAAATTTCAAACATGTTGAAATATTAAAATAGTAATGCAGTGAACCCACGTACCCTTAACCCCGTAGGTTGGCGGTGTTTTTTCTGTAAAGAGCCAGTAGTAAATATCTTAAGGTTTGCAGGCCAAGTGGTTTCTGTTGAAACTACTCAGTTCTGCAATTGTGGTGGAAAAGCATCCATAGACATAAAGCAGTGGAGGTGTGTATCCCAATAAAACTTTATTTGTAAAAAAGGTCAGGAGGCATTATTTGCTGACCCCAACTGACACTCAGTCATTGCTAGCAGTTTGCAATGTGCTCTCAAAAAAATATGTACTTTTTCTCCTGAGCTATTTGAAAGTAAGGTGCAGCCTCCATGATGCCTTACTGCTAAATAATTCTGTGCAGCTGCTAAGATCAAGGGTACTCCCTTGTTACCCCAACATTATTAAATAATAGCTATATCGAGGCAGGGTTCCA
>NW_004955443.1:9286852-9304413 GCF_000276665.1 Chinchilla lanigera | reverse complement strand
TCTACTTACATATAATACTTTGGTATGTGTTTCCATAAAATGATCCTCCTGCATTTAGACTGTTCAGAAACAGGAATTCCTAAACTGGTGAAGTGTATCCTGTTGTTGATTTTAAGATGTTCATAAATATTCTCACAATTTAATTTAAAAATGGAACATTTTAGTGATTAAAATAGGGAAGAGTAAGACAAAACTTTAGTTTTAGAAGTGATTACATCACTAAACCCCATACAGTAGTACTGATTTTTTTTCTGCTCATAAGAAGCACAGTGTCAGAAACATTAAACAGACCAATATATAAAAGGAATCAATATACATATGTGCCATGGTTAAAAGCCAAGCTTGATTAATAAGTAAGTTGATAATAAATTCACTGAGTTTTTAGTTTGAAGATTTTTAAAAAATAATTATGGGGGCCACGGATAGAGCTCAGGGGCACAGTGCCTGTCTGGCAAGCTTGAGGTCCTGAGTTCAATTTCTGGTAGCAAAAAAAAAAAATAATAATGGAGGACAGTTATTTTCTTCAAAGCACAAGTTATAGAGAAGGAAAAAGGTCTAAAAGACTAGTGTGATTGATGTGTATTTATGAAGCATAATTTCTGTATACGTGGCCAGTAGGGATAAAAGTAAGTATAATGGTAGCTACATTTATTGAGGTCTTTATGCTAGGTTCTGTGCTAATTCCTTTATATCGCAGTGTGTACAACAGCTCTCTTGAGAAGATCCAAGTCTTTATCCCAGTTTTACAGATGAGGAATCTGGGCCTTAAGGAGGCCAAGCCCCTTGCCCAACTAGTGTGTATGTCTATAACAATTGATTGCTGTAGTTGTACTCTTTCACTATTGGGTTGTAAAAACAATCTTAACTAGTTATAGGGCTTGTCATTTCCATTCAGAGAAACTTTGCACATAAGCTTTGTGGAGGTTTGAGCATGAAGTAATGGAAATTATGATGGGGTTAGCTTTTGAAATACTAAGTTTTAGGCATTTATAGTAACTCACGCTAGTAACCTGTTTAGCTGCAAGTCAGTTTTATCTGTTGTTTACTTTCTGATTGTTTGCATATAAATGACTGTTTCCTTAATCCTTAAAAATTTGTTTTTCTTAGAGAGATTGGTCTCCTTAGATTTATGTTTATACTTTACATAGTTGTGGTGGTTTTGTTCTGGAGGTAGCTCAACAAACGCAATTTGCTGGAGAGTCCCATTTCATGGCATTTTAGCCCTGAGATGTGTAAGGAGATTCCTCAACAGTATCCCTTCTAGAGGAGTAGCTCAGCTTCTGACAGCTTGAGGGCAAACCTCATCAGACACAGTCATAGCTTAGCAGACTCAGGACTTCACACTCACATTGTTGGTAAAAGTTCAGTAGGTTTTAAAGGCAATTAGAACCAAGAAAATTTTCTCTGCTATTAGGTAGAAACATTATAGCTTTTTTAGAGATACAAGACCAAAAATGGTGTTTCTTTGAAAATCCTTATGAGAAAAACAGGAATAATTTTGTTTATAGTGGGGAAGTTGGAAAAAACCTTTAGGGAAAATAATACTTATCATCTCGTGGGATTTTTTTTGCCCAAGTCAACAAATATGTTCCCATGCATAAGTCACTGGACTTCTATTTTTTCTGATTTCGTCGTCCACTCGAGGTTAAATTTCAGTGTCACTTGGTGAATCGAGGAGGCATTTAACATGTACTCTCGAATAACCCCTTCCTCTGGATTCTTTCCTCCTTTATTTTCCAGTGATCCTGAGCAACTGAAGAAGGAACTGGATGAACTAGTCAATGCTATTGAAGAACATTTTTTCCAGCCACAGAAGTATAATCTGCAGCCAAAGTCAGAGTGAAATATTCCAGCACGGAACATAATCACACGTACCACCAGGGAAGGTGAACTTTGTTTCTTAAGAAATTTTTTGAAGGCCAAGTGATTTAAATTATCATTATTATAAGTATTGATACATTTTAAATAGACCTACATTTCTCATTGCTTTATGTTTCATCTTTAAGGTGACTGAAGAAAAGATGGCTAAACCTAGCAAACTAGCAGGACTGTTAAAATGTTAAGCCGGACCACTATGTTTTCTAAATGAAGACTTTACAAAAAACTAACTTTCAAAAACAGATTATAACTAACATGCCTTAATTTGCATAACTATGTCTACTGTAATTCTTTTTACATATAGTTGAAATAGTGAAGAAAGCTATACAGTTTCTGAATTCTGGGCTATCATGTAGATAGCCTCTTTTTAAGTATATGTACATTTATATTTCTATCAGTTACTTATAAAGTAAAATACTTATAAAGTAAAATAAATAAATGCATCAAATGTTGTATTCATGTTTGGGGGAAAATGCAATTCACAGGAACATGTAAAGTGGAATAAAAGATGCTTTAAAAAGATTATTTTTTGACCCTGTTAGTTCTCATGATGCTGTATATTGTATATATGCTAGGAAAAAACCAGCTTAACTGTCTTTGTTCAACCTGTGGAAGTTCATTTTATCTCTGTAAATCAATTAGGCCTTTATAACTTACAGAACGGCTTACTGTTCATTTTTTGATTTAGTAAAATCTATTCCTTCTACCTCTTTACAATTCATGCCCACATAACCTTTCAGAATCATTCTACTTAAAGAGCCAAGCGTGGTGGGATACACTTCTTATCCTACCACTTGGGAGGCTGAGGCAGGAGAGTCTCTGGGTTCAAGGCCAGCCTGGGCTACATAGTGAGTTAAAGACCAGCCCCAACTATGTAGTCAAACCCTGTCTCAAAAAACAACAACAAAAACAAAGAACTATTCCACTTGTGCACACATGAGTTAGTACTGAATTTTTCTTTCTATATTTTACAGATTTTATACCGATTTTTTCTTGTTTGTTTTTTGTTTTTTTTTCAGTGCCAGGATTTGAACACAGAGCCTCACACACACTAGGCAAGTGTTCTACCAATGAGCTATATCCTAGCCCTGTTTCAATTTTTAAAGCAAATCATTGCCATTGTTATTACTACAGTCAACGTAAATGGTTATTAGCAGGTTTGAAAAATGAATTTACAATATTACTGACATTCATGTATCAAAAGTAAAGGAAAAAGCTGTTTTTGTACCTTTATGATACACAGTTTGTGTCCCACTAGAATTTTTTTTTAGATAGCATTTCCATGTAGCCTAGGCTGGCCTTGAACTCTCAATCCTCCTGCCTCAGCCTTCTGAGTGCTAGGATTGCAGGCATGTGTTACCACAGCCATCCCTACCAGAACTATTAAATCTAGACTATCCAACACACACTATCAACTGTTTTGTTTTAGGAGTCATAATTATTTTAGTTTGAAAATATTTTCCAGTCTCAGATTGTACCCAAGGGAAAAAGAAATGTTAGGTGAGTATCCTTTCTACTAACTGTTGTGAGTGTATACCCTGAAAGTCACCAGCATCACAGAATTTGGGTCGGGAATTACAGAGCTGTTTAAGACCCAGTCCTGCTATGATAAAACTCACAGACTACACAGAGCTAGTACGTAAAAATGTCTACCAGTTACATTATAGAGTTATCTGTAAGTACTTACCCTTCAGAAATATGGAGAGGGGTTTTCTGCCCAGAAAACCTCACAGATGTAACAACTGAGCTGCTTTACCTTCAGGAGTGAGTAGCGATTGATGATAAAAGTCTTCCAAGCACATAGTCCAGCATCAACAAAAATGTAGAGGATGGAAAATTGAGGAGAGAGGAACTGGTGAAAACAGAACTCATATAAATGTCCAGATGTACCCCGCTTGTTATATATAGATGTCCCTCAAAGCCTCATAGATGGGACTTCTGGGGGGTGGCTGGATATGGATGTGTGATACTGGATTACAGGTATGTGATAACTGGGTTAGTTCACTGATTGGTTTAGCAAGCGTAGTTCCGGTGTGAATAACAGGAAGGCTCACCCTAGGTGTGGGTGCCACCAGCCAATAGGCATATAGCCCAAATGGAATAAAAAGGGGAAGAGAGGCTTGCTGCTTGTTGCTTCCTGCCTGTCACATCATGTGCTGTTTCTCCTTCACCATACTGTTCTTCCTTGGAGGTAGCTGACTGTGGATTGAAACTTCTACAGTGAGCTAAAATAAATCTTTCCTCCTTTAAATTGAGAGTGTCAAGTATTTTGTCCCAGCAATGAAAAAGTAACTAAGAGACCACTTCTCTGCAGCTCATATGAGCAGATGATTCAGTTGGACCAAAAGGGGATTCCCCCAACTATTTCTCACCCATATTTCTAAGAAATAGCATACCAAACACCATGGTTCACATCTGGGCCCAACCCTGTGCATGCCTGAGCTGCCTAGGGACACAGGACCAAGCGGTCTTGGATAACACTGCCAAGAAAGAGAACTACAGAGCAATCTCCCTAATGAACATAGATGCAAAGATACTTAACAAAATACTAGCAAATAGAATGCAGTGAATCAAGAAAATCATACACCATGACCAAGTGAGATTCATCCCAGGAATGCAGGGATGGTTCAATATATGCAAATCAATCATTGTAGTACACCATATCAATGGGACCAAAGACAAAAACCACATGATCATCTCCAGTAGATGCAGAAAAAGCTTTTGACAAAGTCCAACACTCATTCATGATAACAACCGTACAGAAAATAGGAATCAATGGTCTTTACCTCAATCTGATCAAAACCATCTATGACAAACTAGCAGCCAACATCATACTAAATGGACAAAAACTGAAAGCTTTCACTTTAAAATCAGGAACAAGACAAGGCTGTCCCCTGTCACCACTCCTCTTCAACATAGTTCTAGTAATTTTAGTTAGAGCAATTAGACAAGAGAGAGAAATAAAAGGAATAAGAATAGGAAAGGAAGAAGTGAAATTATCATTACTTGCAGATGACTGATACTCTACATGGAAGATCACAAAAACTCCACCAGAAGACTCCTTGAATTAGTCAACAAATTCAGTAATGTAGCTGTACACGAAGTCACCACTCAAAAATCAGCATTCCTATACACAAACAACAAACACACTGAGAGAGAAATTAAGGAAACCATATCTTTCACAACAGCATCCAAAAATTGAAATATTTATGAATCAATCTAACAAAAGAAGTAAAAGATCTATACAGTCAAAACTACAGTACTCTGGAAAAAGAAATCAAAGAGGATTTCAGTAAATAGGAAGATATTCCTTGCTCATGGATAGGAAGAACCAACATTGTGAAAATGTCCATACTCCCAAAATTGTTGTACAGATTCAAAGAAATTCCAATTGAAATACCATTATACCTCACAGATCTAGAGAAAACATTCCTAAAATTCATCTGGAACCAGAAGAGATCCAGAATGCAATCTCAGAACTCCACCCCACTCAAAACAAGTCCAGGAAACATTGACATAGGAGAACCAACATTGTGAAAATGGCTATACTACCAAAATTGTTGTACAGATTCCATGCAATTCCAATTAAAATATCATTAGCATACCTCACAGAGCTAGAGAAAACATTCCTAAAATTCATCTGGAACCAGAAGAGATCCAGAGTAGCAAAAGCAATCCTGGGCAAGAAAGACAAGTCAGGTGGCATCACAATCCCTGACCTGAAATTATATTACAAAGCTACTATAATAAAATCAACATAGTACTGGCTGAAAAATAGACCTGAGGATCAATGGAACACACTGGAAGAAACAACCACAACCACAAACACACTCAGCCACCTGATCTTTGACAAAGGAGCCAAACAAGTTCACTAGAAGAAAGATAGCCTCTTCAATAAATGGTGCTGGAAAAACTGGCTTGCCACATGCCAAAGACTGAAAATAGACCCATTTCTATCACCATGCACCAAACTCAAGTCAAAATGAATCACAGATCTCAATATTAAAACAGAAACACTAAACTGGCTGGAAAAGAAAGTAGGTAAAAATTTTGGAGATATAGGGGTAGGCAGAGTATTCTTGAACAAAAACCAAACTGCACAGGAAATACTTCCAAGAATCACAAGTGGGATCTCATTTTACTGAAAAGTTTTGCATATCTAAAACCACCAGCAGAGTAAAAAGAAAACCCACAAATTGGAGAAAATTTTTAGCTAACTGTCCCTCAGACAAAGGACTTCTATCTAGAACATATAAGGAATTAAAAAACACCAACCGCCCAAAATTCAAAGACCCAATCCAAAAATGGGTATCTGAGATGAATACACACTTCTCAGATGAAGAAATATAAATGGCAAATAAATACATGAGAAAATGCTTAACATCATTAGTCATTCAAGAAATGCAAATTAAAACAACACTGAGATTCCATCTCACCCCAGTAAGAATGGCTATCATTAAGAAATCAACCAATAATAAATGCTGGCGAGGCTGTGGGGAAAAAGGAACCCTTCTCCACTGCTGGTGGGAGTGTAGACTGGTACAACCACTGTGGAAATCAATTTGGAGATTCCTGAATAAACTTGGACTAGAGGTCCCATTCACTCCAGCTATTCCCCTACTTGGTATTTTCCCAGAAGAACTGAAAACATATCACAGCAATATATGTGCACCCATATTTATAGCAGCACAATTTGTAATTGCTAAAATGTGGAAGCAACCCAAATGTCCATCCACTGAGGAATGGATAAAAAAGTTGTGGTATTTTTATATAATAGAATATTACTCAGCTATAAAGAAAGGCTTTTATAGGTAAATGGACACAACTAAAGACGATACTTACAAGTGAAATAAATCAGACCCACGTGTATAAACACCATATTGTCTCACTAGTGTAAGAACCTAAAAGAGTGAATAAAAATTAGGAGGTACGGTAGATATTGTGAAATGAAAGGAAACTGCTCAAAAGTAAAGAACTGGGATGAGGGAAAAGAGGAAAGAAGGCGAAAATTATGTATACGTGGGATAGCTAACATAGTTGTACTACCGACTTCTATTGCTTTATTGAAAGGAACAGTTAATGTTTAATTATTTGATCAATCTTACATGTCTGTATTTGTTTACCTGAGTAACCAATTTGAAGATATCAATGTGTAATACAACAACCATTGTAAATTTCCTATCACCTTGCCTGAAATTCTACATTGCTTAAATTGTTTTTGTGTTATTTTGTAAGTGTATGTCTGTTTGTTGATATGTTTTTTGTTCTATCTTTAAAATAAAAATATATGTATATATTAAAAAAGTAGAAATAGCATACCACAGATGCTCATTAAGTATTTAACTTTTCCCTGTTGTTACAGGATATAAGATAGCACTGTCTGATATGTAAATCTCAAAACCAAAAAGCCCCTGGGTTTTAATTTTGATCTACTGTGAACCAGCTCTATGTTGTTGCCAAGGTATTTACCCTCTCAGTTTTGTCTTCTTTTTTAAAGACTATTTTTTAAGACAGTTTTAGTTTCCCAGCAAAATGAAGAAGACACAGAGATATTCACATGGCCCCAAGCCCACACATACATAGGCTTTCCCATTACTAGCCCACCAGAGTGTGCATTTGTGATAGTAGGTGGACTTACACCCATCATAATCACCTAAACTATAGAGAACAGCAGGAAGAGAAGTGGTTGCCAGGAGCCAGGAGGGAGAGTGGGATGAATGAGCAGAGCACAAAGGATTTGTAGGGCAGGGAAAGTACCACTGTATCTGATGCAACCGTGGTGGACACATGTCATTGTACGTTTGTCCAAACCTATATGACATACAGCACTGAGTGAACTCTGGTGTGAACCGTGAATTCTGTGTGATAATTTTATTATTTTTAAAATGAGAAAATTTTGCTACATGATCTTTGAGGTCATTTCATGCTGCAGGTCTTTAAATTATGTAGAGAAATCCATAAAACAGCAACAGTAAATCACTGGCAGTTCTCTTTGGCAGAATGCTTAGCTAGCCCTTGTCTGAGACCTTATATCTCAGAGAGAGGGGCAAGATTTTGTACCAAAGAGAGCAGGCTCCTGCTTATATTTTGCTTTGTCTTGCCGCTTGAAGGAGGTGGATGCTGAAACTGGGAACAAGCAAAACAACTGCATGGCATGGCATGGTAGGAAAATGTTGCGGATCTATGGCCATGGTCACCAGACGGTCACAGTTGCCCAGTCTGCATCCTAATTGCTGCAGCTGCCTGGGGAAGATCATCTTGTTTGAGTGTAGAGGTGGCAGAAAGTATAGTGGTACCCAGGAAGAAGAAGTCCCACATTAAATCTGAGACTTAACTTGCAGGAGGAAATGCAGGCCAACTTTTTACTTTTCTTCTTTGTGGTTGCTAGAAAAACTGCCATTCCTCTTCCTTTAACCATTGAGAGGACCTCTCAATTATCTCATTGCTCTGTCTCAGTCATGATGCTATTAAGGGAAAATACTGTTATTTCATTAACATTGGAAGTTCCTGTGGTTTTAAAAATAAATCCTTCAAATGACAGGAAAAATATGTATGTCCTGCTTTGAGCATATAAATCATATTATTTCTGTATCCTAGAAGACACCACCACAGGGCTATCTGCATTCATTCATATGTTCACCAATCAGTTAATATTTGAATTCTGCCAGGGGCCAGGCACTTTTTTAGATAATGATAAGAAGCATATGGTCTTGATCTCAAATAATCTAGCACAGCCAGGTGTGGTGGTTCATGCTTGTAATCCCAGCTACTTGGGAGGCTGAGGTAGGAAAAA
Source organism: Chinchilla lanigera (assembly GCF_000276665.1). Lineage (NCBI taxonomy): Eukaryota > Metazoa > Chordata > Mammalia > Rodentia > Chinchillidae > Chinchilla > Chinchilla lanigera. The sequence goes on along the minus strand of NW_004955443.1, from coordinate 9,295,742 downwards.
AATGAGTTTGAAGCCAGCGTAGGCAACTTAGTGACACCTTGTCCTTAAAACAAACAAAAAAACAGTGATATAACAAGAGTATATACATGCATGCAGATAAGACCCACAGAACACATAGTGTTCTGCACTGTGTAGTAAGGCATTTGCACTGAAGGCAAGCGGTTCTGTGATTTTCCCTTTTGAACTTGGCTTTTTTAAGACTATCAAGTTCAAACTCCTAACACATGTTTAAAACAAAATGACTCTTTGAGACCATTTGCATGTCAAATCCCTGCATTGTTCCGTTGTTCCATTTTTAATGCAAGATTCATATAGAGTAACTCACTGAAAGCAAGACATCACACTATTAGGCAAATGGAAATCAAAGTTTAAAATAACATCAACTCTTCTATAGACTTCTCCATGTAAGCAGAGCAAGCTGGATGGTCAGATTAATTGAAGGAGGAGGAGTGGGGGAGGGGAAGGGAGGAGGGGAGGAGGAGGAGAGGTCCCAAAGACAGAGAGGGTCTCCAACACAATTGTGATCATTGGTCACGGTCATCAGGATGTAAGGTAGTGTTGAGGAGTCTGAATTTTTTTAACCTGCCTCCCTTGGCTCCCCTGGCTCCCAAAATAAAATTTGAGGGGGACAGAAGAAAATCTGTCAGCCATCTCTCACTTGGGTCTACTTAAGAATTTCATGGTTTGGCCAAAACCTGGCACAGAATGGAACTGAGCTCACAGACCAAGGAGCCAGCTCAGGTTTGACTAACTTTTGAAAGGATTTCAAAATTGCATTGTGCAATTTCCAAAGGGAAGTTAGGATTGCAAGTTACAGATGACAGAGCTTGATTATATCCTTAAAATACACTGTTCTGGCTGGGTGTGGTGGCGCACGCCTGTAATCCCTGCACTCAGGAGGCTGAGGCGAGAGGATCCCTGTGAGTTTAAGGCCAGCCTGGGCCACATAGTGAGACCCTGTTTCAAAACAAAATAACACAACACTTTCCTGAACTCTCTTACCTTAACTAGAAAAAGAACAATTAAAAAAATAAAAACAAAAAGCTATATGGCAAAAGTGAACAGCTGCCTTCCTAATAGATATACCTCTGGTTTAATAAAAGATGCAGGCACTGACTTAGGCTACTTATCTCTTCTGCAAGCTCAGTAGGCTTCTTTTATTTCCGTTCCTGACCCTAAATTGGCTCTTCTTTATCCCTTTTTTCTTTTCCTGGTATTTATTCCAAACTACCAACTTTGTCCTGTAGAGTTTCCCACATTCTGGATTCTGCTCCCTCCGTCCATGGAATGTTATCAGCTTCCTCTGTGGCCTGAATTTCCGGTCAGTCTGTAAAGTTAGCCTGAGGGCATGATCTGATTCTGGCTTGATTTTTCATAGCAAAAATAGTTGATGGAGTAGGGAGCGTGAGACACACACTATTTCTAGGCATTTTTGTAGTTCACAGATTAGGTTTCCCCAGCCAGTGAGCACTCTTTCACTCTGCGTTGCATGCCTAGGTAAATGGCAGTGGGATTCAGCTGAAAAACTACATAAGTCAACATGCACAATATACTGGCAGTTGATGGAAGCAGGCTTCTCGCAGAAGAGGGCAGAACAGATGCGTTTCTTTTTCTTTTGCAGTTCTGGGGATTGACTCCACAGTCTTCATGCTGAGCTATATTTGCAGCCCTTTTTATTTTACATCTTCTTCGTCTTCTTTTTTTTAAATAAGGTCCAGCTAAGTTGCTAAATTGCTCAGGCTGGGCTTGAACTTTTGATTCTCCTACCTTAGTGTCCCAGAGTGCTGGCTGCTGGCATTACAAGTGTGTGCACACACACACACATGCACACTCACACACACGCACGCATGAACACACACACAACTCCAGCCCTATGAACCATTTCATACAGGTCTCGTAATCTATGTCAAACTTCATGAAAGGCTACTTAGTGCTTTTGGAGAGTTCCAGTAGGCTCTAATCATTCCAAGAGGTTGATATGTCCCACCTGTTCTTAATGACTCTTTTTTGTCGGTTACTCCTCTATTCTAGAAAAAAATTAGATTTTGCTGTCGCTAAAAACACCAACATACAAAGCAAGAAATGTGAGCAGGTGTGAAAATCCACAGAGATCTGGTGCAGGTACTTGCTTGAGTGGATCAGCGACATCTTGGATGTAGCCAGAGGAAAGATGAGAGTTGTGGTTTGTTTCAGCATGTGTCTAGATGTCCCCCCAAAGCTTCATGCAGTCATAGGTGGGGCAATTTCAGAAGTGGCTGGATCCAGAGTGAGTGATGCTGAAATTGATTCATGGTGCAATGCTAGGATTAAGGATGTGAGTTTTACCCACCCTAAGTATTCTGGGTAAGATAAAATGGGCAGAAAGGCACTGTTAATTAAGGTCCCTTGTTGCTTTTGCCACCTTCCACCCACCATGAGCTTTTGCCCCTCTGCCATGTGCCACTCTGCCTTGGAGCCAGCTGATTAGGGACTGAAACTTCTATGAATTGTAACCCAAGTAAGCCTTTTCTCCTTTAACTCTAGGTGTCAGCTATTTTGTCTCATCGAAAAGTAATTAAGACATGGTTTATATCTAAACTCCAGCCCCAAATCCTCACGAAATCACAGACAGGAACCTTCATAAAGTGATTGGGTTATACCGGCACTACAGCTGACTTCTTAAGAGGTTCGGGCTGGCCGGAAGATGCAGGTTACGTGGGCTTGACACAGAAGATTATATCTCTCTTCCCTTGACTCTCTCTGCTTCCTGTCCACCATGCCATCTGTAGATTTTTGCCATGTGCCATGCTGCCCTGCCTTAGAGCTGGTGAACTATGGACAGAAACCCCTACAAACTGTAAGCCAAAATTGAGCCTCTCCTTCTTTACTTTGTGAGTATTGAGTATTTTGTCTTGGCAAGGAGGGAAGTAACTAAGGCAAGAGTCTTCCTTCAGAAAGTACTCTGATGTGAGCCCCAGAATTTTTTTTGTTTTGTCTCTTTGAGACAGGGTTTTGCTATGCAGTTCATGCTGGCTTTGAACTCATTTAGCCTAGGCTGGACTCCAACTTGTGGTGGTACTTCTGCCTCAGCCTCCTGAATGCTGAGATTACAGGCAAGTACCACCACATCTGGCTCAGAACTGTTGGTAAAGCATACAGAGACTTAAATGAAGATGGGTTTGTGCTGCCTTCTATGAAGGACTCATTTGAAGTCTATACCCAGTGTGTTATCAGAACAGAGAGCAACCAAGTTTTATGGAAAGGCTACTCATACACAGCTGCTGAATTGTATGATGGCCATGAACTTTGTCCTGGATTATGCATTTCTGTGGAAAGCAACAGCCTGGTTGGAATTTCAAAATAATACAAAGGAAAAACTTTCTGAAGGAAGTATATGAAGTCACAGAGTTTGGTCAGTCGTATTCTCTGTCATTTGTTCTCTCTTACATCATCTCTGTCATCTGTGGCAAACAGAGTGGAGGGTTTGTTTCTTTGACAATCACCAGCAAGCAGCAGAAGCCTGAGGCTGGCAAGTGTGGGGAAACCTGGAAGAGGGACAGGTACTGACAGCCGAATGAACGGACTTTGTGGATGAGACAAATTCCAAGCTCACAGCCAATGTATATATTTTATCTTGACTATCCCAGGGATGCCATTTTCTGAATTTGGAAAACCCAAAGGGATGGAGAAGTTGCAATATGCATGTGTTCATGAGGAGTAGCTCATTATACGCCCTGTGCCACCACTGCTGTTGGCGCTCTAGTTAAAGGATGAGCATTCCCGTTGTTTCCCATCTTTTACTAATGTAGTGTTGCAATGAATAACATACTCTACAAGCCAACATTCCTCCCATTCTAGCATAGAACAAATGCTAATGCAATAGTTGAAATATATCTTTGTTGACAGCTGGACGTGATAGTGCATACCTGTAACCCCAGGACTCAGGAGGCTGAGGCAGGACAATTGCTGCAAGTCCAAGACCAGCCTGTACTACACAGTGAGACCCAGTCTCAAAAAATCCAAAATAAATAAGTAAATAAATAGCTATCTTTGTTGAAAAAATGGCAAGAGCTAGTCTATGTGAAAACACTTTATAAATTGCCACGTGTTAAATGTTGAATCGATAAATGATCTACAACTTATGTTTCATAATCTATGCATTTTAGGGTATGTAGTTCTGCTTCAGTAAATAATTTGCTGTCTTATATCCCAAATGATGAATGTAGGGCTGGGGATTTAGCTCAGCAGCAAAGTGCCTGCCTGGCAAGTGCAAGGTCGTGAGTTCGGTTCCCGGTACCAGAAAAAAAAAAAAAAAAAAACAAATGATGAATGTAATCCTCAAAAACAAAAAATCTATATCATTGCTAATATTTACAAATTACATATCTGAGAAAGGGTTAATATCCAAAATATGTAAGGAATATACTACTCTATAATTAAAAAAATGAGTTTTAAAAATCCACAAAGATTGTGAATAGCCTTTTTAAAAAGAAATGCAAATAGTCAAAAGATATATAAAAAGATCCTTACTATAGATCTTACTATGACTAATCACCAGGGAAATGTAAATGAAAACAGCAGGGAGATATCACCTCACACCTCTCAGGATGAAGGGTGTGGATCAAAAGGACAAGAGCTAAGTGCTGGTGAGGGTAGGGAGAAAAGGGAAACTTTACACACTGTTGGTGGGGCTGTAAAGTGGTACAGCCACTAGAGAAAACTCTATAGGCCTTCCTCATTAAACTGAAACTAGAATGAGCATAGGGTCCAGCAATCTCACTTCTGGATATACAGAGGTGCTTTGGTTCATGAACTGAATTGCTTCCATGATTCTGATCGCAAGCCAAGCTGGACAAGAACCGAATCAAATTTTCCTATAAAATCAATGTAATAACCACTGAATTTGATTCAATTCTTGGCAACTGGGCTTGCAACCAGAATCATGGAAAGAAGCAAGTTTGTGAAGCAAGGTACCACTATATGTCTGAAGATAATATCATTGGTATCTAGAACAGTTATCTGCACTCCCACATTTATTGCAACATTATTCACAATGACCAGGTGTTATGGTTTGTGTTTAGAAGTCCCTCCAAAGCCTCATGTAGTCATGGGGTGGGCTTCTAGAGTTGTTGATTATTGCATGATCCAATGCTAGGATTATGGGTGTGAGTGCTACACCCACCGCGGGGTGGGAAGCCTGCATACAATATAAGGGAGGGAAAGAGGCTTGCTCACTGCTGCTCCTCCCTTTTTTGCTCTTGCTGCTTTTGCTGTTTTCTACCGCCATGAACTTTTGCCCTCTGCCGTGTGCCACTCTGCCTTGGAGCCAGCTGAGTATGTACTGAAACCTCCAAAAACTGTGAGCTAAATAAACATTTTCTCCCTTTAGTTCTGGGCATCAGGTATTTTGTGTCAGTAATGAGAGAAAAGTACCCAAGACAGAATTTGGTACCACAGAAGCGGGGTTGTTGCTGTGACTATACCTGACCATGTGGTTCAAGAGCCTTTGGAAATGGCTTATGGGAAGCGTTTGGAAAGGTTTGGAGATTTCATCTGAAAGACAAGTGCTAGAATGCCTTAAGCTGTTCTGTACAGGAGATACTGGTCAGAGCTCAGAAGTCCAGAAGGCTGATAGAAATCCTGCCAATAAAGACCAGACTTGGGAGGTTTCTGCTGGGAAGAAGGACTGCACAGGGTGTAGGACTCCAGATGATTTGTGCTATGGCTTGGCAGAAAGTTTACTTCATTTTGCTCCTGTCCAGAGACTTTGCCTGAGACTGAAATTAATGGCAGTGGACTAATTAACCTGGCAGAAGAAATTTCAAGGCAGTCAAAGAATGTTGGGGCAGTGGCATGGCTACTGTTGGGGGCTTTTAGTCAGATTTATGTTGAGAATCACGAGCAAAGAGCCCAGCAGGATGATTTAAAATGTGAGTTTGGCCAGAAAGGAAGCTCTACTAAAGCTGTGGACTGCAAATGTAGAGCTGAGGAGATTTTCACTGCTGAGAAGGAACAGGAGAATACAAAAGATGGCCTGAGGGCATCACAAGAAGCAGCAAGTCTCCACTCTTTGCAGCCTCAAAACTGCAAAGGTGAAAGACTTTGCTTTGAGGAGAAAGCTGCAGAGCACCATGTTTCAGAATGGTGATGGTGGCTGCACCAGGTTCTACAATGGCAGTGGCATAGAGAATTTGTTCCTCAGAATTGGGTTCAGAGTGCTCAGTGATCCAGGCACTCAACCCCTATAGCCAAGAGAGAGGAAAGCTTGGCTAATGCTCCAGGTGGCAGCAGACCTTGGCATCCTCCACGTGGCACTGGTTTTAGGCACATACAGAATATGAGTCCTGAGGTTACACAGGTTTCCACCTCGTTTCAGAAGGCCTAGGAGGCCAGGCAGTGTGGCCCTGAGAGGGCAGTGTGTGAAGCTGTGAGTGTGAAGAGAAAGGTTCAGTGGAGAACGCAGAAGTTTGAAAAAGCCAGGAACATGGATTGCCTGAGGAAAGCTGCAAGGAGGGAGCAAAACGGGCCCAAGACAGAAGCTTTGGGAACTGTAACCACCAGAAATGCCATAGGGGTGGACTCATGCAAGCCTTTGAAGCTCACAATGTGCCACAGATTGCTTCAGATTCTGGACATGGAATTACAGGACTTAATATTTGCCCTGCTAGATTTTGGACTTGCTTTGGTCCCACTCCTTTGTATTCCCCTATTTGTAACTTTTGGAACGAAAATGTTTATTTTGGGCCATTGAATGTTGGAAGTGTTTAACTTTTCATTTGTACAGGGCTTGCAACTAAAGAGTTTGCCTTATATCTCAGAGGAGACTTGGTACTTGGACTCTTCAGCAAGGCTGAAACTGTTAGGACTTTGGCAACTCTTGCAGGTGGACTAAATGCCTTTTGCATTAAGGGATGTGCATGAGTCTTTGGGGAGCGAAATGTTGTGATTCTAATGTACTATAATATTGATAGACTTAATACTGGTTCTTATGGATTGTTAAACCTGTGTTATAATGTTCAAGTTGTGAAATGATGAGAAATAATGTCTTTGTATCTGGAAACTGGTTTAAAAAAATGTGTCTGGTTGCCAAGTTGACAAGGGGTAGATTGTTATGGTTGATACATGTGTCAGTGGGAGGAGACTAGATGCTTGATTAAGTGACTAAGCAGTTCTACATCCTGGGGTGAAAAGGACATGCCCTTCCTGCTCTAGGATGTTGTTCATAGTGTCAGTGTGGGAGGTTTAGGGTAACTGAGTGACTAAGCGGGGGCCAGGGTCCTTACTTTGTATTCATCCTGAGCCAGTGCAGAAGGAGGGCATGGAGATTATGTAAGTGCCACACGCCTCCTGGGTGGGGGTAGCCTGCTTACAACATAAGGGAGGGAAAGAGGCTTGTCCCACTCTCCTTGTGCTCTTTCTGCTTTTGCTGTCTTCTGCCACTTTGAAGTGTTGCCCCTGTCCCATGCCACCCTGCCTTGGAGCCAGCTGATTACAGACTGAAACCTCCACAAACTGTGAGCTAAATAAACCTTTCCTTCCTTAATCTTGAGTGTTAGGTATTTTGTCTCAGCAATGAAAAAAAAAGTAACTAAGACACCAAGACATAGAAGCAACCTCACTATACATTGACAGATGAATGGACAAAGAAATTGTGGTATATCTACTTATACAGCGGAATATTCTTCAGTTTCAAAAGAAGGAAACTGTGTCACTTGTGACAGCACAGATGAACCTAGAGGACATTGTGCTAAATAATAACAACCAGATGCTAAAAGACAAATACTGTATGATACCACCTATGAGAGGTGATCAAAATGTACAGTGATTGTTTAAATTTTATTTATTTTTTGTTGTCTTTTTGGGGGGACAGGGTCTCGCTTACGCAGTTCAGGCTGACCTTGAGCTCACTTTGTAGCCCAGTCTGGTCTTGAACTTGCAATGATCCTCCTGCCTCAGCCTCCCAAGTGCTTGGATTACAGGCATGTGCCACCACACCCAGCTAAATTTTAAAAATGCATTACCGTAAAAGACACATTGCCATTAATTCTCCTCAGAATATTCCCCCCTACTCTGAACACATTTATCTCATCATTCTTGACACTTTCTGGAGCAATTCTAGAAGTCCTCTTTTGTGAGTGTCTTTATGAAGTATGGTCAAAGAGCCAGTGAGTGCTGCTGCTGGGTACCATCCAACAGAGAGGCTTGTAAAAACATAATAGAGTGTCCTCATGCACTTTATTCGTGGACCTAGTACTGTGCATCTTATGGCTCCTTCCCAAAGTCAAAATGACCAGAAAGGGAAGTGCTTTGAATCAGTTCACGACATTGAGACTGCCAAAACAGTGCAACTAAAGACACTGGTATATAAAAAAGGGGGCAGTGACATTGAAAGAAAATTCACAATAAAGGAAGCACAATAAATGGCTCATATTTAAAATTTTAATATATTTTATATATTTAAAATATAAAATAATAGGCAAATATGTACATTTTAAGTGTTTAAAAATTTTTTCTGCTGGGTGTGGTGGCACATAACCGTCTTGCTGGGGATGGTAGCACACACCTGTAATCCCAGAATTGGGGAGGCTGAAGCAGCAGGATCACTGCGAGTTTTTGACCAACCTGTGCTACAAAGTGAGTTCAAGGCCAGTCTGAACTGCATAGTGAGACCCTGTCTCTAAAAAAAAAAAAAAAAAAAAAACAGCCTGGCTATAAAGCAAGACACTGTCAAAAGAAAGAAAGCAAGAAAGAAGGAAGGAAGGAAGGAAGGAAGGAAGGAAGGAAGGAAGGAAGGAAGGAAGGAAGGAAAAGAGACAGAAAGAAAGAAAGAAAGAAAGAAAGAAAGAAAGAAAGAAAGAAAGAAAGAAAGAAGAAAAGAAAAGAAAGAAAAGAAAAGAAAAGAAAAGAAAAG
>NW_004955443.1:9270402-9286752 GCF_000276665.1 Chinchilla lanigera | reverse complement strand
AAAGAAAAGAAAAGAAAAGAAAAGAAAAGAAAAGAAAAGAAAAGAAAGGAAAGGAAAAGAAAAAAGACGGCCCTCCTTACCAGTTTCAAGGGTTTTCTTCCATAGATGTTGAATATAAAACAATTCTATAATTTCTGTCTTCATCTATTTTACCCAAATAGTAAAACACTGTACACATTCTTCTTACTCTATTTTTCAGGTGGTGATTGTGAAATATTTAATATTTGAATTATTCCCTTCTCCTTCCTGGTAGATGGAGTACACTGAGAAATCCATGTCACTGCTTGTGAACGCTTAAGTGTGGTCCTCAGCCATACTGGCTCGCAGCTGCCCAGCGGGTTGGAAAAGTACACTTCTGGAGGCATCCGCGTGCGTCATGCAGACCTCAGATAGAGACTCTGGGGTCTCTGTCTGATCCCGGCCCCTCCCTGTCCGGCGCTCTTCCGTGCTCTTCCTCCACAGCACCCTGAAGAGAGCGGGTCTGCTGCCACCACGCCCTCCCACCAGGACATTTCTGCTGTGGGCGGCTGAGCAGAGATTGAAACCTTTTTTTGTTTTTTGATTTTTTAAGGCAACGTCTTGCTTATGTAGTACAGGCTGGCCTTCAACTCACAATGTAGTTCAGGCTGGTCTCAAACTTGTGGAATCCTTCTATAAGCCTCAGCCTCCCAAATGCGGGGATGACAGGCGTGCGCCACCACGCCCAACAACTCTTCCTTCTTTAAATGGGGTATGTGGAGTATTTGGTCCCAGCAATGAAGAGTTAATTCCTTTATAATCCACTGAGATTTTGTTAATGCAAAAATATCTGACTCATACAGAAATACATTTTGAATCATAACTCGAGTAAGTTCCCTTCTTGATAAATATTGAAATTGTCCAATTTGCACAATTTCAGGCAATGCTACAGTAAATAATCTTGGAACATTCCGTATCTGTGTATGTATGTGCCTCTGTGTTGTATAAGTGCATGTGTGCAGGATAATCATTTTAAAAGCCCCCCAAAATTCCTTTTTTGAAAGTTACTGCTTATGCAGATCTAGCAATCTGTTTGCGATTGTTGATTCCCTTGTTGTGCACCTTCTTGCGAAGCACGTGTTTTAAAGGTTGTTTTAATCTTGGTCTGAAAATGTCTTTAGTCACCCTCATTCATTAATCCTAGCTCCGTTAGGTAGGGGATCCTAAGCTGCCCATTTTCATTCAGCACTTCGATGTCCCTGCTGAATTTTAATCTGAATTTGTCGTCTCTTACCAAAAGTACACTGCAAATCCCTTTATGTTGTCTTCCTTCTTTCTTTCTGATTACTATTTTTTCAGCACTAGAGATCGAACCTAGAGCCTCATGTGTGGTAAAAAAGCTCTCAATCACTGAACTACATCCCCAACCCTTTTTGTTTGTTAGCTAGTTTGTTTTTTGAGACAAAGTCTTGTATGTAGCCTTGGCTTGCCTGCCTCAAAGGCACCACCCTACTGGCCTCTGATTACTTTTATAAAACTTTTCTTTCCTTTTTAAAAAAAGTATTAGCCAAGCACTGTGGCACACATCTGTAATTCCAGCACTTGGAAGGCTGAGGCAGGAGGATTGCCATGAGTTCGAAGCCAAGCCTGTGCTATAGAGTGAGTTTAAGACCAGCCTGAGCTATATATCAAGACCCTATCTCAAAATACAAAAAACAAAAAAAGTATTTTGAGGTATAATATAAAGTGCACAGAATCTTAAGTGTACACTTCTGTGACTTTTTACCTATTTATACAGCAAGTAGCCATGAAGACACCACGATTCCTAGTATCCCAGTGGGTACCCTTGTGCCTCTTGCCAGTTGGAATCTTCTGCTTACCTGTCCAATGTAAAGACTGTACTCACAGCCAACACTGTGGATTAGTTCTCCCTGTTCCTGAACTTCACCTTAGTGAGGTTGAGTATTTGCTCACTATTTACGCTTTTAAGCTTTGTTTTGTTTTTGTCTTTGATGTTTTACAGTTTCATTAGGATGTAGAGTATACATTTAAGATTTGCACTTCTTTATCTGTGTGCGGATTCTCTGTGATACCCTCAGAGCTATCTTCCAAATTGCTCATCTTTCTTTAGCTTTTTCTTACTCATTGTTTAACCTTTCTTTGGAATTTTGGTGATATTTTAAATTTTCTAGAAATTGTTGGGTTTTTAAAAAAATCTTCATTTTCTATTAGTGTCCCATGTCATATGGTTCCCAGATATTGCATGTTTCTGAATAATCTTTTTTTTTTTCTGAATAATCTTTAATAATCTTTTTATTCTCTTAGATTGTTATATAGTATAACGTTTCCAAAATACTATTTCTTTGGTTTATTGTACGTGTAGACTGCCTCTTATGGTGTATTGTTTTCTGGTGTTTGTAAGTTTTCTAGATTTTTTTCTCTCACAGAGATTGGGTTTTTAAATTAGTGAGAGTCTTTCGTGGCCTGCACTGTAGAAATGCTATTACAAAGCAATTTTGTGTTTGCTTCTGCAGGATCCTAAATCTTCCACTGCTGGATTGCTCTCCTTGCTTTTTAAAAAATTTTCTTGTTTTGTTTTGTAGTCTTTTTACGCTAATTGATTTGTATACATACAATTACAATTCTGAATTACAACATTGTATTAGTTATACATGTTGTTGTAAATAATGCATATTTAAATGATTTAAATATGCCTAAGACAATAAAGCAATGTCTCCCTCAAAGGTAAAGACAGGCAAGCCTGCTAGCAAGTCTGAAGCTTCCTAAGCATGGGTTCCCCTCTGTGCAGGTGCCGCCTTCACCCCAGCCCTTCCATGGTGTTCGCAGGACTTGAACCTAAGGGTAACCAAGGTGAACATGCAGCCTCCACTCTTCCTCTCAGGTGCAGCAGCCTTACATCTTCTGCCTGTACCCACAAAACATGGGGGACGATTTGTTAGCTTGCCGTAGGAGAAAATTTTAGACCCTTACAGTCCTTAATAAAAAGAGTACTATTGCATAACCTAATAGCAAGATTTATTATAAAATATAGGAAGTAAAATTTTGTAGATGGATGGACAAATAAAAGGAAGAATAAATGGGCACATGTATGTGGAAGAAAATGTCATATGTCAAACACATCATCACAGGTCTGTAGGGAAAGAGGAGCTCCTGCCTAAAAAGTCAGGTGAAATCAGCTATCAAAATATAACAGCTAAAATTAGATCACTGCCTCAAACCCCCTCCAAAACCAACCATACCCAAAAGGAAATTCAAGTGGGATTCAAGATCTATATGTGAACGTAATAAAACTTTAAATAATTGACAAGAAACTGTAGGTGCTCATCTTTCTGATACGGTAGAGAAGAATTTTCTTTTGGTTTGGTTGGGCTCTTTTGGTGGTGTGTTTATTTGTTTTTCTCTGCTGGAGATCTAACGCAGGTCCTTGCACATATGAGGCAAGTAGCTGAGAACCACACCCCCAACCCCCAAGAGTGATTTCTAAACATATAAAAGCCAAATCACAAATCCAAAGATAGAGCCACATTAGAAGTAAAACTTTTCACACACAAAAAAGACATTGCATACGGTTAAAGCACAATCGAGAACCAGAGAGAAGCTGCTTCTATTTTTTAACTAACAAAGTTCCCTTTCCTCGTACTGTTATGAGTAGCAGCAATTTGTGAACACAGGTCTGTACTTGTTCCTTTGTGTGACACAGGCTCGGAGTTGCTGTTTCTCCCGACTTCCCCCCAGTTTTGCCCCAGCTCCATCCCTACCCGGAGTCTCAGCTACACTACAAGTTCCTCTGACCCTGGATAAGAAAGAAATTTTGTCTAGATCCTTTTTCTTTCTTGGTTTTGATTTGGGTTGGGGTTGGGTTTTTTGAGACAGTGTCTTGGTATGTAGTTCAGGCTGGCCTTGAACTCACTGTGCAACCTAAACTGGCTTCAATCTCATGATCCTCCTGCTCACGGATTACAGGTGTGGCCACCACACCCTTTCCCATAGAGAGGCAGCGCATTCAGGTTTCTGGACTCCAGGGGATGGGTTAGGGTATCAGCAATGGGAAGAAGAGACCTGAGAGAGAAAGCACAGTGTCTAGTAGAATATTCACAGGAGGAAAATGAAATCAGAGTTGTCCCAGCTGCCCGCTTTTTAGCAGCGTAAGGTGTCTCCACAGGGCAGGTGCTGACGGCCCAGCCCTGGAGGCCACACCTGCTCCTTCCACCCCCACGCCAGGGGCTTCGGCTGCTGCCATTGCTCTTCACAGCATTTTGAGTTTGAACTCTGTGCTAGGACTTTCCCTTCCTTTCTCTTGCAGTCCAAGTATCTACATGTTTTAAACATTTGTTCTATGTTATCCCGCACTGAGATCCGTTTGAACTCTGAGCCTTCCCCATGCTGCCCATTGTGCCTGTTCACAGAACGGCCCACCCGACTCTCCTTTGCTGTGTGGTCTGTCTGCTCCCAACAGACTCACATCTGGGGGAACAGGCCTTGGAAGAGTTCTTCAATTATTAATATTTTTTCTTACTTTTTTTTTTAAGGTACTGGGGATAGAATCCAGGAGCACTGAAGGACATTCCCAGTTCTTTTTATCACAGTTGTTGATGATGATGATGGGACAGGGTATTGATAAATTTCCCCTGCTGGGCTGAGACTCAAAATCCCAGAATCAAGTGGGGCATGGTGCTGCATGCCTATAATCCCAGCACTTGGGAGGCTGAGGCAGGAGGATTGTTGTGAGTTCAAGGCCAGCCTGAACTGCATAGTGAGACCCTGTCTCAAAAAAAAAGAAAAGAAAAAAGAAAGAAAGAAAGAAAGAAAGAAAGAAAGAAAGAAAGAAAGAAAGAAAGAAAAAGAAAGTAAGAAAGAAAGAAAGAAAGAAATCCTCATATCTCAGTCTTCTGAGTCATTGCAATTACAGGCGTGTCCCACCACATCTGACTAAATTGTTAAAGTTTAACTATAGAAAAGTTACTGGCTAGATAAGCTCTCCTGCTCTGGCTGGGATTCAAGGGGACAGGTTGTGGCTGTGGTGCTCAGTGGCAGAGCACTTGTCTACCGCACAGGAGGCCCTGGGTCCAACCCCTAGCTCAGCAGAAACAGAGAAATAAAACTGCACCAGGAAGGCTATTTCAAATGTCTTCCTTATAGCAATCTGACAGCACACTTGCTGAATTCCAGAAGTCCTCCTTTCCCAAAAAAGTGGAGTTATTTAATATTTGCCTGAAAGAAAGTAGCCCCTTCGGTTGACCCCCTGTTCTCTCTGTAGAGACAAAAGAGAAAAGGCTACACAGGAGGATAAGCTCCAAAGCAGAAAGAAAGGGAAAGAACTTGTATCACTGCATAATAGTGATGGTACCAACATGCTTGTTCCACATAGCAGATGCTGTTCTGAGTATTTTGCTAACTCCCTCACCCTAGCATCAACACTGCAAGTGGGTACTAGAATGTTTTGCGGGTGGGTGGAATTGCAGCAGAGGTCGATGCCTGGCTCAAGCGTACAGTCACGGAGCGGTCCTTGACTATTGGATGCTGGGCAGCGGGTCAGGGGTGGGTTTTTCCCAAAGCCAAGGGGTACTTTAGCCTCTTGTGGCCCTGGGACATGAAGAAATTCAGTGCAGTGTGGAGTCTTGTCACTACCATTTTTAGGTTTTCAAAGATTTTTCCAATGGCTCTGTGCATGAGAATCAAAGAGACCAGGGAACTGGAATGAACAGTAAAAATATATTTTTAAAGTCAGTTCTAGTAGTTCTTATCACAATCTAGATTTTTTCCACTATGAATGTACATTTAAAAAAACTCACAACACTATTATCAGTCCCTATGATGTTGTCACTGATAGAAATGATAGATTTTGTCATATTTCAGTTATGAAAGATATCTGAAAATATACATCCTCATCAATCTCTCAAAATGATGGCAGTTATTAGGACTGTGGCCACATCCTGTTTAACAATGTATTAATAATAAAGCACAGCACAGTGCTCCTGAAAACACATTGGTGCTTGAATTTCTAAATATTTGCTTATTGTTATGACCCTAGATATTTTATTTTTGGTTGTTTTGTTTCTTTTCTTTTTTTTGAGACATGGTCTCACTATTTAGTGCAGGCTGGCCTTGAGCTCTTGGCAATCCTCCTGCCTCAGCCTCCTGTAATCAGTACCACACCCAGCTAGGTATTTTATTATAGATATTTTAAAATATTTTTTGAAGAAAGGCTCCATAAGCTTATCACCCTGACAAAGGACTCTGTAAGCTGAGGATTGTTAAAAACTCTTGCACTAGAACAGTAGTCATCAAATTATGGTCCATGGACCAAATAAATCCATCTACTTGGTTTTGTCTGACCTGTGAACTAAGAATGGAGTTTACCTTTATAACTGCTTAAAAAAACAAATTTTAAGGATAATATTTCATGATATGCAAAAATTTACAAAATTCAATTCAAATGTCAGTGTCCGTGTGAACACAGATACTCATTTGCTTGCATGTGGTCTAGGGCTACTTTTGTTCTGTGACAGAGTTGAAATTTGGGATAGAGACTGAATGGTCTGTGAGGCTAAGAGTTTACCAAGTGGGCCTTCAGTAACACCCAAACTAGAAAACTCTGAGATGCTCAAAACAAGGGAGTTGTCTCTTCTTTGCTTACATTATTTCAATGCACATTCCAGACATACGGAAAGAATAGCTCATCAACCAGTCTCGACTGGTGAAAGAGTCTAATAAGCCCTTTGCAGTCCCTACCTGCTAGTTTGGGAATCTTAGTAAATTCTATCTCTACCTTCATTTTTGCTCTAAGCTTCACCAGTTAAGGATCAACATTCCCTGGAATAAAAGACAATTCCATCCTATAGTTTATATTTGGCAACAGGAAAATGTGAGGATGGCTGAGTGTCTCTGGCTCAGCTTTAATGTTAAAGGAAATTACTGAGCAATGAAGTAAGCACCACTATACTGGTGTTGCACAATATGAGTTATTATGCAATAGGAAAGTGACCCAAGGAGGTTAGGCTGCAGCACAGTTCTTCCTTATATGCTGATCAAGGGAAGGAAGCTGGTACCTCGGATGCTCCACCAAGGTTAAAGAGACAGGGAAGCCCAGTGAACAGTGCAGCCCTCCTGGCAACAAGGAACAAGGAAGGCCATTCAGAAAGCCAAGGAAATAACTGTGTCCTTTTTTCTTATTACCAAAACCAAATAACCCTGGAAAATATTACTCTTGAAAACAATAGCTAAAGAGGCAGTAATATGGCTTTCAGGAAAAGAATTAGGATTTTAGGCAGAACACGGGCATTAAAATTCCAGCTTTTCCCCTGTGAGCTTGCTGCTGTGCAACAACTTAAACTCTCAGCCTGTAAAGACCGGGAAGGGAAGAAGCTACTTATCGATGAGGGCTGCTGAAAAGAGTGAATACAGTGAGGCGTATAGATTACAAAGCACTCCTGGTATGTACCGTGCAGTTATCGTGTACAGTGGTTATGAATTGCAGCACTCAGGGCAGCATGGCTGTAGGTCGTGGCAAGCAAGGCGGTGTGTTCTTGTTCCCGTGTAAGTCGGTGTATTCGTTTGTTCACTCACTCATGCCTGCCACATCTCAGAAATGAGTGATGGTGGTTTAAATACATCCAAGGCAACAAAAAAAGTTGAACACTAAATGAGTAAGAGCATCCTCTCCTTTACCTAAAGGAAAAGGTAGCATCTGAGGTAGTATAAAACCAGGAGTAAGGCAGAAACCGGTGCTTCCAGACTTTGGATTTGCTGAGCTAAGATTTCTCCCAACTCTAGTTATGGTTTCTAGCTGGATGTCCCCCGAAGCATCGTGCACTCAGAGGTAGAGCTTTGGGGAGGTGCCTGGATCATGGGGAGCTGTACTGGTTGGTGGATGGGTTTACTGATGAATTTGTAGCTAAATGAGCTCTTAGGAGGCGGGGCCTGGGTAGAAGAGGCAGGTCACTGGGGTGCAGACCAGAAGGGTCTGTCTCCCTCCCTGGTGCTCCCCTTGCTCTCAGCTTCCTATACCCCTGATGTGAGGGACTCCTCCGCCACACTGCTTCTTCCTTGAAGCCAGCTGACCTCGGACTGAAAAGTGAACCAAAATAAAGCTCCGTTCCTTTCAGCTGTGTGTGTCAGGTATTGTGTCCCAGTGGTGAGAAAGGAACTAGCAACTAGGAGCTGACAAAGGGGACTATCATGTCCTTTTACCAAGTAAAAACATTGTAAAACAAGCAAAGAGGACCTTACCATTGACTTTCACCATAATTTCAAAACAGAAATAGTTTTTTAATGTCTATAAAATAAGCACATCAGCTCAAAATACAAAGTTGTCCGATTCAGTGTTATAAAACACATTCTTATTTGTATTTTGTCATGGATGTAAGAAAACTGACACAAGCTGCCAATGCCTGAGAAAGGGCTTTTGTGAATCACTGACTTAGTCCACAAAGTGACCTGGAAATTTGCCAAGCAGTGGATCCCGACTCTGACCCTGGAACCCACTGGGCAGCGCAAGGATAGAGACACAACCAGTTATTCAAAGAAAGAAAAGTTTTTCCTGATAGAGCCACTAAGGAAATTTTCCTGGACTTGCCTTAAAAGGACACTGTACAAAGTTTTAAACAACAACCTCAACAATATCCTCAGACCAAGTAGGGAATTTTTATGAAATGCACTCTCCCAATACAGGCCGATGGAATAATGTCAAAGTACAATTCACAAAACAAAACTTCTGGATACAATCCAGGTAAACTGCTCTGCACTTGAGCTGACCTGATAAGGAACTGAGTTTAGGGGATCCAGATTTTAGACCACAAATTAGCTGTATATTTTTCATGCAGATCTCCAAAATCAGATTTTTCTTCGCTAAACTTTTGACAAAGACTGCACACGAAGTTATCAGTGGTCCCATGACTTCACAGTCCTGTTTCAGTGTATCTGAGAATCCTGTGTCATGAAGAGTCACATGTTTTAACACTCAGTTGCCCGGGAGCAAGGGGAATTATACCTCTTAATACGATTGAGACACCCGTTGAAGACACAAAATGTGAGTAGATGGAGACCTAGAAACGGTCTCATGTAAGGAAAGTACTGTATAAAAAGAGTCACAGATGCCATACACTGTAACTTCATGCACCCATTCATTCATTTGCTCACTCAGAACTTATTTGTTGAATGCCTATTACGTGCTAGGCTCTATTCCATGCATTCACTGTACAGCAGTGAACAAAAAGAGAATATTCTCTGCTCTCATGGAAGGGAGAGGGGCAGAATAGATGACAAGATATATAAGTCTCTAGTATAATATAGTGGAGGGCAAGTGCTATGGCAAAATATAAAAAAATCAGGAAATAGTAAGAAGCATGCATGTGTGCGTTTGTGTGTGTGTGTAGGTGTAGGGGCGGTCCCATTTTTTAAAAGTAGGTCAGGAAGGCTTCATGGAGATGGTGATACTTAAACAAAATTCTGAACAAAGCAAACCAAGTAGAGGGCAATGTGGATATCTGAGGGGAGGGAAAACGAGGCAGAAGGAATATGAGTACAAAGGCTCTGGAGCAGGAATATGCCTGGAGCTTTAAGTAGCAGCAAGGCTAGTGTGGCAGAAGCAAGATGAATCAAAGCTGAATGCACACAGGAGCAGTGGTATGGGAGAGAAGCTCCTACAGAGCCCTGTATTAGCTTTCCTATTGCTGGAACCAAATATCTAGCATCCACAAGTTAAAAGAAGAAATGCTTTATTTGGTTCATGGTTCCAATTAGCTCATGGTAGCAATTAGTTCGTAGTCAGCTGGTTCCATAGAATTATCATGAAGTGGTGTTGGACCAGAGCTGCCCCCTTCACGTAGCTTGGAAGTAGAGCCCACGAGAAAAGTACGAGACCGAAGGTCAGGCCTCCATGACCCACCCAAAAATACCAAGAAGTATCTTCTAATCCCCTGGGCAGCTCGCAAGTCAATCAAGTTGACCATCCTGTTTGACTATCACAGGCCCTATAAACATTATGAGGACTTTGACCTTTGCTCTGGGAAGCCTGAGAAGCCATGGAGGATTCTAATTTGAGCAGAGGCATAGCCTAGCCGGTATTTTAACAGATCCCCTTGGCTTCTGTGTTGAGAATAGACTGTGAGGCAGGGAGGGCAAAGCAGGGAGACCAGTTAGCTGGCTACTACATCGAGCAGAGGTTACATGTGATGTAATGGCTCAATGGCATGGGAGGAAATGAAGTGCGGGTCTTATAAGGTTGCATGCCTAACTCATCTTACCCCAATCCCGGTAGAAATCACTGATATCCACAACTAGGTCCGATGATGTACAAAGAAGTTTGCATTAACCTTGGAGGACTTAGACATCATAGTAAAAGGTGATGCCCTTTCTTCCATTTGCTCAACTGTGTGCTTGATACCCAGAACCACAAAATCAACTCAGGTAGCAGTGGGAAGTGGGAACCTCAAGCAGAGGCTGAGAATCACCAGAGAGCCGCGTGCAGCAGCTGTTTGCGTGGAGTGATGACAAACAGGAGAGGCTGCTGAAAGGAAAAGTGGAACCAGTGCCCAGAGTTTTATCTGCTTTGTCCATAAAAGGCGATCAGACACTTCACCGAAGCCTGAGCTGGGCTGGAGTACACGGTCCACCCACTCTCACATGGCATGTTTATGCCATCTCGCCCTGCGTGAGCACTCGCTCTTCACACAGTACAACTTCTGTTTATTTAAATTGCTGAAATTCCAGAAGTTTACATTGGCAACCTGCTTATTTCTTTTACATTTTATATTTTTTTATCATTCTTTTACCTTTCAGAAAGCAATTTCAAAGATTTAGGATAATAGGCATGTCAATGAAATATAGTCTCTGATTGTAACTTTAATCCATTTTGTTGGCACGAAGGGTTTTGTTTTGTTCTATTTTGGCAGTGCTGGGGATCAAACCCAGGGCTGCTCTACCACTGAGCTACACTGCAGTTTCCCCTTTTGAACTTTTTGAGTCTGAGGTAGGATCTTGCTAAGTTGCCCAGGTGTGCCTCACATTTGCAATTCTCCTGCTTCAGCCTCCTGAGTAGCTGGAATTATAGGCATGAGCCACCGTGGTCTGCTGAGAATACTTCTTACAGATAACATGCTTGGATGTAACATTCTTGGAGGTGAATAGTTATGCCTGGGGCTTGCAGGCTTGAATAATTAGGCAGCATTGCTGCTGTGATGCTGCCCCCTCCCCTGCTCAGGGCACACACTGCTTCTCAGCCTTGCACCCATTTCCTCTGAGTGTGGATTCACTTCATGAACATTTCCCACCTCAGGCTCCAGAAAGGCACCATCCACCGCAGACAGCAAGTGCACCAGGTGAACGGCTTCATCGCCCTCGGGTTCTGTCTGGTGTAATTTGAGCCTTTGTCCTTATTGATAGCAATTTTAGAAATGGGCTCACTGATTAAGAACTCTTGCTGGGCATCATGGCGCATGCTTGGAATCCCAGCTACTTGAGAGGTAGAGGCAGGAGAACCACAAGTTCAAAGTCAGCCTCGGCAACTTAGTGAGACCCTGTCTCAAGATAAAACAAAAGCTACCTCTTACTTTCTAAGGAATATTTTGACATTAAGTAAAAATGTATTGCGGCAGTAATTTGTGTTTGGATTGCTCACTCAAATGAACATTTAATGAGCAATTTTATTAAAATCTCTTTTGTACATTAATCAAAGATTTAATTCTAGATTTACAAAGGGTTCCTTTACCACTTTAAAAATCAAGTGGTCTCTTTTCTTTCAATCTGTTTTTCCCACTGGATTTAATGACATCAGTTGTTCACAATTTTCTAGCGCTCTGAGGTAGCCATCTTAAATCTGATATTAAAGTTGCTGGCCTTGGTCAATTTATCAATAATTATGCTGCAGATGACCAGATTAGAAAGCCCTCCACTGGTGAAGCCCTAAGAGAATGGTGCAGGGCTGGATTTTAGGAGGCGCTGGAGGTGCAGAGGTGTTTCAGAGAGACCAGCAGCAGCTGTAATTGACATCGTGTTCCTGGTCACGCTCGGCAGGAAAGTCAGAAGCAGAATCACAGAGCATTTGGCTCTTTTTCCTACCTAGTTTGATTTAAAGATTGATTAATCAAGCCAGGTGTGATGGTTAACACCTGTGACCCCAGCACTCTGGAGGCAGAGGCAGTCGGGTCCTTGTGAGTTTGAGACCAGTCTGGGCTACAAAGTGAACTCAAGGGTAACCTGAAATGCATAGGGAGACCTTGTCTCAAAAAGACCAAAAAAAGAGAAAATTGACCAATCAAATCATTCCTAGGTCTAGAAAGAGCTCTTTGTGGCCACCATGGAGACCCCATGGCCCTTATGTCTTTTCCCAAGGGGTGTACGAGCTCAGCTGGGAGTCACATGTCCCCACACAACAAGGCAGGTGCCGCTTCCCTTCTAGGCAATGGCACAAGCAGGTAAAGTCAGTGGTTATCTCAGACTCCCGACTCTTCCCTGGGACATCGTGGGTCTCCCGTCCCTGGCTGACAGTCTTCACTGGCCATTCATCAATTTCAAGGTACTCTTCTCTATTTCTGGTGAAGAAATGCTAGAAAGAACAGCTTGAAAGCTAAGGGCAAGTAAACAGGCTGTCTCCTACTTTCTAGGGTAATGTTGCACAGCAAAAGAAGTTCAGAATTCTAGAGGAAGTTCTATTTCCAAGAGGCTGAAAGCACTGCAGAATTGCTTGTTATCCTTTCTGGGGCATTTACTACCCCTGGGACCTGGAAAGGCGGTGAAGAAACTGCTGTTTCTCACAAGGCCGGGGCTTTCCCTAATCCAGGTTAGGGCCAGGCCAATCCACTATTTCTCGCCAAGCTGTACATCTCTGAATGGGAACCTGCTAGATTTCAGCAGTGGAACGAAGGGAAGGAAGGTTTCCCCCACCTGTACAGCATTATGAGAGAAATGGGGCCCAGGCCTGCCTCTGGCCCCACCCTACTCCTCCACTTCCTACCTCTGTGGCCAGTTTGGGCACCCACCTGGCTGCCTGTCCAGGGCCAGCCTGCCTGTGCTCTGAACTGGGAGTAAAGGAGGAAGAGGAAAGGATGAGTGGTAGGATGAAAGGAGGCTCTGCAGAGCAAATCAGCTGTCCCCCTTGCTCTGTCCCCTCCCCAGGGCAGGGGCTGGCAGGCAGGGATGCCAAGCAGTAGTATCAATCACCATCTGTCAGGTTATGTGAGAAAGGCGTTTGTCGTGTCCCTGAAATGGATGACAGTGTGCCTGTCTTGACATCTCAGCATGCTGGATGCAGTTATATTCCTAGGCCACTGTACAGTTGAAGGAGTTGAAGGAAAAACATGAACTAAATTACAGTATGATCCAAGTGACAATCTGGTTTAACTGTTTTTCCCAAGTCCTGTGACCTAAAATAATTTCTATAACCCAATCAACATTCTGGTCATGCCGGGAATGATTCATGCCTATAATCCCGCACTTGGGAGACTGAGGCAGGAGGATTGCTGTGAGTTTGAGGCCAGGCTGGGCTACCTAGTGAGACCCTGTCTCAAAAAACAAACAAACAAATAAAAACTCATTCTGGTCACTAGAGCTTTCATGACTGTTTATTAAACCTTCCTCATCTGTTTTGAAAAGATTTAGTCTAAGTATACAAATAACTGCGCTGTAACAAAGGGTAAACTAAACACCACAAGGCATAGACACTGTGGCCAGGAAGAGTGTGTATCTTAGTCACTTGTTGTTGGGACAAAAGAACCCAACATCTGCAACTTTTGAAGGAAGAGAGGTTTATCTTGGCTCAAGTTTCAGTCCATGGTTGGCCAGCTCCAATGAAAAACAGCATGGCAGAGGGGCATGGAAGAAGAAAAGCTGCTCCCATCATGGGGCCCAGGAAGCAGAGAACAAAGGAGGATCTGGGAAGGAAGATACAGCCATCCAGGTCAAGCCCCAGTGACCTGCCTCTTCTGACCAGACCCACCTCCTAAGAGCAAGTCAG
Source organism: Chinchilla lanigera (assembly GCF_000276665.1). Taxonomy (NCBI): domain Eukaryota; kingdom Metazoa; phylum Chordata; class Mammalia; order Rodentia; family Chinchillidae; genus Chinchilla; species Chinchilla lanigera. The sequence goes on along the minus strand of NW_004955443.1, from coordinate 9,272,822 downwards.
CTGTTCACCTCTTAATCCAATCAAGCTCCAAAATCCCTGGTGCCTGTGAGCACCAGAGTCTCTAGGGGGACATCTAGATATAAACTGTAACAGTGTGTCACAGTCCAACTGATCATCATAATGTTAAGCAGAAAGTCATTAGCAGGCTGGAGACAGGCAGCTGCGGTGGGGGGGGGTCCTACTTGAAGAGCAAAGAAGACATCTTTAGCTATACATAAGACCCACACAAGCTTGCAGTTTCAAAATGTAGCTCAAGAGAATGCAACATCTCTAATGCTGATAAGGTCTAAGGTTCAGTAACAACATATTCACACATCACCATAGAGATTGGGAAATGGACAAAATCCTGGACCCTTACCTGTTGCTTACTAAAAGCACCATTCATGTTCTCTCCTGGGCCAGCCAGGGAGTTAAAAGCCATTTCTGCTAAGAACCATGACTCTTGGGCCCACAGACGCCCAATAGGTAACTAAAAGCAGAACAAACTTTGACTTTCCTTTTGTATCCTTTGTTGCTGTAAAATCTCCTCTCAGCTATGGCTATGCATATGTTAGGCATTTAGGGAATGTCCTTTGTTGCTGTAAAGCTTGGGTCAATCTGTTCTCAGTCTCCACGTCTTCATATGTAATCATTAGGGAGTGTCTAGCTAATAGCTGGCAAAACAAGGTTGATGAGCCCTGAATTTACATAATGTCACCCCGCTCTCAATGTTGAAGACCCCAGAAAGGGTGATCTCCAGGAATATATGCCCCAGAATTCTCTAGCCTCTGTTCTGAACTTGGCGACGGGATCCCTTAGCCGTAAAGAATCACAACTATGGCACCAGGACTGAGATACAGATCAACCTGATCCCAGCCCACCAGCTCATCCTTCAAAGCTGGTCTTCGTGGGGAGACCAGTGTGAACACCCCTGGATCAGCATTTGGCCCCTCCAGCTACCTAAACCGCAGACCTTTCCTGTCTTCCCTCTAACTTTCCAACAAAGAACTTTTCCAGCTTTTTTCTCTAAATGTGTGCTTTAATTTTAATTTCCGTTATTACTAAAAGCGAGGACCCAAGCTCGCTGGTGACACAACCCTAACTTGGAACCCTGTAGCTCAAACTCTCAGCCATTTCCCTAAAGCCCACCTCCAACTTCTCTATGCAAAAACCCCAGAAAGATGCCACCTGGGGTCCTCTGAGCCGCTTCGTCCGCACGGCCCTCCTTTCTGTTCCCTTGCTCACCTGTCGCTGGAGATGGTGTTGTGCCCCCTACTGACCCCGCCCCTATGTTCCTGGTGGGCTGGTGTTTGGGGCCGTTTGCCTGATTCCTGCAGGCGGCCTTTCTCTAACCCCGTGGAGCTGGATTTCTCAGCCCTTTTACGATCCTCGTGGGGCTGGGGATATAGATCAGCGGCACTGTGCCTGCCTAGCAAGTGCGAGGTCCTGAGTTCAATTCCCTACTAAACAAAACAAATCTTCGTGAAATGTTTTCTTGTCCCTCTTTTATTCTCCACTACACCTTTGAGGTCTTCCTCAAACCTGAGCTGGGACAGACCGCCGCGCGAGGGTGAAGGTGCGCCTTGGCGCGTGCGTGCTTGAGCGTGCGTGTACACCTGCTCCGGGAGGGAGAAAGCGTCCAATCCAGGCTCTGCGTCACTACTGGTCAGAAATGGGGTTTCCTGGTTTCTGATCCCCAGACAGCACTTAAACCTCCGCTGTTTCCCCAAGTCCCTATGGTCTGGTCTCACGTGCATCCGTGTTGAGGTGCACTCCCTCCCATTACCCAACCCCAGAACAGGAAAAAGGGGGGTGCCGGAGACAGCGAAGTGGCGTGTTCGCCTCCTCGTGTTTTGCGCAGTCTTCTCGAAGTCCCTTTCCGGGCGAGAAGGCGAGGGTGCAGATGAGGAGAGGCTCCTGCAGCGGGCAGTGCCACCTGCTGAGAGCCGCCGAGCCGAACCCGCGGGGGCAGCGCCACCTGCTATAAATAGGGCGCCAAGGACAGGGTGTGCGACCGCGCATCCTCCTGCTAGGGCCTCCACCCCGCACGAGGGCCCAGCTCCCCGGAGCCCGCTGGGCCAGGACCCTGCGGGTGAAAGAAGGGAGGGGCGGCGCAGGCACCGTCCCCACCCCCTCCCTCGGTGGCCGCGGGCTGGCGCGCGGAGGATGGACCGGCGGGTGGGCGGGGAGGGGCGGGAGGCCGGGGGACCCGCACTGCAGCAGCTGTTGCTCGCCTGTGGCTCCCAGGTCGGGGCAGAGTCACACGGCGCCGTGAGGGAGGGAGCCCCCGCGTGCCCCTCTCGGCTCCCCCGGGACGGAGTAGGGAGATCCCGGCTCCTGCCCTCCCCTCGCCTCCCCCGCGCGCGCCCAGCCGCGGAGGAGGAAACGCGAGCCGCGCGCAGACGCCTCCTCCTCGGCCGCCGCGCAGCCGGCCGCGCCAC
>NW_004955443.1:9193522-9270220 GCF_000276665.1 Chinchilla lanigera | reverse complement strand
GCCCCGGCGCCGCCCCGGGCTCTGAGCGCCCGCACAGGTAGGCGCGTCCGGCTGCGCCCACGCCGCCCGATGGATCCTGGGGCGTCCCGGCCTCCAGCACCCCAGCTCCCCACTGCGCGCTCTGCCCTCCCAGAAGCTCGGTCCGGCAGCCCGGGGGCGCTCCCGATGCCCCAGCTCGGCGGGGGTCTCTCGGCGCGGGGAGGGAGGGCGGAGAGTTCAGTGCCGCCTGGTTGTCCCCTACTGGGACAAAAGCCGAAAGCATGACGTGCCCAGCGCCCCGGGAGCTCCGGCAGGCTCCCACCCTGCCCCCACCCCCTCCTGCCCTCTGGTCCGCGCATCCTCCCTCCCGCCAAGTAGCTCCCCGGCTGCCGTGCTTGTAAGGCTGCCAGACTGGGAGGAGGGTGGTCAGAGTGACCCCAAGCCACCCTTTAAAAGTTCAGGGTACTTTGCAGCAGCAACTTTGGCAGTCCCACCGCTGCGCGCAACATTTCTTTCTATGGGCACATCCTGTACCAGTCATTTTGAAACCCTGCTTAATTGTCTAGAGCAGCTTCCTGATCGCCGTGTGATTGTGAGACTCCCTCAGACTTCGCGACACTTTGCAGTTTTCCTTTTCTTTTTAAAAGAGGTGTCGTTTTGCTGGAAATCCACCTAGATGTGGACTCCTGACTTCTCCTATTGTGATTTTACTTAAAACGGTACATTCTCCGGAAGTTGCTTGAAAAGGAAATTGAAAGTGATGGTTGTTGCTTCCACCAGTTTAATTTTTAGAGGGCCTTTATTAACGGGTAGATTTTCACTTCATAGATCTCTCATTCTTCCATTTAGATGTTTGGATGATTTGCTAAAGATAATCAGACCCTAAAAGTGATCTGATTTAAATGGACCACACCCACAAAACTCAGCTATCTCTACAAATCTGAACTTGTAAATTTTTTGCACTGGACTTGTGTGCAGTATATAGGCCCTGATAAAGAACCTTTGTTTTTTAGTCTAGGGCTATACCACCCTGAACGCTTCCGATCTCGTCTGATCTCGGAAACTAAGCAAGGTCGGGCCTGGTTAGTACTTGGATGGGAGAAGAACCTTTGTTTTGGAGAGCAGAAAGCCATTCCCTTTCCCAGATGTGAGGTGGGAATAGCTACTCCTGAGTTTTGGTGTGTTTGGAGACCCTGCTTTGTGTGGGAGGGGCTGGGCTGGAAGCATGGAAGGAGAACTGTTCCAAGAGGTGGGGCGTGAACTTTGCCAAACACTTTCCACTTGCCTGATTTTTCCTGTTCTGTGGCTGGCTTGGGTGAGCGACCTGGGAAGCACTTGAGTTCTCTACCCTTTTTACTGTTGAGACGGCTCCCTTGGTTAGAAAGGAGATGGGCCTTCTGATCAGCTCCTTCCAGGGGACTCTGAAAGAATCAGGAAATTGCAAGAAAAAGTTTTTTAAAAGGTACTTTACAACTTGTTTGAAACAGAATTTGACCACACTCTTCAATATACCTGTTACTTGTTTTTCTACCAAGTTATAGGGAAATAAGGCCCTCCCAAGTGCCCCCTCTCCAGATTTATCTACCAGCAGCCACTGACATCACATAAACTGAAGGTACAGCTGTGAGTTTGAGGGTTCCCTATAAAATGTTGGTGCAAATGGAGTGTCCTTAATGCTTTTTTTGGTGGTGGTGGTCGTAGTGGGGATTGAACCCAACCCTTCTCCCTGAGCTATGTCTCCAGTCCTTTTTATTATTTATTTTTTTACTTGGTCACACAAAGTTGCTAAATTGCCCAGGCTAGGCTTGAAGTTGGGCTTCATTCCCAGAGGGAAGACAGATGTGTTCCACTGCGCCTGGCCTGGCCTGACTCGATTGAGTACAAGAGACACAAAAGGGACGGATAGTTCAAAAGAGGAACTACAATAACCAGGTGATAATTAAGCTAAATACTTTTATATGCACTTGCCCAGTCATTTGCAAACCATTGGAAGAGAGAAAGACGACTGGGGCATTTAGGAATTACTAGTGTTGAGGTACAGTTTTGCAAATGGACCTCCACTCATAGTCCACCATTATCATCCTGAGAGCTCAAGGGGTTTCCCCTTTCACCAAACACCTCATGTCAGTGTTGACTTTTTAACCCATAAAACATGTCATAGTGTCAGGAAGTCTGAAGAGGAAATGGGCAACTGTGAAGAGAGGGGGCTTGCCCCTCCTTCTCCGATATCAGACCACTGGTCATCCCCGGCAATCCATCCCTGGGAGGCAGCTCGGACCGGGAAGGTTGCAGTCATGATCACAGTTGTCCTTGTGGTGTGGGTGGACGCACCTTCTGCACCTTCCTCTAGGATCTTCAGCCAGCAAGAGGACTGCCTGAGCCTTGGGTCACCTGTTTCTTGATAGAATAAGGGGAGAGAAGAGAGCATGGAGCTAGAGGACATTGTCTCTGAATGTGCTTTTCATTTTATCTCATGAGATGACAACCCCCTCAAGCTGTGTCTTCACAGCACTCTGTAGCCCCAAGGCCCTACACTTTTCAGATTCCCCAAAGAACCTAAAAGGTGTGTGAATCCATTTGGGAACTTCGTGCCCACGCGTGGGTGCCTGGGCACAGCGTGCTTTGTCCTTTCCAGGTCTGTTGTGGTGCCCTTCTCAAATTTAACGGCCACCGTAATCCCCACCCTTGATCTGGTTCCCAGTCCTTTTCTCTTCCTTTTCATTAAAACTTCCAGAAGTAGAAGTTGCTCGTTAAAATGACTGAGTTTGCTCAGCCACCAGAGAATGTTGGAATTCACATCCTCGTCACTTTGGCAGAGGATTTAAGAGCCCTTACCTTACAATTTCCTTTGCTGACTTCCCCCTCATCTCTTTCTTTCCAGTCCTATATTGTGATAAAAATATTTTTAAATGAGATTCTTCACAAATAACATAGTTTCCATTTTCAAGGCTTTTGACATTTTCAAGCCAAAAATTCCATTTGATGCGTTCTTAGATCGAAAGACCTTGGCTCCCTTTTAAGATATGTAGAAAAAATTTTCGTCTTTGGGCCATATGAAAAAAAAAAAACCTTAACTTTTGGGTTTCAGAGGAACTGTGAATAAGGTAGGAAATACATTTTAGCACGGACAGAGGGGCCTTTAATTTTAAGTGTTCTGGTTTCCTTTGGGATAACAGTAACAATTTCTCTCTTAAAAGTAATGCACTTATTTGATAACATTATATATGCTGAGAATATCTAAACTCCCAGTGGGTAAGCAGTTGTGGGTTTGCTGTTTGAATTAATGAACATTAGAATTTTTTTGTTTTTTTTTTTTTTTTTCCTCCGGTACCGGGAACTGAACTCACGACCTTGCGCTTGCCAGGCAGGCGCTTTTGCCGCTGAGCTAAATCCCCAGCCCAATGAACATTAGAATTAATGAACATACACAGCACTCAATTAAAATTACTTGTTACTATTATTATATTTGTTTATTTTATATTTTTTATTGTACATGTTTGTAGTACATAAATGAATCAGTCTGTGCTCACTAGAGAAATATTTAATATAAGACCAGATAGACAGAAGATAGGTAGGTAGATAGATAGATAGATAGATAGATAGATAGATAGATTAGATAGATAGATTTACAAGGGACACTTACAATGACCACCTGCAGACTCAGCTATGGCAGTGTGCAGAAGGGCAGTCTGCACACTAGAGATCCTAAGGATCCAGTCAAAAGCTGAAGGGCTGCAGCTTGCTGTAGAGTTCCATGCAAGTCTGTATCAGGAAGCCAAAGGATCTCGATGAATGGCTCAAGAGCCTGCAGTGGAAGCCAGGGTGGATGTCCTGGGTGAAGGCTGGACATGGAGCTCCTCCAGAGAAAAACAGAAGGGAGCCTCTGGTCTTTCCCCTTTTTATTCCATTCAAAGGACAAACCTGTTGGCTGGTGGCACTCACCCTCAGGGTGGGTCTGCCCTCTTGAGTAATCCCTTCAGGACACGCAGAACTATGCAAAACCCATCAGTTGAGTGTTTCTTACTCAACACAACAGTTAACTATTACAGTGATGATTACATTCCTCATGGGGAGCTGGTACATGACACATCTTATTTTTTATCCCCTTGCCTTCCACTCCCTTCCAGTCTTTTGTTTTCAATAGTATAAGTTTGATATTAAGATTGGATTACTAAACTGGTCATGGTAGTGCATGCCTGTTATCCCAGCACTTGGGAGGCTGAGCCAGGAGCATTGCCGCCAGATCAAAGCCAGCCTGTGCTATAGAGTGAGTCAAAGGCCAGCCTGCACTACATAGCAAGACCATGTCTCAAGAAAAATAAGATAGGGTTACTAAAGATTCGATTACTAAAGGCTATGTAAAGTTTAGCTAGAACAGCCAAGCTAATCCTTGAGAAAGGTATTTGGGATTATCTCCTTCTAAAGATTTTGTTATATTGGAAAGAACAAAAGTTTTTACATAAGACAGATCTAGATTCAAATTCTGCCTTCATCATTCGCTAGTGAGGGCGACCTTTCTGTAAAATAAGGATGGTAAAGCATACTTCCTGGAGTTGTGACAGCATGTACTATGTCCAAGAAGTAGTTGGTTAACAGGTATTCCTCTAGCAAAGTGGTTAAGAGCAAGCACAAACTCTGGGGCTGACGAATGTGGGTTCAAATCCCGATTCTGCCACTTTCTACTAATAGGACTGCAGGGAGGTGTCCTCACTTCCTGTACAGACAATTTACTTCTCCGCTCTCATATTTAGAGACGATAGTAATGCTGGTTTATAATCGTACCAGTGTCCAAGGCTATTGTGAGAGTTCAATTACATGTTAACTATTCTTATCGCTACTTTACTTAAAGCAGCTAGGAGGGAGAGTTATGCAGGGCTTCTGAAGGCCAGCTACCATCCCTGTCCTTTATTCTTTGTCCTGTGCAATAAAGTACAAGAGAATACCAGAAGTGACTAAAGGACATGCTAAAAGACTGGGCTTGCATCGGCTCTGGTTAATGTAAGAAGGAAGTCATTTGAAAGCATCAATATTTCACTCATCAGATTAGAGAGGTATAGCCTGGTGCTGAGGTATGATGCTGGAAAGGCTAGAGCCCCGTGCTTCAGGAGCGTGAATGCTGGGATATAACTTACTGCTGCAGGAATTGTGTTTCCCTGGGCTACTGCTTGGGAAGCATCACATGCCCCTGGCTGGGTGGGATTCTGTGAGGGAAGTGGGCAATTCATGTGCCTAAGCCAGTGGTCCTACTGCACCAGATTGGGGTGTATCAGGTTGCATTGCAGTTTTGCTTAGATCTGGGGAAAAGGACAGAAAAATTAAACCACTGACCCACAAACAGCAGTGGCCACTTGCTTCTCCTGGGTCCCCAGCAGCTAATCAGTATTGGCTGGTTCCTAACCTGGCCAGGAACACTTTCCCTCCATCCTACTGTCTACCTCCTGTCCTGTTTTAATTCATTTGCTATTGGTATAACAAAGTCCCTGAGGCTGAGTATTTTATGAAGAAAACAGGTTTATTTGGCTTACAATTCTGGTGGTTAGAACATCCAAAGGCCATTACTGGTGTCCAGCAAGACCCCCTGGCTTATCACAGCATGGCAAATAGCAACCCAAAGCAGGAGTGTGTGTGAGAGAGTGAGAGCCGGGAGGGGCTGTGGCCCTTTATATCAGCCCACCCTTGTGGGAACCAAACAACTCATGCAAGACATCACCTACTCCATGACGCCAGCATTAATCCCTTCACAGGGGTGCCAGGACCCAATCACTGCCTTTTAGGCCCCTCCTCCTACAGGTCCTACTCCCTTTCAGCACTGCCACACTGAAGACGAAGCTCTCAGGACATAAACCTGTGGGGGACACACTCAACCCATGTCCACACCATAGCTCCCTCCCTCCAGACTCGGAGGAGGGAGGGCTGGCGTTGCATTTGTTAGCGGCCGGAAAGTCCTCGTGCTCCTTTCTGTGGTTTGCTGGGAAAACAGATGGGTTGGGAGGGGAGTGAGGTCCCAGTAAGGAGTTCATTGACATGGACCTCTGTCTGCTTCTGCCTCTCTGGATTCTCGATCAGTAACCCCATCCTTTCTTCCTGCACCTCCCCCATGTTTCTGTTCCTGAAGGGAAGACAAGAGCAGCTTTGTATCTTCACACCATGTTGCGGACATTTGGTATCAAGCATTATGAAAATTAGATTCACCAGATTTTTACATGCAGAAGAAAACTTGGAGATGATCCTTGTCTTGTTCTCTTATAAGAATAAACTTGAGATTTAGAGAAGCTAAGTCACTTGCTTTTTCAGCCTCACACTTGAAAGTATTCTCAGGAGGAAACGGACGTTCTTTGCAGCTCTTGGACGAGAGTCAGGGAATTGGATTGTCCTAATTCTGTCACTAAATTTGGATAGGCCACTTAACTTCTCCAAAAGCCAGTTGCTTCATTTCAAATATGAGGGGCATTTCTAAATGGCTTTAAAGGGCCTTGCTGGCTTTAAAATTTTATGACTCTAAGTGCAGGCTTCCAGGGATAGATGGCCTAGCAGGATTTGTGTGTTTTGGGTAAAGGTGGAGTAGAATACAAAGGATCTGTCTGAAAGGATAGGTGTTGTACACACATGGCTCCACTAACAAGAACATAAGGAGAAACTCACCTTATTTAATAGTGAGCTGTAGTATTTTTTTTTTTTTTTACTGTGGACACGAACACAAGGACCCTCATTGGATTAGGTGGTGCTTTCTGGGCTTAAAATGCAAATCGTCCTCCCTGGAGTTGAATGTAGATGATGTGGATTGAGATGGCTTTAAAAATAATGTAATAGTTTGCTAGTATTGTTGACTAGTTCATCTATTTCATGATATTTTTATTGAAAAGTAATGCATGACCTAGCCTTACCTCATGAATCTTAAAAGAAGCTGAATTTCTTGTATAAAAAGATAACTATGGGGGCTGGGGATTTAGCTCAGCGGCAAAAGCGCCTGCCTGGCAAGCGCAAAGTCGTGAGTTCGGTTCCCGGTACCGGAGAAAAACAAAAAAAAAAACAAACAAACAAAAAGATAACTATGCCTGACTGAGGTCGAACAGATAGCTTGATATTTTATAAGCAGCATTCAGAACTAATCTACCTTTTTATGGAGAAACTAAGAATGTGCCACAAGTGATTTTAAAAGTGAAAACTAGGCATTCATATTGTTTTGTCAGTAAGCTGGCAGAACTAATTTTGTGACTATTTACAAGTGACTTAAATGACAAGAGCCTTGTCATTCTGCTGCGTTTGTTGCTACCATATTAATATGTGCCTCACCTAAAATAAGCAATAGGCTTCAGGTCTACCCTTTGCAGCAATCCTAGTACCTCTTTAAATATGTTTGGGATTAATAGCTGTCAACAGTTAGAACTTGAAACAGATTCAATTACAGGATTGGATGTCAAGCCAGACATTTAATACCACTTTCACCTGTAGACAAGAGAGAGAAAAAAGATAGACTATTATTTATTGGATTATATGAACTTCAAGTCTAGCTTCATTATCAGGAATAGCTGTACCAAAGGAAGGAGCAGGCACTACACTTTCACAAAATATATTTGAACACTAAAGAATTGGTTTATATCTAAACCTATGAACATGTAAAATAAAAAACAAGCTCTGAGTAGTGTTCAAATTATATTATAAAATTTAATTTTAGAATGATGCTATATGTAAAAACATAGAATAAAAAGTAGACTTCTGTTCTATTTCAGAAAAGGTCAAAAGTACTGCACTTTAGAACCTCAGACTTTAGGAATTTAAGAAGCTTGCAATCCTGTTGAGGGACACCCCTCCAAACTCTTGGAATTCGTATGATGATTAGGTACAAAGTGTGGAATGATATAACGATGGCTGCTGTAAACCTCCTTGGGAGAAATAGCTGGTGGTTGTCAGTAAGCTGGTTGCTGCCAGCTTGTCGACAAAACGATATATGAATGCCTACTTTTCACTTTTAAAATCACTTGTGGCACATTCTTAGTTTCTCTGTGAAAAGTAGCTTAGCTCTGAATGCTTCTTATAAACAGGTAGTGGCTCAAGTGATGACAGAAGTATGAATTGGAATTAAAAAAGAAGAGTAAGGGTGGTTGGAAGATGACCCTGCATGGGTCTCATGTTCCTACACATCTTGTAAGCGGGACACCGAAAGCCTTGTTCTGGATTGCATTTTCAGTCATGTTTCTACAGCAAGCAGTATGGAACAGAAAAATAGTACCTTTCTCTGATGCAAGGGTACAAAAGCTTACTGCCTGTATAAGAATGTCAGGCTTTCTACAGCCAGGTTCTTCTCCTGCAACCCACTGTGATACAAGTGTCATCTGGCCTGTGGGGGTTGGGGGTGTCAGAGAATTGATCCAAATGCTGACTTTTTGGCTATTGCTGTTGGTCCAAGCAGTCAATTGTCTTTAGTCTCTGACCCAAGAATCTCATGTCTTCTATCAGTAACTCAACTTGTGGTAGGCTAATTTGTTAGCTTGAAGACCTTTTGCAGATTGTGAGGGGTATTATGTTCCAAAGAGAGAGGAATAGTATGCAGTGTAGCACAGAGGCATGAGAAGTCACATCTTACGTGAGGAACTATGACTAGTTTTCTATCTTTAGATCCAAAAGGTACATGAAGGAGGACATTAGAGAGAATAAGAAGTTAGGAATATAGACAGGACCAGGTCCCAAAGAGACCTTACCTGCCATGTAGAAGAACTTAGATTTTATGGGAAGGAAGTAGTAAGGGAATTTTAGCACAAGAGTGACATGATAAATTCTCTGTAATACGAAAATTACTCTAGTAAATATATAAGGGATAAATTGAAAGAGGAGAGCATCTTTTTCTCTAGGTGGGAAGAGTTAATACATATTAAGATGGTAAAGTCAGCTAGAACTAGTAATAGGATGAAGAAGGAATCTGAATGACCCCTTGGCAGGTGCCATACTTTGGAGCTACAATTTGCCCCTCAGAAGTCTTTGGTGCCCAGGGAAGTGTTTTGGGGAAATATAGGGGATATCTTTTAAAAAGTAGGGCCTAGTAGGAGGTCTTCAGGTCACTGAGGGCCTGTCCTTAAAAGGCTTTGGCCCTTTCTCCTTACTCCCTTTCATTCCCAGCCACAAGATGAGTGGTTTTGCTGTGCCTCACACACCCACCCATGATCCTGCCTGCCTCGGGGCCAACTGATCATGGACTGGGGCCTCTGGAACAATGAGCCAAAGTAAACCTTTTCCCCCCACAAGGTGATTGTCTTAGGTGTCTGTTACAGTGATGGAAAACTGACTCATGCAACCAACAAAGCAGACAGTGAGGCAGTTCTCTGAAACTGACCTTTTAGGAAGAGAAGTTCTGGGAAGGAGGGAAGTGAGACTGAGTCATCTTAAAAGAACTAGATTCCCACTAAGGTGCTCACAGCTCTCCAGCTAGAAATATGCAAAATGGTTGTGGATCCATGTGGGGCTCAGGCAGGAGGCTCCCACAGGGACCGACATTGGGCATCTTGTGCAGCGCTCAGAAGGATGGGCCTGGGAGTCATGTGCAGACTGTGTCATGACTCTGTCACAAGTGGCTCCAGCTTTCTGGGCCTGAAATTCCTCGTTCATATGTGCAGTCTCTACCTGATAAAGATGGAGATAAGACAGTGTGCGTGCCTGGTACTCAATAAAAGTAATCTGAGCATCAGGACATCAAAAGATTAGGTGAGATTGTTCAAAGAAAAGTAGGAGGACTGAGGGGAGAGGCTAGAGTCAAACAGTGGACGAAAGCCTTCAAAGAACTGGAAAAGAAGACGAGCATGGTGGTGCATGGCTGTAGTCGCAGCACGGGGGCGGGGGAGGCGGAAGCAAGAGGATTGCAAGTTTGAACCTAGCCTGGGTACCTTAGTGATTCATGAGATGTCTAAAAAATAAAATAAAAATTAGGTTGGGATGTAGCTCAATGTGAAGGCCCTGGGTTCAATTCTAGTACCGAAAGAAAAAACAAACAAGCAAACCAACAACAAAACAAAACCAAGCAAACAAGAAACCTGAAAAGAAGCAATCAGAGAGGATGGATGACAATCAGAGGAGTTTCACGAAGAGGTTTCTTCTCCTCCTCTTCCTTTTCCTCTTCCCCCTCCACCTCCTCCTCTTCCTCCTCCTTTTCTTCTTCTTCTTCTTTTTTTTTTTTTTTGTGGTACTGGGACTCGAACTTAGGACTTGCACTTGCCAGGCAGGTGCTTAGCTGAGCTATATCCCTGGTTTCTTTTCTTCTTGAATGGGAGAAGCTTCACTCACCTTTTAAAATATTTCCTGAGCGCCCACTGTGCATCACTGCCAGGCACTGAGATGAGTGGTGGAGGAGACAGGTGCGATCCCCAGTGCTACAGAGCTTCCCCTGTGCCCTCGCTCAAGGGACCCCTGAGACACTGAAAGTCCAGGATGTGAATGAGGAGAAACAAGGCCTTGCAATCTTTGAGACAACTGAGTTTTGCTGAAACAGAAGGAAGTGCAGTTGAGAGAGTTGGGGTCTGGTAGGAGCAACACGGACATCTGTTGATAGAGCAGGGCAAGGTGTTGGGGAAATAGCTCGTAGTATGTGAATAAGGTGACCTTTGGGACTGTGTTTGCAACATAATAGGCATTGAATATGTGTTAGTGGAGTATAAACTTGTGGCTCAGGGGTAGTCTTTTAAGATTGGAGTAGGGGCTAGGGATATAGCTCAATAGTAGGGCACTTGCCTACAAGGTGTGAGGCCCTGGCTTCCTAAGCACCACAGGAAAACACAAGGTAAAATTTGAATAGTAACATAAATAACTAGGTTAATTGTTTAAAACTAGCCTAATTCTGTAGACTATAATGATGGATGGCTAATATTCTTTTTCTGGGGAATCACCTGTACTGAATTTTATTATCTTGGAAAAATTCCTTGAAATAGTTTTTCAACGATACAGTAGAGTTTAAAGCTGTCAGGGTAGCACTCTATTGTTTCCTCTTGTGCTTGGCTTTGCTGGCCCTATGAGGCTTATGTTTAACAGCAGTTTCCCAGTGGGATCTTTGTATTCTGTAATGAGTGTGACAGCTATGCCATTACTAGGTTTTATATGTAATACGACTGCAGGAGAGCTCTTTCCAGGCAGAGCAGCTTATTCGAGCTAATATCCATTTCTTCTTACATTTCAGTTTCAGACTTTCAAGTTCAGGAGTAATAAGTCTCTCAAAGTAGATACTGCTATGACTTCATTAAATTCTAATGGCTCTGTTTTTCCTCCCCTAGGAGTCTGCACCAGAAGCGTGGAAAATAGATTGCTCGGTCCAAAATAGAACACCAGTGGCAAGATTTTGCTGAGTCTCTAGACCCCGCCCAAGATGGAACCAATAACGTTCACAGCAAGGAGGCATCCAGTTCCCAGTGAGGTCTCGGTGGACTTCGGCCTTCTGCTGGTGGGCTCCCTGCCTGTGCATTCTCTGACCACCATGCCTATGCTGCCTTGGGTGGTGGCGGAGGTGCGAAGACTCAGTGGCCAGTCCTCCAGAAAGGAGCCTGTCAGGCAAGTCCGGCTTTGGGTTTCACCCTCTGGGCTGAGATGTGAACCTGACCCGGGGAGGAGTCAGCAGTGGGATCCATTGATCTGCTCGAGCATCTTTGAGTGCAAGCCTCAGCGCGTTCACAAACTGATTCACAACAGTCATGACCCAAGCTACTTTGCGTGTCTAATTAAGGAGGATGCTGCCCATCAGCAGAGTATCTGCTACGTGTTCAAAGCTGACGATCAAACCAAAGTAAGTTGGATGGAAACGAGTAAGGCACAACTGAAAAGTTTTTCATGTGCAGGGGTCAGAAAACTTATTTTAAGTATCCTAGAGTGAGGAAGGAGATAATGCTGCAGTTATACAGAGTACCTTTAACCAAATTTGGGGTTCATGGGAGACAGCTTATAGTTTTTTTCCTGAAGGGCATTTTAAACAGATATTCGAAATTATAAGTTAAAAAATTCAACAGAGAAATCTATATAGAACCATAAACAAGAGCTGGAGGGTTAAGACTCATCATTTACGATGTCTGTACTAAAGTTTCAGTGCTTCTCAACCTGAAATGTGCTTTTAACCCCTGGGGGTTAAAATGCAGATTCAAACTCAGTGGCTGACGTATCCCAAGTCTGCATTTCACTCCAGTTTTGTATCTCTCACAAGCTGCTAGGTGACGCCGGTGCTGCCCCTCTGCAAGTTGTACTTTGAGTCAGAAAGATCCAGCTCAGTGATCTCCACATCTTTAATCCCATTAAGAAAAAGACAGTTATTTATAAACTGTATGAACATTCTTTTAGGCAGTTTCCTATGGCATAATGTTCATTCAGGCAAAAGTAATTGATAACAATAGAGGATATGAGTCCAAGTTTTGATGCTTTCAGGGATTCTTTTGTGTTTTTTTCTTTTACCAACTTCATATCAGATTGGATTTTTGTTATCAGTTTGTCATTGTTTTATCTCATCATGTATCTGAGAAAAATATATGAGATGTAGTCAAAGCTCTGCTATTTTCCTGTCATTTGTGCTATTTTTTAAATTTTAAAGCAGAAAATAACCATAAAAACAATACAGAATTTCAAAACAAGATGATAGGAAATTAACAATGGTTATTATATTGCATATTGTCATCTTCAAAGTAGTTGCTCAAATTACCAGGTACAGGCATGCAAAATTGATCAAACAATACAAGCACTAACTTTTCCTTTCAATGAATTCATAGAAATTAGTAGTACAATTATCTTAGCTGTCTTGTGTATGTATACATATTTTTCCTTCTTTTCTCTTTTGACCATCCCAGTTGTTCTTTCCTTTTGAGCAGTTTCTTTCCCATTCACTATATCTATTGTACCTTTTGGACCTTATTCACTCTTTCAGTTTCTTACACTAGGGAGACAATATGATGTTCACACATGTGGATCTGATTTATTTCACTTATAAGTATAGTCTCTAGTGGCATCCATTTACCTATAAAAGCCTCATGTTCTCTTTCTTCATAGCCCAGTAATACTCCATTGTATAAAAATATTACATCTTTTTTATCCATTCCTCTTGATGGACATTTGGGTTGTTTCCAAGATTTAGCCATGATAAATTGTGCTGCTATAAACATGAGTGCACATACATCGCTATGGTATGATGTTTTCATTTCTTCTGGGAAGATGCCAGAAAGGGAATAGCTGGGTCAAATGGGACCTCTAATCCCAGTTTTTAAAGGAATCTCCACACTGATTTCCACAGTGATTGCACCAGTCTACACTCCCACCAACAACGGAGAAGCGTTCCTTTTTCCCCACAGCCCCTCCAGCATTTGTCATTGGTTGATCTCTTGATGACAGCCATTCTTTCTGGGGTGAGATGAAATCTCAGTGTTGTTTTAATTTGCATCTCTTGAATGACCGATGATGTTGAACATTTTTTCATAAATTTATTTGCCATTTGTATTTTTTCAGCTGAGAAGTGTATATTCATCTCAGATGCCCATTTTTGGATTGGGTCTTTGAATTTTGGGGACCTGATTTTTTCTCATGCTTTATATGTTCTAGGTAGAAGTCCTTTGCCTGAGGGACAGTTGGCTAAAAGTTTTTCCCAATTTATGGGTTGTCTTTTCATTCTATTGGTGATGTATTTTGATGTGCAAAAACTTTTCAATAAGATGAGATCCCAGTTGTTGATTTTTTGAAGTATTTCTCATGCGGTTTGGTTTTTGTTCATGAACTCTCTGCCTACCCCTATGTCTTGAAGATTTCTACCTAATTTCTCTTCCAGTAGATTTAGTGTTTCTGTTTTAATATTTAGATCTTTAATCTATTTTGACTGTAGTTTAGTGCATGGTGATAGACATGAGTCTAGTTTTAGTCTTAGACGTGTGGAAAGCCAGTTCTTCTAGCACCATTTTTTAAAGAGGCAATCTTTCTTCCAGGGATCATATTTGGCCCCTTTGTCAAAGACAAGGTGGCTGAATGTGTTTTTAGTTGTGTCTGCATTGTCTAATCCGTTCCATTGATCCTCAGGTCTGTTTTTTGCCAATACCATGATGCTTTTATCACAGTAGCTTTGTAGTATAATTTCAGGTCAGGGATTGTGATGCCTCCTGTCTTGCCTTTGTTGGCCATGACTGCCTTTGCTATTCTAGGTCTCTTCCGGTTCCAAATGAATTTTAGGAATGTTTTCTCTAGATCTGTGAAGTATGCTAATAGCATTTTGATTGGGATTTTGTGCTCATACTGTTATTAGCATTATTTGTAGTTCTTTATGGGGATCTTTTAAAGCTACTTGTCCATTTTGTGAGGATTTGTGTAAATAAAATTAAAGGTATAACCTATATAGCCTCTTTCTCAATTGTGCCCATGAACAATGCAATTCAAGCAATATGCAGAAAATAATAATCAGTGGAGGGCCCTACAGCTAACCCCATGGATGTGCTGTGGAACCTCTCTGCTACCTTAGGTGCTAGGCCTGAGCGAATCCAGCTACTGGCTACAAGGACTGGATCAGGATGCCACTGATGATCTTCACGATAAATGTCCTAACATTTCACATTTTCGTATTTAAAACGTGAATACAAATGCTCATGTTTTCCCTTTGCACCCCAAAGGTTTATTTTGCATGTTTTCCAGGGAACAAGAACTTAATTTGGAAGTTAATGCTTTTAGTACCAAGTGTAGTTGGCCCTCCATACCCACAGTTGAATCTATTCTGCATTCATGGATTCAATCAACTGCAGAGAAAATATTTGGAAAAAAGTTAGGTCTCTATTGAATGTGTACAACTTTTCTTGTCCTCATTCTCTAAATAGTACAGAATAACAACTATTTATACAATATTTACATTGTAGTAGGGATTATAAGTAAATCAGAGGTGACTTAAAGTATATAGGAGTATGTGTATAGATTGGACACAAATTCTGTGCCATTTTATATGAGAAAGTTGAGCATCTATAGGTTTTGGCATAGGCCGAGGTTCTGGAACCAATCCCTGAAGACACCAAGGACAACAGGTTATTGGAGATTTGCTTTTGTTTGTCCGCTCGTTGCTTCTTTTACTGACTGGATCAGGGACTGCTGTTCTAGGTCCTGTTGGAGAGGCCTCAGAGAGGCAGTAGGAAGGCAGAAGCATCAGTAGAGAATCAGCTCCGGTGGTTCCCAGGGCATGATGGGAAGACAGAGATGGAGCCTACCTAACATACAGCCCGAGGATAGGGAAGCCTCTCTGAAACAGAGGCCACCGCGGAGCTCCAAACCTCCATTTCACCCATAGAATCAATGTCCTGCTATTACAGATGATGTGACCTTGCTGCCTGTGAATCTCAAATGCGCATGACAGCATGGTGCTGGATGGTCAGAGTTAAAGCCCTGGATTCTAGCCCTCTCTCTGCCTCATATAAAACTGGCTGACCTCAGTAATTGACTCAGTTTCCTCATCAGTAAAATGGTATAATTATAGTGTTTATCTCAGAGTTCTTGGGGGGACTCTATGAGGAAGAATGAGATCTGAAATTTAGTCGGAGGGTTGGGGTGTAGCTCAGAGGTAGAATGATTGCCCAGCATGCTTGAGGACCTGGGTTTTACCCCCAGTACTGTGGAAGGAAGGAAAGCAGGAAGGAAAGAGAGAGAAAGTAAACATAAGAAAGGAAGAGTGAAACTTAGCATTTAGAGCCATAAAAAATTTATTGAAGAAAGTTTTGGTGGAAGCAGATTGAATGTTAATTTCATTTCAGTTTTTTGGTCAAAAGAAAAAGGATACCATGATGTATGTCTTCCACTCTCACAGAAGAAGTCTTGGTCATCCTGGAGCAACATTTTAACCTGGACACTTATAAACTGCATAAATGGCCAGGCGTGGTGGTGCATACCTGTAATCCCAGCTCTAGTGAGTTTAAAGCTAGCCTGAACTATATAATGAGGCCCTGTGTCAAAAACAACAACAAAAAACCCTACATAAGTCACCATAGTAGTTCTCATTATTAGGCAGATTTCAAAATAAAAACAA
Organism: Chinchilla lanigera; assembly: GCF_000276665.1. Classification (NCBI taxonomy): domain Eukaryota; kingdom Metazoa; phylum Chordata; class Mammalia; order Rodentia; family Chinchillidae; genus Chinchilla; species Chinchilla lanigera. Next base: position 9,254,247 of record NW_004955443.1, on the reverse strand, counting down.
AGCTTGAACAGCTTACCCCCACCAGCTGTATACAAGGCCTGCCTTTCCTTGAAGAGGGGTTTTCTATGGAAGGGTTGTTCAGCACTTCATACTTCTGACTCTCAGAATCATTCACAGGAACCTGAGAATAGACTGTGGCCATCAGTTAGGTACTGGGCAGGAGGAAGAGAAGGTAGAGATCTGGCCTTATTCCACATTCTGAATTGCCATTGTTGAAATACAAACTAGCTCTTCAGTTATTTTTGGCTTGCATACAATTTTTACAAAGACAAATTGTCATTACCTAGAGTATCAATCATTGCCATCCTGCTCACTTTACAGAAAAGTCTTTTGCACTGCAGGTACTTCAGTCAGGGAGTTCATTGCTGAAAACAGAAAGGTAAATAATATCAGCTGTGATTCTAACTGTCATGGTGACTGTTATATACTTGGGACCTGATAGCATAACATCCAATGACAGAGGAATGTCTGTGGTGGGGAAACGTTAACCTCCACTGTCATTTTTCTTGACTTTTTGTAACATTTATTCAGGCAAAAAACTCTCCAGGTTAAGATCTCTTTTGAATAGATGAGGTCAGCATCTATTGTGCTTGCCAAAGGAGACAGGCATTTATTTCCAGAGTCAGAAGCAGAAAACTTCTGTTTGAGAGGAAATCCTTTGATCAGCATCTAAATTAACTGGCTGAGAAATGTCTAAGGAGAAGAGGCACATAAATTAATAATTTTATAAGCACACTATGCAACTGTGCTTCCCTGTGTAGTCCCCATAGAACATGCTGAAGCTGTCCACACAGAGTTTCCATGATCAAATGCAATAGGGCAGCTTTTACAAATTATTGCTGATCCCAGAAAGCAGTAGTTGATGTGGGCTGTATCTAGGAATATTTACTCCACTTGAAATTAAAACTGAGATATTATAAAGGCACTGATTTCAAAATTTATTTTTAAATAAAAGTAATAAACTCTTGCACATTAGCCTAAATAGTATTTTTATGCATAATAACTCTATTTTCCAAAAAATATTTAGCAGTAAGGATGGCTGTGCTGGTCAGCTATTCATTGCTATGATAAAACACCTGAGGAAACAACTTAAAGGAGGAGAAATTTGTTTTGGTTCCAGGGTTCTGAGTTTTCAATCCACTTTTGGCTGCCTCTGTTGTTGTTGGGCCAAAGGGAAGGCTGGACAGTGTAGGGGGGAACACATTGTAGAGCAAAGCTGCTCATCTCGTGGAGGCCAAGAAGCAGGAAAAGAGCAAGAGAGGGGGGCACCAGTGACAAGATGTGTCCTTCCAGTGACTGCCTCAGTGACCCACTTCCTCCCATATGGTCCACTCCTGCAGGTTCTACCATCTCCCAATAGCCTACTCGGTTATGAACCTGTCAATGGATTGATCCATTGATTAGATCAGAATACAATCTGTTATGGTTTGTGTCTGAGTGTCCCCCCAAAGACACATGCAGTCATGGGGCGGGCTTTTAGAGCTTGTGATTGATTCATGAGTGTGAGTGCTATACCCGCCCTGGGGCAGATAGTTTACATATATGTAAGGGAGAGAGAGAAAGGCTGCTTGCCACCTCTCCTCCCCTTTGCTCTTGTTGCTCTTGCTGTTCTCTACTACCATGCATTGTAGCCCTCTGCCATGTGCCACACTGCCTTGGAGCCAGCTGAGTATGCACTGAAATCTCCATGAACTGTGAGCTAAATAAACATTTCCTTCCTTAATTTGGGTGTCAGGTATTTTGTCTCAGCAATGAGAGAAAAGTAACTAAGACACAGTCCTTCCAAAAATCAGCCCTCTCATCATGACTGTACTGGGGACCAGGTCTTTAACACCTGGATGGGCCTTGGAGGGACGTTCCATATGCAAACCATAATATTGGCATAGTTGTATTTCTCCAAATCTTTGTAATGTCTGGATGAATAGAAGATGATTAGGTTCTCATGGCTGCTTCTTCATTCATTCTGTTGTGATATGTTGTTTTAAGTTTATGGAGAAACTGTGACCCCACATAGATATGTGGAAGGAAAATGGAGAAATTGTGGATACGCTTCTTTAACACTACGACTCCACAAGTGATAGTTTCTTTTTTTTAATTTTAAAAAGAAGAGGGAAAAAAAAAACACAATCAAAAGCCAAACAATAAAAAACAATAAAAATGATACAGAATTTCAAAACAAAGTGATAGGAAATTAACAATAGTTGTTAGAATACATATTGTTATTTTCAGAGTAATTGCTCAGATCACCAGATGTAGGCATGTAAAATTGATCAAACAATTCAGCTTGAACTGTTCCTTTCAACGAATCAATAGAAATCAGTGGTACAATTACCCCAGCTATCTTGTATGTATGTGTGTATGTGTGTGTGTGTGTGTGTGTCTATGTGTATATGTGATTTCCCCTGCTTCTTTTCTCCTTTCCCCCATCCCAGCTGTTCCTTTCTTTTGAAAAAAGATAAACATTACAATGAAAATCAGTTTCAAAACAGGCTATTAGGACAGCTACAATAGTTGATACACTGTGATTGTCGTCTTCCTAACTATTATTCAGAGTAGAAGATATAGGCAAGATACCTTGTCTACACAATATTAACACAAAGCTTTCTTTTTAATAAACTAAGAGAAACTAGCTCTGTGACAATCTTAACTATCTTATATATACATATATTTTTTTCCTTTCTTCATTTCTCTCTTCCCAAACACAGTTTGTCTTTTGAACAATTTCTTCCCAATTCACAATATCTGTTGTACATTTTGGTCTTATTTACTTGTTCATTTTTTCACACTAGTGAGACAATACAATGAGCATATATAGGTCTGATTTATTTCACTTATGAGTATGTTCTCAAGTTGCATCCATTTACCTATAAAAGACTCCATTTTATCTTTTTTATGGCTGAGTAGTATTCCACTATATTAAAAAACCACATCTTTATTATCCATTTTTTGGTTGATGGACATCTGGGTTGTTCCAAGATTTAGCTACTACATATTGTGCTGCTATAAACATAGATGCACATGTATCACTGTGATATGATGATTTTAATTCTTCTGGGAAGATACCCAGAAGGGGAATAGCTGGGTCAAATGGGACCTCTCATTCCAGTTTTTTGAGGAGTCTTCACACTGATTTCCACAGTAGTTTTACTAGTCTATACCCCCACCAACTGTGGAGAAGGGTTCCTTTTTCTCCACATTTGTTGTTGGTTGATTTCTTGATGATAGCCATTCTTCCTGAGGTGAGATGGAATCTCAGTGTTGTTTTAATTTGCATTTCTCAAATGAACATTTTTTCGTGTATTTATTTACCATTTGAATTTCTTCATCTTAGAAGTGCCTATTCATCTCCAATGCCCACTTTTGGATTGGGTCTTTGAATGTGGGGGGTCTGATTTTTGTCAATTCTCTATATGCTCTGTATATAAATCCCTTGTCTGGGGAAAAACTGGCTATAAGTTTTTTCCCACTATGTGGGATATCTTTTCATTTTGTTGGTAATTTCTTTTGTTGTGCCAAAACTTTTTAGTAAGGTGAAATCCCATTTGTTGATTTTTTTCTACTATTTCCCTTATAGTCTGGATTTTGTTCTTGAAGTCTCTGCCTATACTTACATCTTTGAGACTATTACATACTTTCTCTTCCAGTAGATTTAGTGTTTTTATTTTAATATTTAGATTCCTGATCCATTTTGACTATAGTTTAGTGCATGGTGATAGACATGGGTCTAGTTTTAGTCTTCAGCATGTGGAAAGCCAGTTTTTCCAGCACTACTTATTAAAGAGGCTATCTTTCTTCCAGTGAACATGTTTGGCTCCCTTGTCAAAGATAAGGTGGCTGAATATGGAGATGCATCTTTGTCTTCTATTCTGTTCCACTGATCCTCAGACCTGTTTTTTTTTTTTCCAGTACCAAGCTGATTTTAACAAGTGATCGTTTCTTAAAAGTTGGCTGCAGTATGAAATCTGAAACCATATCAAAGCATTTTTTGCACTTCGTTGTGTGAAATACATCATTCTATGTTGTATTTTAGTGAATGTGTTAACCATGCACGATTCTGTATGATCATGCATTCATTATTTAGAAAACATTAGTTCTTTGAGTGTTGTAGACAACACTTTGAGCAGAGCTGCATTAAGAAAACAGTTTCCTGTTCCTCTCTTGAGTTGTATGTCAGTGCATTAAAATCTCTCAAAATTCCTTCAACAAGACAGACTCTTTAACCCCAGGGAGCTCAATTTTCCTCAGATTTGTGGCACCATCATTACACTTCTTTTACCACCCATAAAGCATAGTTTGAATCTGAGTTTGTGGTCAGAAATGAAGGTATCCGTTCTGGAAAACTGGTACCTGTGTGGGTGACTCTGATTGGATCTTTTCCCTCCTCAGTTCACAGAGAAATCAAGAATTCTACTTAGACTCAGGCCTAGAAAAATTCTGAAGTTAGAAAATCACCCAGAGCTCCATTGCAGTTCCCTCTCCAGTCCCTCAGCATCGCTTCCTCTGCAAAAATCTGCACTCCGTGTTCTGATCTGCCTCTCAGACCAAGTTAGCTCATTCATAAGGGTTCTTACACAGCAATCCTGTAACTATGGAGTAAAATGCTCTCTTTCCCTTAGAGACTTCCTAGCACTGAGGAGAGGTTGTGAAAGTGTTGGTTGATCGTCTAACTTTATATGCTGTTGTTTGGGGGCAATCAAAGATAAGAATGAATTTTAACTTGGAGGGGCAGGTGTTGCTGATATGGTAAAACTGGAGGGGACATGCAGGTTGGTGTGCAGGTGAAGGGAGAGGAGGGCGTCACGTGTGGGATCCAGGATGAGCCCGAGCTGGGGTGCATGGTGGTATCTTTGGTTTAAGTACTAAATATTTCTTCTCAGGGGTCCGTCATTGTGTTTGAGCTTTGTAGTGTCTTTTCAAACGCTGTTTCATATCTGGTCAGATTTCGATCTTCTGGATTTGGTGTCCAATCTAAGTACAGCGTGCAAAAGGCTTCCCTTTTCCCATCCTGCCTAAGAGAATCTTGGAATTGCCAGCCTTCTTCCCCCTCTCCCAAAGAGGAAGTTGTTTGTTTGTTTGTTTGCTAGGACTGATGCTCAGTAGAGGGGACAAAGTGTGAAAACGGAGCAAGGAGCAGGTGGGGAGGCGGGGGACAGTAGAGTGACACTGAGTCACCTCATGGAAAACAGATACACGGAAGTCTGCTCAGGTCAGGCCCTTTTACATGTTGCTGAGGAAGCTGTACTCGGGGACCTTTCCTGTTCTTTGAGAGAAAGGATTTCATTTCTTGCTCTTCCTCCCTCTTCCTTCTTTTCATTTAAGACCTGGAGTTTGCACTCAGGGATCGAACTCTATCACTGAACTCCCAGCCGCCCTCTTTTTTTGAGACAGGAGCCCACTAAATTGCCTAGCTAGGCCTTGAATTCGTAATCCTTAGGCCTCCGCCTCCCAAGAGGCTAGGATTACAGGTATGAACCACCACACCTGGCTGTAAGCTGCCTTTCTTTCTTCTTTTTTTTTGTGGGGGAGGTACCGGGAATCTAACTTGCGCTTACCAGGTAGGCGCTCCTACCGCTGAGCTGTATCCCCACCCCCGCTTTGTTTTCTCTTTCTTCTTTATCCTTTTTTTACCTCTCTAAAATTTTACCTTATTACTTGAGCCTAAATACATTTAAAGATATATTTTTTTTTGTAAAAGAAACTAAAATGACATTTAATTTTGAAGGTTGCAGTTTTGAACATTGGTAGAAGATAGGTCTTTCTAAGTATTTTTGTCAATGCCTCATTTGCTTCCTTTTTTTATTAGGAATACAGAATAGTGAGATTTGTTTTGGTACCCTGTACTGGAACATCCATATTACATGGTTTTTTTTGGTTTTTTTTTGGTTTTTCTCCGGTACCGGGAACCGAACTTACGACCTTGCGCTTGCCAGGCAGGCGCTTTGCCGCTGAGCTAAATCCCCACCCCCCTATTACATGTTTTTAAATTTTCATTCTTCCCTCCCCTTTCTGTCCCCTCCCCAATTTCCTTTCCCCTTTCCAAAGTCTACCTTCTACTCTCCTGTCCTCCCTCCTTCCCTCCTTCTTCCCGTCCCTTCCTTTCCCTTCCCTTCCCTGCCCTGCTTCCCTTCTCTCCTCTTTTCTTCCTTCCTTCTTTCCTTCCCTCCTCCCTGTCCCCCTCCTTCACTCCCTCCCTCCCTTCTTTCCTTTTCTTTCACACAAGAGAGAATGCAATATTTAATTTACTTCGCTGATCGTGAACGTCTCCATAAACTGCATTTCATGAAATTTCTGGTAAGAAACCCAGTCACATCCTTTTCCCCAGTAACCATGTGGAACTTAGGCCATCTCCCCAGCCTCTCAGGTTTCTGTTATCTTAAATATTAAAGGAGAAGGTGGTCTACAGTTGCTTTCCTGTGATCAGCAAAATCAATACTTCCTATCCTCCTCTACGAAAAGCCAAGGTTGCTTTGGCTGTTATACTGTTTACTTTTTAAATTCTTTATAGAATTTTACTTTTGATCATAGTTTTGTTTGGGTTATATTTCTCCCATTTCTAATTTGTCTCAATAATTTGCCTTTTGCTTGGAATTTTAAATGAACACCATTTATTTCAGGATCTTCAATAGCACCTGGCTTCCATTGCGTCTCTTGCTCAGCCATTTTGTTTGCTGGTCATCACTTTCTTCGCTGGAGTGGAGACTGAAAACTATGGCACTGGGCTGGGGTGTGTGTTTCCTCAGGGAGATCATTCTGAAGAGCATAGTATTATTTTTCAAATATTCTTACCCACTCTTCTTTCTGCATTTGATTATCATAATTCTAAGCATCAGATTTTAGTCTCTTTTTTGCCACCCAGGGGATGGTTCTCAGGTTTATTCGATTTGCTTTGGCAAATTTCTCGTCTATGTTAAATTCTCACCGGGCACACTTACCCCACTGTGGTTATTACGTAAAGCTGCATTTAGATTCTGCAAGGCGGCTGTGACTCAGTCGAGGGTGCGGGGAACAGTGTATCTGTGTCAGCTCATCAACACTTGACCGGCTGTCATGCGAGACAGAAGTCGGCCGCTGGGCGCAAGCGTTGGCAGGGATGCCTTCTCGTCTATAAAAAGAATGTCCAGGACTGCATGAACTCCAAAGTATTCGTTGGGAGGATTGGGTTCATGACACTAGACTGATTGCATAATTTATTTTTGACTTTGAAAAATGAGTCTGAGGACGTCAGAAACATCTACCATAGAAGCTTAATTTTTAAAACTCTTTCCTTTTTCAGTACCTCTCGCTTTATATAGCTTTGCATTTGTCACCAGATTCTTTCAGTTGATAGTTTTTGTATTCAATAAATCCATTCCTAAGAATAGACTTTACAAGGGTCTTGAGCCTAAAGTTGATCTGTAGCATAAAAGGCTTTCTTCCTAGCCTGGACCATTTCTGTCCAGTAGAGTGATCAGTAGCCATGTGCGGCTCTAAGCGCTTGACCTATGACTGGTACGAATGGAAACGTGCTGGAAGTGTGCCAGCCCAGTGGCTTCGGAGGGTGGAATTTGAAGAATAGGGTGTTATTTATCTTCATAATTTTAAAATATTGATTACATGTTGAAACGATCATATTTTGAGTCTATTGAATTAAACTTTATGGGCTGAAATTAATTTCACCTTTTTAAAGTGGGTAGTGAAAACCACTAGAAATTTTTAAATGGCATAGATGGCTTGAACTAGATTGGCTGCCAGCAAGTATTTCTGGAAATAATCTGTTCCTCACAGGGGGTCACAGATTCTCTCCTTTTTTTTTTTTTTTTTTTTTGCTACTTTTTATTTGCTAATGACAGAATTTTGCTTTGAGTTCTGTAAAAGTCCCATTCACAACTGTGACCCATTCTTAAGTCTAGATAAGGATTGTAGTGGGTCAGCTGCAATGGTCTTGTTCATTCATACATTTCCTCGTTTACCGTCTATCCACCTGCCTAAGCGCCACGAGAGCAGGGCCCTTGGTTGTCTTTTCACTGCTAGATCCCGGCCCCTGGAACATGCCTGGTGCAGAGGAGGTACTTCATGAATGGAAGAATGTATGTCACCATTGTGTGCTCATGCTTTTTGTTTGTTTGTTTTTTGGTCTTTTTGAGACAGGGTCTTGCTATGCAGTTCAGCCTGGCCTTGAGCTCACTTTGTAGCTAGGCTGGCCTTGAACTCACAACGATCTTCCTGCCTCAGCCTCCGGAGTGCTGCGATTACAGGCATGAGCCACCACGCCCAGCACTTGTGTACTCATTCTTGAGGGTGCGTTTCTTCCTTCTATTTTTATGTCTTTAACCTAATTTTATTAGAAAGCCCAGATATCTAGGCTAGTCTAGGCTTTCCAGAGAAGCAGAACGGACAGAATACATATGCTAAGGTACTGACTCATGCTGTTATGCAGGGTGCAGAGTCCCAGGATCTACCTGTGCAAGCTGAAGGAAGCCAGTGGTGCAGTTCAGGGGCTGAGAGCGCAAAGCTAATGGTGTAGACCACAGCCTGCATTTTCTACTGAGATACAAGAGCACCGAGGAAAGGAGAAACCATTATCTCAGTTCACACAGTCAGGGAGAGAGAATTCAAAGTTCTCTGCCTTTCTCCTCTTTTCAGGCCCTCTAGATTACAGCTGCTGCACCCCAACACTGGGGAAGGTGTCGCACTCAATCTACATATTCAAATGTTGGTCTCCTTCAGAAGCTTCTCACAGACATGCACAGGATTGATGTCTAGCCTGGTGTCCAGGCATCCACGGCCGGTCATGCTCATTTCATGCTCATTTCCTTGTCTTTCCTCCCTCATGAGGACAGATCTCTCCTGTTCAGGCAGGATTTGATTCTTAGATGTTATCTCTGTCTCCTCATCCCTTGCTATGAACAAGACTCACAAAACCAAAGAGAACTGTGCAGATTTCAAGGCAGTAGGAGGCAGTTCTTTTCTTTGGTTTTTATATACACAAAATTTTTCTTGGCATGTGTTAGAGAGAGCTGTGGGAGAGACTTCATGGATGTCGAGCAGCCTCTACCGTTGATAAATGTGTGTAAGTGAAGTCCTTTCAGCTGTAATGTAAGCTCATTTTTTTGATATTAATCTTTTATTCCAAAATATTTTTTCTGATGATAGAAGTATTTCTGTTGTATGTTAAAAAAAAAAAAAAAAGTACAAAAAGTTAAAAGTAGCTGGGTGTGCTGGCTCATGCCTGTAACCCCAGTACCGAGGAGGCTGAGGCAGGAGGATCACTGTGAGTGATCAAAGCCAGCCTAGATGACACAGGGAGACCCTGTCTCAAAAAAAAAAAAAGAGAGAGAGAAAGAAAGAAAGTTTGGGCCCAGCCTGGGCAACACTATGATTTAGTGAGACTTTGTCTCAAAATAAAATGAAAATTAAATTAAATTAAATTTTAAAAAAGGCTAGGGTTGTAGCTCTGTGAGAAGGCCCTAGGTTCAATATCTAGTGCTGAAAAAAGAAAAGTTAAAAGTAAGTTTCCCTCTTAGAGAGACACCAACATTAAAGGATTGGTGTATATATTTTTCAGGATAATGGCAGTAGCAGCACATTGTTTTAGCAATTACAGCTGTCCCTGATGTGCGACAGGGAGAAAAGGAGAGCTGTTTCACGACCGACCGCAGCTGACTGCTGTTTGGGTGAGGCGTCCCTTTTGGCTAGTTTTAGTGAGCAGTTTTGGTTGTGAAAAGGAAGTGTGACCAGGGTGAGCTAAAAGGGACTCTGAGATGTCTACTCTGCATAGCATTATAAGAAAGGGACAAGATTTTGAAGAAATCCAGGCCTCACCAGTGTGGGAAGCTGAGACGAAGAGAAATTCCCATCTTTGATGTCGGTGTAGCATAAATGACTAAGCTGTTCTAGCGATGGGAGGTCTCTCTGTATCTCTCCCATGCTGATATCCTCAAATCCCTGTCCCACTGGACTGCATACAAGGAGCAGTGTGAGTCTGTGGGTGAAAATCAAAGCAAAGACAAGGGGTCAATACACATAAAACCATAACAGCAGCAGGAGACAGGATGGGGAAGGCAGCCAGGTGCATTGGGGGCAGGACCTGGAGGAACCAGGGACTCCCAGGAACCCCTGAAGAGTTTGGGAAGATGCAGGGCTTCTCTTTCTGCACAAGAAGGGATATGGATCCAGTTTTATAATTTCTCAAATGACAATCCAACCTCTGTTGCTGTCTGGATGATATATGGATGCACCACAATTTCATCAATCCCTGTTAATAGTGGTCATTTAATTTTTCCCCTTTCTCCTTATTACCATAGTCTTTCCTGCAGTGTATCTGCTTTCCATCTGCTTCAGAGCCGATATAATCAACGAAGAAAACAGTGTTCCTCCCCTCTTGAAAAAAGCACACTAAGAATATTTTGATGATAATCCCCTCAGTGGTAGACATTGTGCTACTTTTATCATGTTACATTTCAAACCAGAGATTACGTTTTAATTATGATAGCACGTCTTATTGGGATTCAAATCTTTAAAAAACAACTGGAGACAAATTGTACATGCAAGTGAATAAATGTCAGATCCATGTGATTTCCATTCTCAAAGCTTGATTTATAACACTTGGATTTCTAAAATCTGTTCTTGCTTGCTGCTTCTGCCGTATTATGGATTATCTGAGACTGCTCCAGATAAATGAGGTGACTATCACTGATTTTACAATGAAGAAAAGAAGAAAAAGCATTGTTTTCTGTCAAAGGGCTCTATGTAGCACTTATGCTTTATAAAGCAAATAAAATTAAGCCAAGTTACACTTTTAAATCAACTAAAGTCTTTTCTGGATTTTATGTTTAAATACTGAACAAATCAATCATCATGGTGTTTCTGCCATTTTCTGTATAAGGCTGGTCTTATGATTTCTGATCAGTCTCCAAAATGGGATGTATAAATATAACACTTCATCTATCAAATAATTATAAATGAGGCAATTTTTATTACAGACAACATACTGCATACTATTTTTAAATTTCTTACTATATCTCTGGTATGTAGAACCCCCCTTTTTTTCTAACCTAGGGCCTTGTGCATGCTAGGCAAGCTCTGTGCACCAAGATACAGCAGCAGACATGGAGGCTTGAAAATTTATCCCCTGACCATTTTTTATTTTAAAAAACTGGAAACATGCATCTTGTAAATGAATTTTTCCAAAAAAACCCACAAAAGAATGTTAAAGTTATGTAGATTTTAATTTGGTCAGTTTCTGTATAGCAAAAGAACAACTCCTATTTAAGACTTTTAACATGAGCACTTGTTAAAAACTTGATGTGCATATTTCTCAAAAGAAATACTTTAAACGCAGAATCTGCACTGTCCTCTCCATCCTAGTTTTCATACGTGAGGTTCCCCCTCTTTTGATTCTCTCACTCCTAGGTGACTATATTAAATAATCTATACTGACACTTAGTATATTGGTCTTACCGTAAGAAGAATGTCATCATTTAGCTGGCGGGTGAGCATTGGTTTAGTTCAGTCAACTAAACATCTGTGTGCCAAGGAGTATGCTAGGCATAGCAGGTACAAAACCCAACAAACAGCCCGTGTCCTTGAGGAACTCAGAGTGCGGGGGCTGCGAAGGTGGGAGGGAGTTCAGAGGACAGTCACAGACTGCTGCTTCAGTGGCATCAGTGGAGGATAATGGGCAGAATTGGGCTCAAGGTACTGATGAGCTCTCCTGCACCTGTGCATTCTGGGAAGCTACCTCGGAGAACGTGAGGTGTGCGCCCAGTCTTTAGGGAGGGATGGGGATCAGGTGAAGAAACTACTCACAGAGCCACGATGAAATGATGAAATGAGGAATGGTGGAGGAGAGGAGGGAGAATGAATGTGTAGGCTTCTGGCCTTCCCGATGGCCTGAGATGGGAAACAGAAAGAGTAAGAACTTAATGTGGGGAGAGAAGCTGAAGATTCCCATTTCAGAATTATACCCAGTGGAGTCATCTGAGGGCTGTCCCGTGGGCTAAAGCTCCGAGGCCTGGTCATGGCTGGTCGTGGCTGGGAATAGGGAGTGAAAATGATGAGCATGATTGACAATGTCCAAGGAGTAAAGAACCCTGGGAAATACTGACATTTTAGGAGGAACATACGGGAAGGGGATCCAAAAATGAACGTCAAGGCAAGAGACTGGTGAGGCGACAGTGTCACAAGAGTCAGTGCAGCAGGGAACAGGGACAGCAGTGACGAAGGTGCTAGCTGACAAATGTCCCCTAAATTTGGTGGTGTGGGTGGTTACTGATGACTTTTGGCAGTGGGATAGTAGGCGGTGGATGCCAGATCCTAACGAAGGGTGGATGGGGACAAGGACATGGACGTGGTGTTGGTGACTTCTAATTCAACTCAGGGAAAAGATTATATATATATATATAATTTTCATTCTGTCCTATTTGTTTTTCCTTTTTAAATTTTTTTGTTTTTGTTTTTTTGTTTTTTTCTGGTACCGGAAATCGAACTCACAACCTTGTGCTTGCCAGGCAGGCGCTGTGCCACTGAGCTAAAGCCCCAGGCCCCCTTTTTAAATTTTTACCTCAACTTTTTTTTTCAGTGCTAGGGACTGAACCCAGGGCCTCAGGTGTGCTAGGCAAGTGCTCTACCACAGAGCTACACCCCAAACCCCTTCTCTACTGAAGCAGCGTATTGTTCTCACTTTGTGTTGTCCTCCTTTTTACCTCCCCTGTCTGTTAACATTAAAAATAATAACTACAGTGAATTAGCATGGTTCTTTGTAGTTTACAAAATACTTTCACACATGTGGCTATATTTCATAGACTCAGCCATCCTTTGCTTTCGTGTTACAACTAATTTGCAGTTATTTAGGGTGGAGGGACGGACACATAGGATCCCAGATGCTTTGTAACTTAACCCCTTCTTTGATGATTAGGCAACTGAGGCTCAAGGGGATTTAATATCTTCTGTCAGATCTTCTCATTATTTCTCACACCCTTGACTTTCACTGCACAAGTCTAATTATAGGGGGAAACACTGATGAAATTCAGGAAACACTGTCAGAACTTCGGGCAGAGAAACTCTGGCCCATGACCTGCTAAGATCGTGTGCCTTTAAACCATCCTGACTCACCCACTGCTAGTTGCTGATAGATAATAAACCGCACCACAGATCCTTCACCCTTATCTGTAGAAGTTTCCCAAGAACCCCTCACTTTGTTCCTATGCATGACCTCCACATGCTCTTAACCACTTTTTCTTTCCTACTCCTTGATTTCTTTCTCTTGCTAGAGAACATCCATCCTTTTAGCCTGAGCAGCATCTGTCCTTCTTAACCTATCAAGAGCACTCTTCCCCTGGAAAGGACGCCTGGCTAGTTACCATAGTCTGTTACCTTGGCTTTGTGATTGGTTGAGAAGTAAGTTTGTGATGCAAGCCAGGCCAATCAGAGTCAACGTTCTCTGCTGGATTTGGTGAAGGCCAAAAGGGTATTGATTGTGTGAATGAAGCCAGTGTGGAAGCAGCACAACTAATGGATAGGACCACAGGGGTCCTTTAGCATCATCCAGACTGTCTAGGGCTAGAGCTCCCTCTGCATTTTTTCAAGCACACAAGCTAATGACCTCCCCATTTAGGCTTAATCCCTTTGAGGTGGGTAGTAACTATACCACAAGTGCCTTAACTTTTATTCTTCTACTGTGTGGCTTCACTTTGTCCCTGTGTAATATGATCATCCTATAGCATGTAGCATGGACTGCACATTGCCTGGTCTACCTTTCACCCACTGAGTTCTGTTTTCTTCATTTACACTGCCAGGCTTTATTTTTGCCCAGCTCATGACCAGTTCTGCCAACATTTTGCAGTACATGTATGGCTGCTTTCTTGCATGAACCCAAGCCCGTCTGTAAGCGGAAGGAACAAAGAAACAAGCTCTTATGGTTTAGATCAAGAATGATCTCCCAAACTCCCATGCGCTTAAGAGGTGGGGCTTTGGGAGAGTGATTGGATCATGAGGGAGACATAGCTGAATGTGATGTCAGGACATGGGGGCTGCTTGGAGGAAGTGGGTCGCTGAGACCATGACCTGGAAGCATGGATCTTCCTCCCTAGCTCCTCCCTTCTCTGTTTCCTGGACGCCATGACATGAGCATCTTTCCTCTGCAGCAGGCCTTTCCACCATGCTGTTTCTGCCTTGGTTGGCTAACCCTGGAATGAACCCACGGAAACTGTGAACCAAAATGACCTCTACTTCTTTAAATTGTGGATGTCAGGCATTCTGTGCAAGGGACGAGAAAGTAACTAAGATATAAGCTAAGAAAAAGAATGTATATATTTCTTCTGAATGTGTGCATATATATGTGTATATATGTATATATAGTTCTTCTGATTATAAAAATGACACATAATTATTTTAAACAATTTGAAAGAAACGTAGGAAACATATAGCAAGGAAAACAGAAATCATCCTAAAACCATGCCACTCAGGGATAATTGTTTTTCCTGAAAACTTAAAATGAATTAATAAAATGATGAAATGTCCTCTGTTAGAAAAGGTAAAAGTAGTTTGGTATCAATCTACTGTAAAACCAAAGGGAAAAATTGGCCCTACAGGTCTGCCTCCCCATCTATCTTTGACATGTTTGAGTTAATTCAGTTACTACAGATTTATGTCTTTCTGTCTGGAGGACATTCATCCAACAGAATTTGCCAGATGGTGCCCTGGGATAGAGCTATGATTATCCATCATCATTAGAAGAAAATGCTCCACACTGTGCATTTGCTCTGTTTGGAAGGAATGTGTGTGCGTGATTTGGAAGAAAGGTACCATGTGAAGAAAACCTCTCTAGAGAAGATAAAGAGTTCTTAGAGTAAATGTACTTATCTAAATGCTAATGTCAGACGCAGAGGTAATGTAAATAAGGCTAGATATGCACCAAGACAAGACTCCCTCCCTTGGTGTTTCCATGGGGTGCCCTCTGCCTCCCATCACTTTAGGTCAGGTTGCTGTGGCTCCTGCTTCGCACTCTACCATGGCTCTCCAGGAATACCCACGGCTCTCCAGGAATACCCACGCCATAAGGCACTTTGTTACAGTTAGAAAAAGGCAGGCTTTTCCCCTGGGAGAAGGTGCCCCTGACCCATTGCTTGGCCAGTGGAATCATGCCGAGTTCATTTTTTGCTTTCTTACTTGGCCAGGTACCTAAGTTCAGTAAATGGCATATATTCTATGTCATGGTACTGGCTCTGTCTTTTCTGGGTTTGAGGATACTATAGGTGTCTATATTTAGGTGATGCACCCCCAGTTTTAGGTGAGCCCTGTGTGGTCCTCAATTCAGCACACATATACTGAGCTCTTACTGTCCCTCAGTCCCCATGGAAAGTTGCTGGACCTAGACACCAGTTCTATCTTCTCCTACAGTCCTCTAAGTTGCTGCTGGATTTGCTGCAAGTAGCTTTGCCTATAGGTGCTTGGTATAATTATTAACAACCTGTATTCAAATTAATGCAGGCTGCTAATAGAAGCAGGAGTAGATCAGCTAAGCTGCTTCTTCCAAAGCTATGACCTGTTTAAAACTTACTCCAGTCCTACATTTTTTTTTTTTCATTTGAATACCAAATCCACTCCTCTTCTACAAAAACAAATTCTGTTCACTTTGTGGGTCATTGTTCTTACACATATGAGGGCTGCCTGGCTTTGCATCTTTTCCTCCTTTAAGCTGGTCTTAAAAGACTTTCTGCCATGTATATTTTCCTATTTTCTTTTGTCTGGGAGTTCAGATCTGTGGCTGCAGCTGTAAACATCCTCTAGCTTTTGCTTAACTGGAGTGATGTTTTTTATAAAGGCAGAAAACAGCACTTACATTGTCTTAGACATAGTGGATGAATTTTTCATGCTAGAAACAATCATTGTGCCATTATGCAAATGAAATGTGATTTTGTGGAAATGTGTGATGCAGAGTATAGCTGAGCTGCTTTAATACAAATCCTTATGCTTTCATCTGTCCAATGCACTTTCAAAATATTGTTAGGCTGAAATTCAGATCCTTATTTTCCCTTCATAGTAGCAGTCATGATTGATACATGGCAGATGTGATAAAAAGCATGCACTCAAAGCTACTTACTGGCTTAAGGACCTCGGGAAACGTATTAAATCTCTCTGTGCCTCAGTTTCTTCAATGGTAAAATGGGGATACTAATAGTATTTCTATCCCAGGTTATCACAAGGAGTAATTAATATGTGCAAAATGCTTAGAATATGGCCTGGCATTTAGTAGGAACTGCTAGTCTATACCTATTATCTATTACATGAAGTTAGATAACATTTAGATATGTATTTTATCATGTAGTATTGGTTTTTAAATGCTTCCAGCAAGCTAATTGTGATTATATCCAACTGTGATAAATCCCAGGTGTTTAAATGTTTGAAACATAGAGTAGTGTTCTGTTTTGTAAACTTCTAATATGTGGATTACACTGGGAGTTTTCCCTTTAGGTTAGTATGTGTTTGATATCAGAGTCAAAGTGCATGTACTAAGTAGAACCATACTTTTTCTTCCTTTTACATGTGATTGTTGAGTCTGTTTCTGTTGTACTTTCTTAATCCCTGTGGCAAGATCCTCTGCTCTGTTTTGCTTCTCGAGCAGCTTGTTTGTATTTTACTTTCTCTCTTACCGCATTCAGGCAGCCAGCCCTTGCAGTGGGTACATTTTTGAAAATTTGGATCTTGATTTTGCAGTTTGTCTGCCCACAGTAAACGGGCAACCTGTGCCAGTTTTCTTACGGGCTCTTTTTTCTTTTGCCTTTTTCCTGCCAAAGGAATGATGCTTGGCTGCTCTGTTAGGAATACTATGTGCTCCTCAGTGGGAGGCCAGAATTTTAGCTGAACTATAAGAAATCCAACTTTGAATGGTACCAGTCTTCTGTTGCAGAAATAGATACCGTTATAACTTTGATAACTTCATGATGATCACTCCTTTCCATTTTTTGGGGGGGGGTACCAGGAATCGAACTCAGGACCTTGCACTTCCAGGGCAGGCGCTGTGTGGCTGAGCTTATCACTGGCCCTCCTTTCTCTTTTTAAACTGCAATAGTTATTTTAGGCAAATAACTTCTTCTTTTCAGTTTTTATTAGTACACGTTTGCAGTACATAACGCTCACATTCCTTGTGGGGGGTTGGACACGCACATGACACACCTTCATTCCTTCTCGTACCTCTCCCCTCCCCCTCTCCGCTTCCTCCATCTCTTGATTCTCTCCCTTCTGCAAAAGAGCTATCTCCCTGTTTGCTGTTATTTATGGTTCATTTTGCTCTTTATTTATATTTGGGGTTTCTCATATAAGAGAGGCCATGAATTATTTAAACTGTGTGTCCGATTATTTCACTTAACATTATAGTCTCAAGGTCCGTGCATTTTCCTGCACATAACTCTACCTCTTTATGGCAGACAGCACTCCATAGTGTATAAATACATTTTCTTTATCAGTTCAACTGTTGATGGACATATAAGCTGCTTCTGAGATATTGCTATTGTGAACTGCGCTGCTATAAACATGGTTATGTGTGTATATCACTGTAATATGATGTCTCTAGTTCATGAAAATATGGTAGCAGAGGAATAGCTGGGTCAGATAACTTCTTGAAATCCAAGGTCAGATGAACCACTGGCAGAATTCTCTGAAGTGCTGTTTTTCTTTCTGAAAGGTCTCTAAGCTTGGTTTAGGAACTGTGGGCGAAACAGTGCATTTCTGGACTATGGTACCAGTGCTGGGGGTCAAACCCAGAGCCTCAAGCATGCTGGGCATTCACTCCACACAGAGCTATACCCCAGCCTGAGACTTTTTGATACTGGGTTTATATAAGAATGATGATGGTAATTTCCATTTCTTGCACATACACTTTATGCCGTTCACTATGGTAGGTACTTACAGTTTTATTTCCAGTTGCCTCAACAATGCCTGAGATGAAGAGCTGTTTCTACCCATTATGCTTGGACCTTTTCCCCCCTCCTCATTCCTTTCCCTTCAAATTCATCCACACAAGATGTTTTACAAACTCATCCTTCAGTGTAAAGCAATGTGTGCTCTTTCCTGTACCTCAGATAGAATTTACCCTAATGATAATAGTTGAGCAGGATCAAACAAAGTAAATTTTTAAAGTAATGAATTAGCTCTAAAGCCTTCCACTTTGTATGTGTTTCATGTTTTCCCCCCTTGAGTTTAGGGCTATTGGCGTTTGACTGACTTGTTTGGAATCATCTGAGGAAGGAAAATCTTGAACCCATCTGTCATTGTTTTCCCCCCAGTGACAGCTAAAATTGCGCTGTGGACTTTTGCCAGAATAAACAGGCTGGCTCTTCAGCGAGGGCTCTGAAGCTTTATTTCCAGTCACTGCTGAAGGATAGGTCCAAACTGAGCCCCTTTACTCTGCCCTTTACAAAAATAGTTTCCATCTATAATCTGTTCCCTTCGTGACGCATTGTTTAGCCACTAAACCAGGAGAGGATATGCAGTTGCACTCATGTCTGAGCTTCTAATTTACACAGAAAACTAAGAGTCACCAAGTGTGTCTTATAATTGTTCTGTTTTAATGAATTCACTAGGCTCAAAGTCATATGAAATGAAGAAAATAATTTTACAAAGCTTTCAGATAGAAAAGGCACTAGAAAACCACAAGTGCAAATTCCGATACTCCTTACGGAGATGTACTATCCAACTATAATATACAGACATTACTTTCAGAGAGATTCAATTTGACATTTTATTTCTTCTAAATTATAGCATATTATAGCAGCAGTGGCCCCAAGTCAAACTCCGTCATTTTCCAGATAGGAAACTTGGACTCAGAAGTGAGGCACTGCCAGTGATAAACCTGGGCCTGACAGTCAAGATCATGGTTCTCTCCTTCACTGGGCAATTTTTAAATGACTTGCACATAAAATGTGATTTCAAAAGCACTGTAGAACTTCTGTGAAGTTTCTGTATTGTTCTGGGTGTGATATTAGGTGGTTGAAAGAGCACCTAAGATCAGAACATTTTGGCTTTTGCAGTAGCACAAGCACATACATAAAACAGAAAATACAAATGCATACGTACACAAGACTGCATGTATGTATACGGAGACACATGCATGTACCCATACACATACACGTATACATATAACTACATAGAGATACATATATCACACACACATTTACCGATGTATAAGTATAAATGTCTTTATATGTATGTATATAGACAAGCGCACGCATGCACATACACACACACTTATAGCTACACATATACAAACAGCACAGTAGAAGCACTTGGTCTCTGGAGCCAGGAAAACCTAGATTTTTTATTGGTATTGGGCTGTGTTTCTTCAGCTACTATGTAAATGTTTGAAATGAATTTCACCATTAGTAAAGTAGGGGAAATAACAGTACTCAAATAGACTAAAAGAAACAAAATATAAAATAAATGTTATGTGTTTAACACATTTCTACCAACTAACAACCTTTCAGTAAGTGTCCGCAGTTGTCGTGGTGAGCAGTAGGTACAGCACGCGAAGGATGAGTAGGTATGACTCATAATCCGGGCCTCCACGTGGGTCATAAGAGCCTGGGCAGGCTGGGTTACCCATATCTGACTGGGTGACCCTGGCGGGAAGGCCTGGCAATCTTTTGGTTTGGGGACTGAACCCAAACCAAGGCAAATGGCAGAGTCTTATAAATTAGGTGAAAAAGTACTTTGTAAACAGAAGAGCTACACGCTTGGTCCCGATCTGTGGTGAAAGGAACAGAACATCTCAGCAGCCAGAGTGTGAGCCACCCAGAAGACCCAGTGAGGGTGACCAGAAGCCACCTGTGCTGCACATATTCAGTGTAAATGAAGACACCTGCACTTGTCGCTTTGTTCTGGGAGTGCAAATGGCCAGTGGGGGAGAAGCACAGTCTATAGGTACCCAGTGCGTCAGACAATATGGAGCTGAGGCTGAGGGGCCTGGCCGTGGTGGGAAGAGGAACCAGACAGACAAAATCTGGAAGAGTCAACTGGCTGGCCAGCTGTCTGTCCAGGGCGTGTCCAGGAGCAAGGCCAGCTGTCTGCCCACGGCATGTCCAGGAGCAAGGCCAGCTGTCTGCCCAGGGCATGTCCAGGAGCAAGGCCAGAGCACAGGATGAGTCAGACAGGCATGGCCAGCACAAGTGCAGGGTGACCAGAGGTTGTGCCAGGGCAAACGGACAGCAGGTTGCCTGGAGAACCCAGGCCCAGGATAGGTCAGGACAAGAATAAGGTTAGCCAGAGACACATCCAAGAAGCCAGTAATTAAAGTAGAGAAAGTGAAAAGAGTAAGTCAGAGGCCAGGCCAGGACAGAGTGGAGGGAGGCAAAGGCAGTTACTTCTGTTGTCACTTGTCCCCAGTTGTGTCTGAGACTTGACAGTTTCTGTATATGGAGAACAGGAAGAAAAATGAGCAAAAAAAGGAAAGAGGGCTTTTCTCGCAGTAGGATGTAACATGAGTCAGACAGCAGAGGGAGTCTGACCGTGGCTAAGTCACAGAGGTTCCTGTGACCCAGAAGCCAGGTGGGTGGGGCTTTCTCTGTAGGTTCCACATAATCCGCTGACCCTGAAATGCTTCTTTTCCTCAGGGTTCTGTCCTTCTATCCTAGAGCTGCTGCTCTTCTGACCATTAGCGGAGGAGGCTCCATTTTGCTGCAATAACAAATGCACCCTCAAATCGCAGTGGCTGATAAAAACACACCTTCATTGCTCTAGTGATATGCTCGCTATGTGTTGGCTCCAGCCTGTTCCTCATGATCTTTGTTCTGACGCCCAGCTCACCTGAGCAGCCTCCCTCTCTGCAACGCTGCTGCTCGTCATAGCAGAGGTAAAAGAGAATCCTGGAGAACCTTGAGCTGACTGTGAAGCTACTATACAGAAGGGAAGGGATATGTGTCACTTTGCTTACATTTCATTGGCCAAAACAAGTTCGATGGCCAAGCCTGATATCAACAGGGTGATAAGATCTGATCCTTCCTCAAGGATGGACAACGACTATTGCTAAGAATACTGCAGCCCGCCACATGGCTGTACTTAGTTACCCCAGGGTCATCTCACCACTCCCATGACATCAGTACCTGTCCCCATGACCTCAGAGCACTTCGTCTAGTGCAGACCTCAGGGCCAAAAGCCAATCCCACATATCCACATATCCACATATCGAGGACTGCCGATCAGCAGTCCTCCCTGTTCACTTCAAACTGCACATGACCGAACTAAAATCTAAATTTGTTTCCTCCTCAGCCTGTTTTTTTTTTTTTGTTTGTTTGTTTTTGATGACTGACCCATTGTCCACCACACCAGACCAAATCAGACACCTGGGAGTCATCTGTGACTTTTCCTCACCTTCACTACCCCATACCTAACCATTCATTGGAAAGTCCTCTTCTTTGTACTTAATACACCCTTGAATATTTCCGCCTCTTCTCATCTCTTCTTATCCTCTGGTACTAATCCAGGATACCATATTTCTCATCTAAATTACTTTGGCACGCTTTTAAACACTATCCATGGCAGGGCATAGTGGTGGCATAATTCCAGCACTTGGCATAATTCGTGGCATAATCCGTGGCATAATTCCAGCACTTGGGAGGCTGAGGCAGGAGGATCAATGCAAATTTGAGGCCAGCCTGGGTTACAAAGTGAGCTCAAGGCCAGCCTGAACTGCATGGTGAAACCCTGTCTCAAAAGATGATAAATAAATAAATAATACCCATGCCCCCTCTTTTCCTTCTGCAATTCTTTCCACTAGCATCCGGAGGATCATTGTAGTTGTAGAACTGACAATATGCCCCCTGCCGTCACCTCTGCTTGTGCTCTTGCGTGACTTCTCCTTGTCCTGAGAACCAAGCTGTAGAAGCTTAGTAAGATTCTCATCACCTCACCCATCATCCCACCTCTCCGGATTGCCTACACTTCGTGGCCCACATCCCAAACCCCACCATCCTCTCTAGTGTGCCGTGCTCTCTCTTCTAGAGTATTAAAGGTTTCTTCAGTCCCTCCTGCTGGCGACATTGTCTGTCCTCTCCCAGTGGCAGACTCTCATCAGCTCTTAGGCCTCTCTCCCTTCCTGTCCTAGGCAGGGTCTCCTATTAGGTGTTCCTTGCACCGTACTGCCCTTGCTGTGGCACAAGAGCTAACTTGGAGTTGTGCTGTCTGACTTGGCTACCGCACTGTAAACTTTAAGGGCAGCAACCAGTTGAGCGTTGTATCTCCAGCTCCTGTAGAGCACCGGAAGCAGTCCGGGACGGTGCTAGTAAGTGTTTGTACCACGACAATGAAGGACCATTCATGGTGTCAGAGGGTGGAGTGTGAGCTGACTTCAAAAGAAGAGAAAGAGCAGCATGGCTTTGAGCTAAGGAAGTAACAGACTTCTGGAGAAAAGGAAGATAGCCTATCTCACCAGATTATAACTTCCTCCAGGGAAGAGATGCTTGTGTGTATTGATCCCTGAAGAAACACCATGCCCACAACAGTGCTCAGCACAGAGTAGACAGCTAGTAAATACTTTATCGAGTAAATGAATGAATCGATCAAGTGTAGTGAGGATTCTTTGGATCCGAACCAGCCCTGGCTGACCTAGGCAGAACCATAACTTTTTGGACGGTTATAGGGTCATTTGTAGAATCCTCATAAGGCTGGAAAATCAAATCTGGCAAATGAATAGCAGCCAGCGGGAGCCAGGCAGGCATAGACCCAGGTGGAGGCGCATACAGGAGTGCCTGCCAGGGGCACCACTCTGGCCCGGTGCTGCCAGGCACTGCTGGCCCTGGCACAGCTGCTGCAGGGCATTTGCTGCGGCGCCACTGCCCTCCCTGTGAGTCAGCTCTCACTGACCCTGTGACTTGACCTGACCTCTTCGGGGTTCACAGTCCCAGACAAGAATATCTGATTGGCTGCCCCAGCCTCTGCTTATTAGTTGCTGGATCCCTGGAGAACATGAATACTTGTTCCTGTCAACAGGGGGGGCCATGCTGCCACCTGTTTAGGGAGTTGTTCCTTCAGCAAGACCGCCAGGCAGCTTGAAAACATTCTAAGTTTATAGGCATAGTAAATGCTTCCTACAAAATTCAGTTGACTCAGAGCGGTGTAAAGTATAAAATATAAATCTGCTCTCTACTTTCGAACCCTGTTCCACTCCAAGTAATAGCTATGAGTGGGTACTGTATCGTTCCTGGGCACAGTGGTGCATGCCTGTAATCGCTGCACTCTGCAAGGCTGAGGCAGAAGGACTGCAAATTCAATCCCAGCCTGGGCAATCTAGCTAAGTTGTGAGGTCCTGACTCAAAAAAGAGGTATGTATAGGGGGTGTCCGTGTGAAAGGCTTGGGTTCAATCCCCAATACTGCAAAACAAGCAACAATAAAAAAAAAAAAAGTTTCTTAAATGAGCAGGACTGGACTTCTTAGCTATTTTGGGTGCTTGTAATTTTTACATGAGGCTTGCAGTCTGAGTTTTCTTCCTCTTGAAGAGAAAGTGGTTGCTTAGAGCCTTAAGGTCTGGCCATATGTGGTGGTAGCAATGGTTCATAACCCTTGGGAAGGGGCCACTGGCCCAGTAAACAGGAAGTAGACTAGCTCTCAGTACTGTTTGCTTTGCATGTGCTGGGTTAACTATTACTGGGTATTTCTCCTTGAGGTTGATGGAGGATGTGATGGCATTTGTCATTTTGACGGGTAAGCCGAATTTGAGTTCTGTTTGAGGGAAGTGCTCAGTCTGGCTTGGCCCTAAGGGATTTTAGTGGCCAAAAGAGGAGCCTCCTGGTCAGGATGACTCATGTGAAGAGTTCTGCTCTTCTGTTTTTTTTTTCTTTTTGAGACAGGGTCTCGCTATGCAGTTCAGGCTGGGCTTGAGCTCACTTTGTAGCCCATGCTGGCCTCGAACTCACAATGATCCTCCTGCCTCAGCCTCCCGAGTGCTGGGCTTACAGGCGTGCACCACCACACCCAGCTCTGCTCTTCTAAAACAGACAAACAAACAAACAAAAACACCAAAAAGCAAAAAACAACCTGAAATAACTTTTTTCTGGGATTTTAAATAAAGATCCAGAACTAAGCCATCATCCCTTGGATGCCAGGAAAATTTGCTCTGAGCATGTAAATGTTAATTTTCTCTGTTGTGTTGGCCATGACTGAGTTGTACTGCCTGGGAAGCAGTGCTCAGGGGCCCCACGGTGGTTGGGCAGTGCAGATATAGGGTGCTTTTAGAGGAGATAGTTTCACACAAGAAAAGACATGTGGTTCAAAGAAGGGATTTGCCTTTTAACAAAATACAAGTGGTCCTTATAAATCTTACTTATAAGAAATGTATTAAGAACCATATGTTATAGTGATAGAGTGAATAATATACTTAAGTGAGGTTAGATAAATGCATTTCAGGTTGTCACATGGCTGATCAGTCACCGAGACTGACCCAGAAGTGAGGCCTAGGACATGCCTGGTGTGATCTCACAGGAGCTCAGGAGCAAAGGCCAGCACTTCCATTCAGCTCACTTTGCTCTATATCACACACTCAGGTTTACATTACTGAATGCTGCTTTGCATGTGTAGTTTTTTTTTTTTTTTGGTTTTTCTCCGGTACCGGGAATTGAACTCACGACCTTGCGCTTGCCAGGCAGACGCTTTTGCCGCTGAGCTAAATCCCCAGCCCCCATGTGTAGTTTTTGAATGGTATCATGTGCTTCTTCTTTACTAAATAGCCAGTCCACAGTATCTGTACACAGAAGCGAGAAGATGCCATCTGATTATGGGGTAACATCCAGGATTCCTGCACGAACCCGTATGTCTGAAATCAGGGCCGTATGAGCATCTAAACTGGTGGCGGTCCTGTTTTACACTCATGAAAGGGGTACATTTTAAGTCTTCTTGATAGAACCTAATGAGCAGATATGGGCTGATAATTTTAAAATGAGGCCATTATTAATTTAAAATGAGGATTATTAGAGACAGTTCCAGTTCGGACTCACACCAAACAAATGTCTGCTGGGATTCATTTGGAAATGTGGACACTTTAAGTGTTACCCACAGAGAAGGACCTACGTTAAAAAGTAGTATTTTAGGGGCTGTGGCTGTAGCTCAGTGGTAGAGCACCTGGCTACCATTCATGAGGCCCTGGGTCAATCTCCAATAGTATAAAAATAAAAGTATACTTTTACAACAAGTGTAACAAAGATGACAAAAAGTCATCAAGTTTTAGTTCCACAAAGAAACATCGGCTCTTGAGCTCTTGAGAAGAAGGTATGGGTTACAGTGGCAACATTTCAAAACAGGCAGAAACAATAAACTGATATTTTCATTGAAATTTAATTTTGTCTTGTCTTAGTGCCTTGACTATTATGCCAACAAAGCCCCATAGATGAGAGATGTTGGGGAAACCCCTATCATGTGAATCTGTTAAAAATAATGGCCTGGTTTTGTCTGAGCAGGAAGTGAGAAATTCTGTCATGTCTTGAAGAGAAGACAGACCATGACTGAGACATTGAAAGATCATAGTGATCCAAAGAAAAAGAATTAGAGATATGGCCAGGGACAGAGGATGCTGACTATGGCATGGGACTGAGGTGGGGTGGCAGAGGCTGTGCTGTCTGGGGACAACGTGGGGTGACAGCGGGGCTGTTGCAGTACTGACGCAAGCTGACTCACTGCCCACACACCGTAAGCCGTGTCCTCTATTGAACTTTGCAAAATTTCTGTGCAGCCACAGGTCCTCTGCTCCATGTACCCAGGAGAAATGAAAGTACGCACCCACACGAAGTCTCACACAGGGATGGCCCCAGCAGCATGCGATGTAGTAGTCCCAGATGAAAAATAACCTAGAAGGTGAAGAAAGCCCAGATGTCCACCAACCAGTAGTAGAAAGAATGCTACTCAGCAAAAAAAAAAAAAAAAAAAAAAAAAGGGGGAAGATTGGTGCACATAGCAGCAGCAAAAAAAATCTCAAAATCATTCTGCCGAAATAGGGCAGACCTCCCCTCCTCATAAAAAAAAGAAAGAGTACATGTAGTATGGTTCGATTTATATGTGCAAACCAGTCTCCAGTGGACAGAACAACAGTGAGTGCTTGGAGAGAAACTTAAGGTACAGGAAATGCAGGGAGTAATAAAAATGTTTGGAAAGTTGTGTTGGTTTCACAGATATGTTCGTGTGTCAACCACATCAAGTTGTGCACTTTATTTATTTTGTCTTTTTGGGACAGGGTCTCACTATGCAGTTCAGGCTGGCCTTGAACTCACTTTGTAGCTCAGGCTGGCCTCGAACTCTCAAGGATCCTTCTGCTTCAGCCTCCCGAGTCCTGGGAGTGCAGGAATGCACCACCACACCGAAGTTGTGCACTTTAGATGTGTAAGTTTATTGTTAAAAATGGAGAGGAAAGAGAAGGAGAGAGAGAAGACAAGGCCTACTAGACAATAAGCGTTCACCAAATCTCAATTAAATAGGTAAGCATTATTATCTCTATTTAACAGACAAGGAAGCTGAAACCCAGCGAGGTTAAGTAATTTGCCTCAGGCCACACAGCCAGCCAGTGGGATGGCTAGCATGCTGTTGGCTCCGGGACTTGAACCCTACAGTAGGATACAGTGTGAGACCCCTGGAACCCCAAGGCACAGATTATAAGGCAGTGCTCAGGGGAGCGGCCAGGGGGCAGTAGAGAGAGGTGGGTGGGAAAAAGACCTTCCACTGAAAACATTTTGTGGGGACTCTTACTGCGGACAAAATTTGCCTTTCCTCATTCACTTGTTAATTCACAGACCATAAAGTATCTCCCCCTTAAAGAACACCATCACTGGGGTTTAATGTATTCACAGGGTTATGCAATTCTCATTACAATTTAACTCCATAACATTTTTGGCAATCCCCAAAGAAAGTCTGTGCTTTCAGCTATCACCTCCAATCTTCCCTTCCCTTCCTTCCTGCTAAGTCCTAGATCGTCACTAATCTACTTCCTGGTCTATAGATGTGCCTCTGCTGGATATCCCATAAGAATGGAGTCACACCACACCCTGGCTTCTCTCACTGAGTGAACGTTGTCAGGGCACCTCCGCGGAATGGTGCCTATGAATACTTCATTATTTTTTGTGGCTGAATAATACGCCATTATATGGGGCGACCACATTTAATCATCAGTTGGTGGAGATGTAACTTAGCTTGTTACCATTCTGGGGAGCTCTTATAAATATTGCTGCTGTTCTCAACCAGTTTTGTTTAAACAATGATGGTGATTTTAGTTATTAAAGGCAGAGACAGGTATCCATCACAGGCACAAATGCCATCCAAGCAGAAGTCTCTCTGGGATTTTTTATTTTGGTTTTTGTTTTGCAGGTCATCAGGTTTGTTTTGTAATTAACAAAATGTGTGAGGACTCTTTTTTTTATTTGTTTGTTTGTTTTTCTTGTTTTTTTTTTTCCGGTACCGCGGATCGAACTCATGACCTTGCACGTGTCGGGCAGGCGCTGTGCTGCTGAGCTAAATCCCCAGCCCCATGTGTGAGGACTCTTTTGAAAAGTTTTCCTGTGTGGGAAAAAATTCAGACTTAGGTCATAGGTATTAATGATAATGTAGTGTTTAGGGAGCTTATTTGTAAAATAATTGATGACGTTATTTATAATGTGAAATTTATCACATTACATGTTGAGCATCTTACCCTGAGCACTTCCTAGGAGGCTGACATGTGTTCCAATGTAATTCTTGCGTGAATCTGCGTGCTGATGTTACTTTCCCCATCACAGATGAGGCTTGTGAGGTCCTGAGATGTTATTGCACGTGCGGGGACGCCAGCTCCTAGTCCTGTGGCCCCAATGTGTCCCCCTGCTGGTGCACTTGGTGGCTTCTCACCCTAACCACGTGGCTTTGCTCCTGATCTCAGGAGCCCCTTCCTCACACTGCTGAAGGATAGCCTGGCAACCTAATGACCTAATGTGGACCTAATGACCCCAGGGCAACTCTAAACAAATAAGGTTAATAAATACCAGCTTCCCTCTTTCCTCCTGGTTGTTCTACATCAGAAGTCAGCAAAGTTTTCCTGTTCAGGGCCAGAGAGTAAATACTGTCAACCCTGCAGGTGCTACGGTCTCTGTCACAGCTATTCACTGGTATCACTTTAGCATGAGAGCAACCACAGAGAGCATGAAAGAGTGGGCTTAGCCATGTCCCAATAAAGCTTTCACTTACAAAAAGAGGCAGTGGGTTGGATTTGGCTCGTTTGCTGACCTCGGTTGTCTATGATTCCTCAGAAGATTCTCCTGTGGACCTGACCCCAGCTGCCTGACCCCAGGCAGCATACTCACTACCTCACCCTTTTACTGGCTTTTCTTTCTCCCCTGTGTTGTCGGTGTTTGCACATCTACACTTGTATTTCCTGAGAGCTTCAAGAGGACAAACTCCCTACTCCCAATTCCCTTCCTTGGGGTCTGTTTTGAGGGGAACTAGACAAGCCAGGACTCCACTGTTCAGTGCATGATTATCCCAGGCTGAGGATGCAGCTGCGAGCAGCCCTTCACTCCTAAGTGACCCTGGACAGTGACTTCCCCTCCTTGTGCCTCATTTCCTCCTGTAAAATGGACATTATCACAGAACTCACTGTTAAGGGCTGTCAGATCTTATGCATTAATCTATGCAAGAGTATGACGCCTGATGACAACTGTGTAGCTATTGTACAGCTAGGGACTTGTGCAAAGTTCATAATGACTTTCATTCACTTATGGAAAAGTGCCTTGAAGCCCTCTTTGCAGGGAAACTTCAGATTAAATCCATGGATTTACATTTAAAAAAAAAAGACTGTGGAACGATTGTAGAAGAGTGCAAAATTGAGAGGGAGGTACAGATCTCTCATCCCGCTCCCTACACATGCACAGCCTCCCCTATGATCAACATCTTGAAGCAGAGCTGTCTGTTGCTACAATTCATGAACCTACAGGGACACTTCATTATCACCCAAAGTCCGAGGTTTACATCAGGGTTCACTCCTGGTGTTGCATGTTTTGTGGGTTTGGACAAACATAGCGACATGGATCAGTATTTTTAATCATTTACTGTCAGAAATATAAATGGCTGAGCCATTCTATGCAGTCTCCTCCCATTTTGTCTTGATGATTTGAAAATCTAGTGTCTTGTTTTTAAACAGCATAAAGAAGGGCCAGGGATTTAGCTCAGTGGTGCAGTTCTTGCCTGACAAGTATGAGATCCTGATTCGATTACTGATATAAAAAAAAAAAGCAAAAAAAAAGAAAAGCACAAAGAGTTCTTAATTTTTAGTCATCTATGCTGTAATACTTATGGATAAAATAATATGTCTAGAATTGCCATTAAGGTAATTTCTGGAAAATGGCTTTGTGGGCACACACCGACAATCCCAGTACTCTGGAGGACTGACACAGATGGATTGAGAATTCAAAGCCAGCCTGGACTATAGTGTGGCACCCTGAGCCAAAACCAGAGTAAGCACACAAACGTAAAACCCAACAAAAAGCAAAAATACACCTCTAGAAAGAGAAGTAGGTGTGGATGGGTAAAATAAGTGGTTCTCAGATGATATTTGTTGAATTACATGATGGAACCTGGGAGCTCATTGTATTTTCTCTACTTTCTCTTTTGTTTGAAAATTTCCAAAAATATGTTTTGTTTTTTTTTTTTAAAGACTTCACAATTTACGAATTTGTAAAAGAAATCTTCCAGGGTTTAATTGCCTCAGCTAGGGGCCGAGGACCACCACTCTCCAATTTGCTAATGTAACAGAAGTACGGGCTCTTTTTTTATTCTTGAATATACTCAAGACACCCTGCAAGATGTAAGTCATATGGTCGGCGGTGAGGAGAGGAAGCTCAGCGGGCAAAGTTATAATCAGCGAGGAGAGGAAGCGGCCCTATGGCTACATATTAGCAACTTTCAGAAGAATATTGAAAAAGGATGTTGGAAAGAAACATTTGAAAGAGGTCACAGTATCTGCTCAGGAAAACTCTCAGGACCTGTAAAGAGGTTATGGTGTTTGCCCAGGATAATGAGACTCTGGAGATCTATAAAGAGATCAGAGTCTCTACCCAAAGGAATAAATCATGAAGACTTATAGCTTTTGGAATATGGACATGGACTTCAGCTGATAATGGGGGTCGATTTTACTATGCCCCTGTCTGTGAGTGTACAGATCTACACACAATCCCTGAGTCCTCAGGCTATGAGTATGCCTTTGCTTGGTTTATAACTGTTCGCTACCACTGAACCAGACCTTTGAAAGAGACAGAGAAGAATGTGAAGCGGAAGGTTCTTGCCATAAAGCACCAGTGCAAGGCTGAGACTGTCACGGAGTCTGCAGTTCATCCGCGGGACTATTTGTCCTGCATCTTCAAGCAGTTCTTTGAGATTCTGTTGAGCTCTTCACGGAGCCAACTGTGGATATCACAGGACAGTATTTAGATTTTTAACCTTTACAGTTGTGACTTAAAAGTTTTGTTGACTTGGGGGAGGTACTGTTATACTTGTGCAGAGTCACTGTTGGAGTTCCAATTAAGACTTCTGAGTCCTGGTGTTTCAGTTATGCCACGCGGCTGTGTCGTTTGCACTGAGAATGTACTGGTTTGGGGTTGAAAAACTGGGCTTCTTTACAGTGGAGATCAAATCAGACTAACACATTTCTATCAAGTGCTGATTGCTGATGTGCTAATAGAGATGCAGGGTCCTTGTGCAGTGTGGGCGCAGGAAACGCTCATCCACATGTGTGCATTTCCTCTGTATCTGTCCTATTGGGGCAGGTGAACGTATTAGACGTTCAGAACCCCTAATATGGTGCATTTTCTGACAAGTTTGGGCTTATAATATGAATGCTCAATTCTGGAATATTTCAGTGTGCTATGAAAAGCATATTGATCATTAATAACATAGAACCAGGTGGGAACTTCTTAAACAGATAGAAGAGGGATGATGTTTTTAATCTGGGAGTGATCATGGATAATTCCTTTGAGCTCAGTTTTATGCTGATACATCTTAATGTGAGACTTCACCAAAATTCTAAGGGTCATGTGCAATTAAAGCTTCATCAAGGAGAGGCACCTGCATGTCATTACTCTAGTATTTATTTCCCACATCACTGAAATGGAACACAATCACTTATGTGGTATAATATATAGAATCCACTAAGGAATTCAATAACTTTGCAGTTAAGTTGCTTTCAAAATCATTTTCTCTGTTAATTATGCCATTGTCATTATTTGATAATGATTTGAATAAAAAACTGTAGAACACATTTGGGAAAATACAAATATGGATTTTCTATATCTGTGACCAAATATGGTCACAAAAAAGTGACCAAGCCTGGTACACAAAACAGTGATGAAATTGATAGATACTTACAGCTCCTTCCAGGAGGTCTGAGCCTGAGCCAGCCCTGGCTTTTTGTACATAATGGGAAGTGTAGATGGTTAGTGCGGTTACCTGGGTTTGTGGGGAGCAATAGTAGGCAGCCAGAATGGGTTCAGTTCTGAGAAATGGAACGCCCAGTGTACAGAGAGGCTCATAAGCTCATCCCTCAAACTGGGATCCTTGGCAGTACCATCAGGGAGCCTTTTTTGAGACAGAGTCTCGCTATGTAGTTCAGGCTGGACTTGAACTACACTTTGTAGGCCAGGCTGGGCTCCAACTCACTATGATCCCCCGTTTCAGCTTCCCAAGTACTCCCCCATGCCTGGCTCAGTGAGTCTGTTATTAATATAGATTCTCAGGCCCTGCCTCCAAGCTGCTGAATCCAAATTTTCACTCTAATGACATTCCCAAGTGATTCATAGACACATTAAAATACGGTTTAGGCAATAAAGATATTAAGATATCCCGCTTAATAAGGATCAAGAGGGAAGCAGTTCCAGAGAGGTTGCATCTACATCATCAATAACATAGGCTTTCATCTTATTCTACTTGGCCATGATAAGCATGTTGGCTTTCTGGTCTTTTGGTTTGTAGCCTCAGAGTTCTGAGATGGCTGCTGTAACTTCTTAAACAAGTGAGTTTCAGGAAAGAAGAGCGGCACAAATGTCTTCTCCTTGGCCAGACCTGGGCCACAGTGTAGATTTTTATTTTATTATCATTTTTTGAGACAGGGTCTCACTATGTAGCTCAGGCTGGCCTTGAACTCACTATGTAGTCCAAGCTAGCTTTGATCCTCCTGCCTCAGCCTCCCATGTGCTAGGATTACAGGTGTGCACCACCACACCTGGTTTACGGTGTGTATTTTTAGACTGATAGTTTGGAAGAGGAATGATATGAGCCACTATACACTAGCTATTCTATTACTCATTCTTCTATTAATTTGTAATATTCATTTCTTCAGTTAAGAAGAACTGATTACCTAACATGTGCCGACTCATGAGCATCCCTGAAGCTAACACCGAGATCAAGGGTCTCTGTCCATTGTCTTAACAAAATCAGGGTTCTGGTAGCAAAGAAGAAATGGGGGAACTGTTATTAAGTAAGAATCAACATCTGCCACAGGTTGGTGGAGGCCGGATTTGGAAGGAGTTTGGGAATTAAATGCACCTGATTCAGCCATCATTGGCGAATGACAGGATGAGATCTGCGCTTTGAGGCATACACTGGCCGTGTGGGGCTGGCAAGGAGACCTCTGAAGTGGTCAGGGAGAGAGGTCAGAGGACTGGCTCAGAGCGGTGGCAGGTGGGTCGAGGAAGGAGTGCACTGGGAGGCCCGCTGAGGGCAGAGTTTGTGGTTAGGGATACTGCATGTGGGTGACGAGGAAGGGAAACTATTCACCGAGACTCTGATTGGATAAGTCACTCAGTTCTCTATCATGAGTTGACTTTTAAACCTTCATGTATGTAACACATATATAATCATATGATACAAAGGGCTATAGCATTGATTTTCCACCTTTTTTTAGTACTGGGGGTTGCACGCAGTACTTTCAAACTGAGCTACATCCGTAGCCCCTTTTAATTTTGAGACTGAGGCTCACTAAGTTCCTAAGTCAACCAGGCTGAGCTTGAACTTGCCATCTTCCTGCCTCAGACTCCCAGAGCGCT
Source organism: Chinchilla lanigera (assembly GCF_000276665.1). Classification (NCBI taxonomy): domain Eukaryota; kingdom Metazoa; phylum Chordata; class Mammalia; order Rodentia; family Chinchillidae; genus Chinchilla; species Chinchilla lanigera. The sequence goes on along the minus strand of NW_004955443.1, from coordinate 9,221,238 downwards.
GGGATTACAGGCGTGTGCCACTGTGCCCAGCTTGATTTTCCACTTAATGTGCCCTGAGCTGATTTCTATGCCCATACGTGTAGAAATATCCTCTCTCCCTCTCTCTCTAATTCAGTTTTTAATTTTTTATTTATTTGAAAAACTATGTACAATTAAGTTAAAAATAATTTACATTCTGAAAAATTTAAGAAGCTATAGAAAGTAAAAAAGGAACTGTCCCCTGTCTCTTGCTGCTAGAGTATGTGCTAGCCTTAGATTTTTACCAAGGTGATACAGACATATGGACAGATTTCTAAAAACATTTACAGTGGAACCCCTGTTCTGGAGTTTTGTTTTAAATTGCATGTCCTTCTGAATAGTGTGAAGAAATCTCACATTTGGAATGTGATCTATTTATTTATTTAGACAGGTCTCACTATGTAGTTCAGGCTGGCCTTAAACTCAATATATAGCCCAGGCTTGCCTTGAACTTGTGATGATCCTCCTGCCCCAGCATCCCAAGTGCTGGGATTACAGGTGTGCACCATCACACCTGACTCTAGAATGTGATTTCTATGCTTAGCATATCCACTTTGTATATACTACTCACCTACAAATCATCTAGTAGCCATCCCAGTTAACAGATAAACTGCTGAGGTATTGCAGTGCTTAATCCAGACAGCCCTTATTTTATTTAATAATGACCCCAAAGTGGAAGAACGTCATGATGCTGGCATTCAGATGTGTCAGGGTCTCCAAGCACTGGACCATGAAACAGTAGGCTGCAGAGCCAGAGGTGAGCAGAGGGCAGGCAAGCCAAGCTGCCTCTGTATTTATAGGTGCTCTGCACCCTTCCCATCACTGCCTCAGCTCTGCCTCTTGTCAGATTGACTACACTGATTCTCATAGGAGCTCGAACCCTACTGTGAGCTGCACATGGGAAAAATCTAGTTTGCACATGCCATCTAGTTTCCCAAATGATCATAAACCCTTCCCTTTGTGGAAAATTTGTGTGAGATATGCCAAAGAGAAGGCTTCCTTTAAAAGATAAAAATATAAGACATTCTGAGAAAGAGACTACATTCACATGATTTTTATTATAGGACTTTGTTATAATTGCTTTAATTAATTATTGCTACCATTAATTTCTTACCATACCTAATTTATAAGTCAGACTTTATCATGGGGCTGCATGTCTAGGAAACAATGTCATATACCGAGGGTTTGGCACTATCCAAGATTCCAGGCATCCACAGATGAGGAAATATTGTGACCCTGCTACCCTTGGTACAATGCGATGTGCAGTTTCCACTGTTGCTCTTTTCCACAAAAACCCTGCCTTCATCCGTCATCAGCACCTGTGTGCCAAGAGTAATAAGTGTTAACAACAAGAGAGCTTTTCCTCAAGATTTATACTTTTTCCTTTTTACAGATGTGTACAAAATCGTACACGTACAGATTGTAATCGGCACAGTCTGCTTTTAGGGAACATTTAATATACTGCATCATTAAAACTTTTGCTCATTGTTTTTCTTCACTAAGACATAGGTTTCATGAGAGCAGGGGTTTATTTGTATAGTTTGCAGTGTACCCCTTAGCCTAGGCATGACCTGGCCCCCAAACAGACGCTCGGTAAATATTTGTGGATAAATGAACACACTTCCAGCACATTATCCTTGATGTGCTTTGCTTTAGCATTTTAAGGACTTCAGGTGGCTTTGCTCCACACCTCCGTTCTGTGTCTTTGCCTCTTAACCTTATATGGGATGCTCAGGAGTACTAGCTGATTTTAATATTAACTTAAGAAAAGAGTAGCGCAAGGAACTTTTGCAGAGCAGTCACTTGATGCATGCCACAGCGAGACATAAAGGATCACTGTACTGTCTTCTGGTGTGGGGTTATCTGCACCACTGCCTCCCTCGCCTTGCATGAAGAAAAGGTCGAGCCCCTGCATACAAACATGCGGGATGCTTTGTGGGCAGCTCATTCCCACAGCAATGCAATCTGGCAGGCTTCCCAAAGAAGGACCCAGGTGAATATATTGATATGTGATATTACACAATGCTTTCATCCCTCACAGTTCCTGAGGTAATAAACAGTACTGCCCCATTGGAGATAAAAACATTGGTCTGTAAAAAAATATATATAGTAAATAGAGTTGAGCTTCTAACATGGCCTTTCTGACTCTAAATTCCAATCTATTTTTTACTCTAGATACTTTTTTTGTGAAAGTTCAGAACAGATTGCTAATGTTTTTCTGTTTTGCCATTATTACTTCTTTGAAAAAGTCAGTGCTTGCGGGACTGGGGATTTAGCTCAGCGGCAGAAGCGCCTGCCTGGCAAGTGCAAGGTCGTGAGTTCGGTTCCCGGTACCGGAGAAAAAAAAACAAAAAAAAAAAATCTAAAAAAAAAAAAAAGTCAATGCTTGCACTTGATTTATGTTTCCTGACAAACTGCAAATCATCTCCCTCCTCCCTTCCTCCTTTCCTTCCTTCCTTCCATTTATAAAGCAACAGATGGCAGTTTTTCATGATGTCCTGTGGATGTATATTTTATTTTAAAATGCCAGATGAAATTATCAGCAGGCACTCATGGAAACCTTTGCTGAGAAATATGACTACAGCTACAGTTAACATATTTTTTTAATACTGTATTTGATGATCTCTCCTCAGAGTGCTGGAAACACAGATGGTCTCAGGGTCTGGACTGGCTGCCAAAGGCCCTTTTTTCTTCCATACATTTATGGTGATCAAGTTTACTTTTAAAAACATATGCTCGATAGTGAGAGATTTTTCCTAGTTGTCTAGGAAAAATGCATGCTTCGTGGTAAGAGTTTATAAGGGCAACGCCGCCGATTCATCTAGAAAACCAGTGCTCTGAGCAGTCCGTCTGCATCCCAAACTAAACACACCAGATGCCTTAGCTTGGCTATCTGGTCTCAGACGATGCTTTTAGACTTTTCCCTCTAACCCAAGATTCTGTACTCTATTCTCCAGCAAAATGGGTTGCTTGTTTTGCCAATAGTTTTCCCCTTTTTGCTCATTATTGTTTCCTTTGCCCAGAAAGGTTTTCTTTCTCTCTACTTAAGAAAAGTGTTCCATGTCTCCCAGCTCAAATACTACCTCCTCCAGAAAGCTTTCCAAGACTGGACTTAACTTCACAACTCTTTACCTCATCAATTTTTGTCCCTTATTCAGGGCATGTACGCTTGATCTTTAACTATTTCTGTCCAAATTCAGATAATTTTTATTTTTGCAGTGCCAAGAGTTGAATCAGGGCCTTGTCTATGCTAGCTGAAGCACTCTACCATTAATCCACACCCCCAATCCTTTTTAAAAAATTTTGTTTTGAGACAAGTTCTGATTAATTTGTCCAGGATGACCTCCTGAGTAGCTGGAATTATAGGCATGAGCCACCATACCAGGCTAGAGAACCATTTTAAGGCTATTTATACTAGTTTTGATGTTTATGAGTACATTTTACTTGGCTTACATTTTACATTATATTGAAAAAGGTTCATCTTAAGCACAGATTGGACAGGGGGACTCTGTGGGGAAGAGGTCTTTGGATTCTTTCATAGTGCAAAGGAAAGAAATTTGCTTTCTGGTGTACTGAACAAATTCCTAATTTAGTCTTTAAGACCAGAATGCTAAACACTATGAAGGAAATTAAAGCCCCATGGTAAGTCGATCTGTAAAAACATTGTCACTGGAAATTGATAGAAACGCGTGCCTTTCTTCCCCAAAACAAGGACTTGATCGTCAGGCCTACATTAGGTCCTGAACCTTAATGCCATCTATTTGTACTTACTAAAAATTGTTTCAATGTAAAGTATATTAGTAATCAGAACTTCTGGTCCAGTTGGGCATTCTTCCATTTGCAAAATATGTTTGTGTGGAACTGTTTGAATCTTTTTATTTCCTAGTCCTCCTTCCTCCAGTAGAATTGAAGCTAGAATTTCCCTTTTGATAAAAGAACAAAAAATGAACATGCTATTTGTAAATTGATGTTTAGTAACTAGTGATAAACTTGAAATACTAGAGAATATATTATAAGCCTAATCCTAGGTACTTTTATGAAAATGTATCTGTTATTTTTTGAATCTATATATTCACATTGGTTTTCAAGATATTTTAAGTTATATTGTTTCCTCTTTTTCAGAGCTGCTTATTTGGGGCCTACCTTTTCTATTGTTGTTGAGGCTTAGTTCGTTCATAAGGAGCTGCACTGTTTTGGTAAGGCTTCTTATAGCTGTGGCTGATGTTTTGCTCTAGTCTTCCAAGAAGGGCCATTTCAGGGTCACTTGTAAAAGTCATGTGCTCACTGACTTTGGTCGCTGTTCGCATATGAGTCCGATACAAGTTAAACCCCAAGCTGGCCTCATGGCACGTCACCCACATGTTAACTGTGGCAGGAGTAGCTTGTCTGTACTGTACTGTCACGTCCGGACTGAAAAGCTGGCAAAGAAACTATTTCCTTCTTTGCATAGATCTGAAAAACTTAAAAAGCTAAATGTGTTGAGGTCTCTTACTGGCCTCAGCAGATGAAGTGAGCTGATAGTGTTAATTCAGATTTAAGGAATTATCTGGATCTTAGTTTGTGTAGATCTGCAATCCACATGCAACATTAGCAAAACAGATAGCTTTCACAGCTCCATGAGTGTACACAGCTCCCTCCCACCCCTCTGCATCCAGTACTTACTGAAGGTTGTAAACTGGCATTGTAACATTACGACAATGTTTTGTTGCACCCATTTTATAAACTTTACAGTGCAATACTTGTTACTTTTCTGAGGCAAACCGTATTTCTCAAGGTTTTTGCTGCCTTCTTTAGTAGCATTTGATGGAGGATCTTTTATACATTTGTAATAGATAAAAATAAACCAGATTGTAAATCCTTTTTAAAATCTTAAACCATGTACCAACTTTTTGGTTGAAATTGTATAAGGTAATTGCATTCTTTTAACCAATGTGAGTATATTTCTGTAAGCACAGCTATGTTGAAATAAAGTTGTAAAAAGCAAAAAAAAAAAAAAGAAACCAACACCTCCCCAAAAAGTGTCAGAATACTGAGGGCTGAGGAGGAGCTCAGTGGTAGAGCTCTTCCCTGGCACGGGGAAAGCCCTGAATTCAGTGACAAGCACTGCAAACAAACAACAGCAACAAACAAATACTTCAAAAGGAGACAATTAGAAATAGTTTCTTCTAATGGTATAGTGGGGCAAGGTTGCATGCTGTAAACTCTGAAAAAAAAAATTCTACTGCAATGTTCAAAGAAAAGCAAGTCCATTTAAATACCCGCAGACTGGCAGGCCTCCTCTGTCTCTCCGGCCTCCCTACTCCCTATTGCTTTCTGCTGCGCGTGTTACAGGTTTACATCCCCTGCCTGACCTCAGATGACCCTTAAGTTCACAGGCTTCATGTAGTGATGAAATCAACCACTTGCTACACCAGACCAGTTCCATGGCTTTGTCACTAGCCAGCTGTATCGGGTTAAGTGTGGGAGCTCTAATAATATCTTTGAATGGCCCTTTGTGTTTAAGGTGGCCTTAAATAGAGGTGTATTTTTAAGCAGGCGTAGTTTTGCCTATGAGCTCAATTACAGGCGCACACACACAGCCATGAGTCAAAGGTTCCTGAAATGGATCAGAGAAAAAGCATATTTATCATTGAATTGAAAGAGCTCTCTGCAAAATTGCCTCCAATTTATCTTTAGGACTTAGAAACAGAAGTGACCCTTTGTTGCTATGAGTCAAGAGGCTGAAATGGGTTGGAGGAGGACTGGCAAATGTATGCAGTCATTCCAACATTCCCATATCCTGTGCATACAGCAGGCATCACTCGTAGTCACATCACCAAGGGAGGGTCTCTTGATGGGCCTCACTGCCCTGCTATGGTCCCAACATGGTCGGTCCCCACCAAAACTCCTGTTATGTTTTGACCCCCAGTGCAGCAGTGTTGGGATGTGAGGCCAGGTGGCTGGTGTTTGGATCAAAGGGGGCAACTCCTTGGTGAACGAATTAACACCTTTCTTGAATGAGTTCTCTTTCTAGAGAACCAGGCTCACTATTGCAAGAGCGGGTTGGTATAAACTAGGCTGCCCTTTGTGTTTTGTCTCTTCCATGCCCATTTGACCTTAGGCTTCCCCATGAGTGAAGCACCCTCGAGGACTGTGAGTTAAATAAACCTCTTGTCTTTGTACTCAATCTCAGGTTTATGGCAGCAGAAAATAGACTAAGGACACACTGCGTCATGGAATTATTTCCACTACCAACAGATCAGAGTTGACAAAAGAGGTAATTCAAGGTGAAAATGTTGGCCTGGCATCTTGCAGTGAGAGGAACTTTGGGGCCACTGCATTAGTCAAAAAAGGAAGACTTATTAAAGGTTAGTGAGAAGTGAACTCTTGTATGCGAGAGGACATTACCAATTAGAATGCTGCAAAGGCAGCTGCTAGTGATTCATTGTTTGCTGTGGGGTTCCCCCAAGAGGTTTCGAACATTCTCAATGCTTCGATGCTTCTGGATGTTACTTCCATTTTATGGATGAGGCAATAGGGCTTGGATGTCAAATAACTTACCCAGAACTGACAGTGAGCCGAGTGATGCCACTGAGACCAGGGGGCAGGTCCGTGTGACGTCAGATCTGCGCTGTTTGTATGAGGTCCTGCTGGCTCCCAGAACATGTGCTTGGTATATAAATGGGTTACTACAGCAATGATTTCTGCTATTATTAACATTGTATTTAAATAGAAATGATCATGTTCCCTCTTATTCCCCTCCAGCTGTCCACTGCTTGCAAACTGCTTCTGCACCGAGGCCCCTACTTTTGGGCAGACGTGATTTACTCCTGCAGAAAATAGCAAAGGTCAGAGGGGAAAAGGTCAGGGTCAGGTCAAGAGCTTCCCACGTCTTTCATTCACTGCCCACTGTGAGCCAGACGCCTTAAGGAGATCCTAGAAGCCAAGGGAGATAACAGAGAAGACTGAGAATCAAGTGGAATATTGAATAAATAGAGAACATACCTGTAGTTAGGAATGCATTTACAGCAACCGAGACTATTTTAAAATATCTGCAGAGTCAAATGATCAGCATGAATTTTGACTTAGTTTCTAATGGCTTGTAACTTAGAGCACTTTTATGCCAATGCTTCATGTTCTGCTCAAAGCTTTGACAGAGACATGGGTATTTGGTGTCAGTTCTGATCATTCCCAAGGCTGGAAGGGCTCCTCTTTGGTTGCCGAATTCCAAGACTTAGCTTTCTAAATCAGCACATTTTTATCAGACATGTTGGTGAGTTTGCCACGGCTGATAAAAGCAGGTCATAATTATTATGTCTCTGAATGTCTCTTATTCTGCAAATAACAGATGTGGCTTTAGGACTATCAGACATAATGGCAGAAGGTTCCAGATTCTTTCTCAATCAAAGGATGCTCGGAACTGACCTCTGGAAAAGATGCAAGTCTTACCCCTCGGCTGCTGTGCTACTCCTATAGGAGAGAAAATCTTGCGGATCTTCCGTCTGCCTAATTTTTTTCCTCTGTGATATTTAAAAACAAGACAAGTATAGAAAGTATACTTTCTGAAGTACAGAAACTTAAGTCATAAAATATTTGAGAGGCTACTTGTTTATCCTGTGTTCTCTGCAGACTGAGAGACCTACCTACAGTGGCAGAAGTGGTGATTGTTTTGTTTGTCATGAAATTCAAGTACTCACCCTTGTCTTAGAGCTGATTCTTTGCTGAGCTTCACTATGTATGTAGTCTTTGTCTTTGTCTTGGGGTAAATGATAAGTGTGAGCAACAGCTGCTGTCATCTACTGTCCCCTCCACCAGAAGAACTGGGTTTTATCTACTCAGGAGAACATCATATTGTGTGAATGCTAGATCTTGTTCTCTGTTAAGATTCCCATATCTCTGCATCCTGAACTCAGGCCAAGCCCTGTAGCTGATCCCGTGACAAGACAGGAAGTGCTTCAGAAATCAGATCCTGGGGTGTAACTTTGCTTCCTCCACTTAACAGCTTCACAGCGTAGGGCAAGCTGTTTGACTGCTCAAATTCTACCTCTTAAAACTATTGTTGGAGGAGCTGGGGATTTAGCTCAATGGCAAAAGCGCCTGCCTGGCAAGCGCAAGGTCGTGAGTTCGGTTTCCGGTACCGGAGAAAAACCAAAAAAAAAAAACCAAAAAACTATTGTTGGAAACATTTAAGTATGTTTAATTGTTTTTAATCATTTAATGCTTACAACTATATAAAACTTCTAGCTTAATACTTACCACCCACTGAACACCCAAAAGATGTCTGAGTATAAACTTAATGAATATTTGTTGAATGAATAAATAAATGAAGTACTCAATCTCTCCATTTTGTCACAAGTGAAGAAATTTAGCTGTATTAACTTTCTACTTCTAATATCCTGAGGATTTTGTTATGAGGATATTAGTTAAAATATGATAAGTTTTGGTTACGTTATTACTCATTTTTGAGGATTATCCTGGGGATGACTAAAATTCAAATTCTAAGTTGAAGTACGTCAAGCAAGTTAAAAAAAAATGGACAAAAAGGGAAATAGTTCAAGAACCACCCTAAGTCTAATGAGAAGCTGGGCTTTGATCTAAAGAGTGTCTGTGGTCAGCAGAGGGTCACAGTCTACAGCTTCTCTGAGGGTCTGTATCATCTCCATCACAGTCACTAATCTTGTCCTTTAAATACCTTTTTGGAGATGGACATCAGCTCTTCTGATCTGATGTCCTAGGCCATGGGATATGAAACTACTAAGCAATGATAAGCCAGGTCCACTACTAAGGTCGAGAAAAATCATTTAGTTGAAGCTATGCATATTTGTTAGATTACATTCACTTTTTAACTGTTAGTTTTTTAACAGTATTATTTTAAGATAATTGGTAGGTCAAAGAACAGCTGATAAATAGTGCATCCACAGACTATACAATGAACTTCTACGAATCAGTTATAAAATAAAAACCCAACACAAAAATGAGCAGGTGATGGGAGCAAGAAATTTATGGAAGAAGAAATGTAAATAATCATTTAACATATGAAAAATGGGCAACCAGAGAAAGGTGGATTAAAGTACGAAAATAACATTTTATACTCATTAGGTTCACAAGCATTCAGAGTTTGGTAACATCAGCATTAATGAGGAAAGGGGAACACTGTGGGAATAAATTGGTAAGATTATTCTGTAGAGGAGTATGGCACTGGGCAGTAAAGCTGAAGATGTGAAGCAGTTTTTTTTCTCCTTTTTTTTTTTTTTTTTGGTACCAGGAATTGAACTCAGGACCTTGCACTTGCCAGGCAGGCACTTGTGCCACTGAGCTATATCCCCGGCTCTGAAGATGAGAATAATATCCTTAGCTCAGTGTTGTGAATTGCAAGCTTGTGTCCGCCTAAATTCCTGGGTGGAAACTGCAAGCCCCAAGAGTTAGTATTAAGGATTGTGGGGAGTTAATTAGGTCACAAGAGTGTAGCTCTTGTGATGGGATTAGTGCCTGTCTAAGAATAAACACAAAACAGCTTGCTTCCTCCTTCTCTCCTGACTACCTGCTGAGGATACGTGAAGGCAGCTGTGAGCAAACCAGGAAGCAGATCCTCAGTGCACACTGGATGTGCTGGCACTTGGACTTCAGACTTCCCATCCTCCGGAACTATGAGAAATAAATGTTTGTTATAAGCTACCCAGTTATGGTAATTTGTTACAACACCCCATAATAAAACATCCAGCAACTGGAAGTGTGTACAAGCAGAAAACTGCTGGGGCATTGTTGCTATGGCAGAAAAAAAAGGGGAAAATCTAAATATTCATTAAAAAGGGAGTAGATAATTAAACTGTGGAATAGTCATATAATTGAATACTAATCAGTAGTGAAATAGAAAACAGTATTCAGCAGTTGAATATAGAAAGCAGTTTCCAGAAACTACTGAATGATATCATGTACCAAAAACTTTAAAAGCTCAAAATGCTACATTATGGTGTTTGTGATTGATATCTATGAGGTTAATATATAAAACCAGAGAGAGGAAGATACAAGATATACTCAGGGCAAGATTTTGGTTATCTTTTGGGATAGAGGGAAAACACTATAAATAACATTTAATTCTTTAAAAAATACATATGTGTACATTTGTATAAGATATCTGAAACTGTTAAAGATTGGGTAGCAGCTATAGCAACATCAGTCCCTGTTTTATTGTTATAACAGAATAGTTGGGGCTAGATAATTTATAGAGAATAGAGGTTTATTTAGCTTGTGATTCCAGGTGCTGAGAAGCCCAAGATCAGGCAGCTATATTTGGTGGGTGTCTCATGGGCTTCGATTCATAGCAGAACGTAGAAAGACAAATAGGTCCATGTGCAAGAGAAAAAAGGAGACCACACTCTTGTGATAGTTTGCTCATCTCCGACAGAAAGGCATTAATTCATACATGAAGGTGTAGGGATTAATCCCATGACCCAAACACCTCCCACTAGGCCCTACCTCCCAATACTGACAAGATGGCAGTCACCTTTCAGTGTGAGTTTTGGAGGGAACAAGCCACATTTAAACCACAGCTGTGGGCATCTTTCATACGCTATTTAATTTAGGGAGAAATACTTTACAATTGAAAAAAATCAGCAGCTGGGCATGGTAGCACATGTCTATAATCCTTTGGGAGGCTAAGGCAGGAGGATCATGACTTGGGAATCTAAGGCAGGAGGATCATAAGTTTGAAGCCAGCTTGGGTTCACAGCAATTACACAGGCCAGCCTATACTATGTAGTAAGACCCTGGGCTCCTCAATTAAAAACAACAACAACAACAGAACAAACTTTAGAAAACAAGGGTGCTATAATTAAAAGTCCAGTATCAGATTCTAGGCCTGTATAAATTAGGAATAATCTCTCTCCTCCCTCTCTCGACTGGCTGATTTCTACTTGGTATCTGGGTGCCTGCTTAAATTACTCCATGCTGTCCTATGAAGCCCTGGTGTTGGACTGGGGCCATCTCTGTATACCTATTGTTATGGTTTGTATCTAGATGTACCCACAGAGACTCATGTGCTCATGGGTGGGGCTTTTTGGAGGTGCCTGGATCATGAGTGTGTGAATATGGATTAAGGATGTGTGATTAAATTATCGCACTGATTGGCTTGCATAGTTCTGTGTGTGGAGAGTGTGAAGCCTCACCCTGGGTGTGGGTAGCACCAACCAATAGACTTGTACCCTGAAAGGAATAAAGAAGAAAGGGAGGCTCAATGCTGCTGCTTTGCTGCCTCCTGCCTGCATTGCCATGAACTGTGCCTTCTCTGCATGCCCCTCTGCCATGCCACCCCTCCTTGGAGCCAGCCAACTGTGGACTGAAACCTCTAAAAACTGTGCACTAAAATAAACCATTTCTTTGAACCGGGGATATAGCTCAGTGGCACGGCACCTGCCTGGCTAGTGCAAGGTCCTGAGTTTGATTTCCAGTATACCCTCTACCCCACCCAAAAAAAAGAAAAGAAAAAAAAAAAAACCTATCCTCCTTTAACATGTGGGTGTTGGATATTTTGTCCTAGCAGTGAAAAAGTGACTGAGACACCTCTGAAGGCTCTCATAGCTTTCCTCCCTCCTTCCTCCTGCTCTTATCACCCAGTCCTGTCATTTCCTGTTTACTTGCTGTGTGGGCTCACTGGACTGTAATATTCTCCTCTAGAGGCAGGTGGATGTTTCCTGTAGCCCCCAGGGACCGGTGTGCAATGATGCACCATTAGTATCTATTAGATGCTTGAAAGAATCATCGGAGTAGATGCTTCCATGGGATAATTAAGTTCAATGACTTGCTTCAGCTCACCCTAAGCCAGACTTTCATATGGAGGACCACTGCTCTGCCTTGCCCACACCCACCAGTCCTGCCCCTGCTTTGTCTAGGGTTCAGTTGGTCTGGCCTGCAGCCCCCGACAGGAACCTCAGTGAGGAGTTTCCTCATTGCCTCCTTACCAGCTTTTGGTTCTGGTTGTCCCCCTCAGAGGGACTCTGCTGCCTCAGACCCAGAGGGAACTTATTTCTTTTGTCTTTTCTTTCCTGCCCCTTCCTTTCTTTCTCACTCATTCATTTATTCATTAGACTCTGCTGCCCACTCTTACCTACTCTTCTAGCATCCACCCAGTCCCCAGCTCTGCAACAGAGGTCAAATCCCTTCCCTGAAAAAGCTTGTGTTGACTAAAAGCTGCCAGATCCTGGAGGCTGTCTTGAGAACCTCTCTTGGCCAAACCGGGTGTCCAGAGTCTTAGAGCACAAAACCCCGTGTTTATAGCAGTTAGGATCTGCTTGCAGGACTTCTGACCTGCAGGTGGCCCAGGAAGACACTGCACCAGGAGATAGAGAGCCTTACTCTACCCAGGCATGGCCTAGGGTAAATTTTTACCCTTCTGAACCCCAGCTTCCTTGTCTACAAAGTAAAGTAAGTAATGTCTCACGTCAAGGTTTTGAGATAATTCGGAATATGAAGTTAAGTTGGCAGTGCCAGGGCCTAAATCTTTCCCAGCAGCCTGCTCAGTTTTCTCAACCTAAATAGGTCATATATTCCCTACTTCACACATCTAGGTTCTTAGAATGATGCCTGGAGTCAGCGTGAGCCTAGCAAAGGGTGATTTGTCTGTGCCACCCGGAGAGCCGGGGGGCTTGGGTTCAGAGAGCGGAGGCCATAAAAAAGGAGGGAGAGAGAGGAGCAAAGGCAAGGAGGACTGCGCCATGTCATAGGCAGGCAGGGAGGGTGCGAGCCGGGGCTCCTGGGACCAGGGACCCGGCCCAGTGAACCGCTGCTGCCACCGTGCATTGACCTCCACCTCGGCTGGGGCGGCTCGGCTCGCAGGACGTTCTGAGTCCGTGCACACCGCTGTAGAGCAGTCACGCCCGGGCTCTGCTGCTCCACGCTGCAGCCCGATTCTCTTAGATTCATGTAAAATCATCAAGACTTATCACCCAGATCAGAGGGAAAATCACATTTGTGTTCAGTGGAAGTTCAGAATGAGAGCATTCCAGGAGCACCAGTACTGTCAACGTGCTCTGTATTCCAGCCGATCCTCGCATCTGCCCGAGGCCAATATGACTGTGGATACTCTTGACCAAATTCATCAGCATCTAATTGAGATGACCAAACAGCGTTCTTAGATTTCTGCTTTACGAAGATAATGGATATTTAAACTAATATGTCTCACTCAAGGATATGTACTTTCACAGTTGATTTTACTGTGTGTGTTATAACCTGTATGGTGTTTTATCTAAAGGACATAAATGGTCAAATAGCCTATAGGTCACCAAGTGATAAGATTTGCACCTTTAGGACAATAATTATCATTTTAGGGATAACAAGTAAATATCTGAAAGCACTAGAGAGATCTTATTTGCCTTTACCTCGTTGAAGTATTTTTCTTCATACTGATACTTTCAGATCTGATATCAGTGATGCCTGAATTTATTTTGTAAAAGATGTTTACTTCATACTGATGATGTACCAAATTCATTTTGTACAAAGAATTTCAAAAATATTTTTTTGGAATGTTTTTCTAGAGTTGACATGTTGAAATTGCATTTCCTGCTGTAGTGTTTTGGTGGGGGAATCATCACAATTTTTTTAAACCTTGAAATTGCTACTTTTTAAAAAATGTCTTAATTGTTAGTCAAAAGAGCAATACAAAAATTACTTATTGTTGTGGAAACTACTCATTAGCCCATAATTGGATATTTTATTTTTATTTTGGGGGGACAGTTTAAATAGCAGAATCATTTGTTATTTTGGTATAAATATATTTGTTATTTCTCAGTATATTGATTGAAAAATTCTTGTTTCAATCTGCTAAAGGAATATATATTTTCTATATAAAGGAGCTTTAAAAATAATTGTAAAAGTTAAATAAAAAGTAACGATAAGATATATAATCTAAGAGAATGTACATTATGAATACTGGTGACTTGCTCAGTTGATGCTAATTCATATTTCTGTTACAAGATGTAATTGAGGGCCAGGATGTAGCTCAGCGGCTCCACGCCTGTCTGCCAAGCACAAAGTCCTGAGTTCAATTTCTGGTACCCCTGCCCAAAAGATGTAATTCATTGCAGAAAGACCAAACCCTCAGTAAAATCTGAGGCAAACCTAAGTATTACAGAACTGAAACAAAAGCATTTTATAATTGAAAAAAAAAAAAATGATGCCTGGGGCCTAATGGATGCTGTCCAGAGGTCTGCTGGGTTTAGCAGTGTCTGGCAGGTACAAAGCACTCAGTACACATGTTGTACAACTACTACATTTCTTTCATTAATGAGATATTATGTGAAAACATCCACTATTCAATAAGTACTCAGTGATATTGCTTTCTTCCACCTTGCCCTTTAGCGTTGGTCAGAGAGGAGGCAGGAGACCCCTGCCACTGTACTGGCACTCATTCTTGTGCTTTCCTCACCTGAAATAAGGAACTGACTGTAGGCCTAAGGCTCTAGGGACGCCAAAGCTTTGGAGTCCTTCTGATAATATGGCCTTGAGACTGGTCAGCAACTATGTTTAGTTTCACCTTAACTCTGAACAAAGGCTGCCAGATCCAAATGCATCATGGGCATTGAATTTAGCATACATCTCATAGTGTTCCTGAGAGCTACTTGGAAGGGACCGTGGAGATTTAAAGTCTAACTTTCACAGCTTGCAAGGTGGAAACAGGTCCAGAGATATAGCATGAACTGCCTGAAGCCACACAGCTATTTGCCAACAGGTACAAACTAGTAGTGCACACATGGACATCCGGTCCTGTGTTCCTCCTGGGATGCCTCGTAGAGACAAAGGCTCTAAAATCCATGCGCAAAGAAATCAAACTGCTTTAGATTGCAAAGACAAGTAGAAACACCAAAGCAACGCCCAGGATTTGGAGGCAGATTTATTTACATTGATGGGCACTGATTGGGATCATTCCTAGCATATTAGGCCCTGATGTCTGGCGGTCTAGGGCTTATATTGGATAAGCAAGCACGAAGTACAGTGGCAGAATGGCTTGTCAATTGGGAATTGGTTTATACAATGTGCACCATAGTGACCAGCTGTGCATCACAGTGACCAGCTGTTTCCCAGATCAGGAGCAACAGGACCTGAAACAGGAACTATTACCTGGGCAACTAATAAACTGAAGTGTATTGGCTGCGGGAGCTTTTTCTGCTACATTTCCCCCGTCTTTTAGTTTCTCCGGCAAATATTTGCTGGGCATGTTACATGTGACCTTCTGAGACAAGTTCCAACTAAAATTTAGACCTTTCTGTTTTGTAACATTACTCTGGCAAGATACTGGGGAGTTAATCTGATCTAGAAGAGCCTTGGATGCTCATTAAATCTTGGTCAGGTGTTTGATTGATTGTCCTGTTCTCTTGGGGAGAGTTTAAGGCAAAAACCACAGCTAGCAAGGGGGCAGGGAAGCAAAGACTGAGGTAAACCGCCTGAAAAGATGCAAAAATCAAGGGGAACAGGCATGGAGCAATCCTGTGAACCATGTTCTCAGGCTTCAGCTGTGCACTGACCTGTCAGCATCCTGAGTGACAGGAGCAGGGCTTTGAGTAGGGCATTGTCTCTGCTCATTGTCTCTTTTGAGAAAGGCATTGTCTCTTCAGAATGAGCTGTCTGGTCCAGGTAAATTCTCCAGCAGATCTAAGGCTGGATTTCTGAAACTTGTAGGGCTAGTTAATATGCACCTGGGTTATATATGTGTGCAGGAGTGTCCACAGAGGTAGCTGGTCTTTTAACTGGTCACAAGCTATTTCTGTAGGGTTATGTTTTATTTCTGTGTAGCCTATCTATATATCTTTAAACAGGGAGAGTCCACTATAATGAATGAGGTCAGGGCCAGTGACACAGACACTGAAGCCTGAGCTGGCTGCAGGGGTACAGGTGTCAGCACTGCAGCTTGACCTTAGAGAAGAAATGGTGCGGGCAGGTCTCGCTCTGATCTCTCAGGAATACCGGGTAAAGTTTTTTTGGCTGGGGTTGATATTTGAGTCAACTGGATCCCCAGAGGAAGCTTAGGCCTCTGGACTGGATTATTTTGCATTCTTGGTGGCAGGTTTTTAAACAGCAGCAGGAAGCAGTTTGCTGTGCAGATCACCTCTGCAGGAGAATGTTGGCCAAAATAGTTTTGTCCAAGGTGACTACAGCATATCTAGCTTGTCAGACTTCATTCCTAACAGAGCTACTTCCATCTGTAAACAGGGTGTACTCAGCATCTGTCGGGGGGGGGGTGTCCATTTTTTAAAGAACAGTTCATCCGAGCACAATTTGTGGCACCTGGACAGTTAGGTCTCAGTCTAAGGTGAGCTTGTCAGCTTTCTTGATCAGGACAGTGGCTGTTAGAGCACACAGGCAGAGTAGGGGTGGGGGGCAATCAGAATTGGAATTTTTGCAAAGAGGGGCTGGCTGACAGGAGCCAAGAAAAGGCAGAAGAAGGCATATTTTAGGTCCACGCAGGTGTACCAGCAGGCTATGGGTGGCAGAAGACTGAGGCAATGTATATGAAGGGTAATCACAGCAACATTGGCAGCTCAGAGATCTGGAACTGGCCTTACAGGCAGAAGAAGTACATTTTAGCAGTTTGACAGTTTATACTGTTTGTTCAGGGGACCATGACAAAGCTGGAAGAGACAGAGAAACAGGCTGTCTCAGAGCAAAGGTGCTGGTGGCTTGGCTAAATCTGTTGTTAGAGCCTCCCGAAAATAGTGGGAGAGGATATTTTGGGAATTTTTTTTTTTTTTTTGGTACAGGGAATCAAACTCAGTGCCTCACACTTGCCAGGCAGGTGCTTGTGCCACTGAGCTGTATCCCCAGCCCAGTGGAGATATATTTTTAACCCCTTGTGACAATTGAGTGCAAGTGAGCTGGCTTTTTATCTCAGGATCTTCCCAGTTGAAGGGGCTTATGGGAGCAACTCACAAGGAGAGGAAGGCATCTTTTAAATCTGGAACAGTCCAAAAAGGGTGTATGGGTCAGGACCACAGATTGTAAGGCAGTGGCTGCATTGTCGATGGCATGGAGATCTTGCCCAAGGTGATTAACAGTCTATCAGGCTGATGTGTGGCTCGATGCCTGTTTGTGCTTCCGTGACATCTGACAGCAATGGGGGTTTCAGTGAGGTGGCATGACTGATGACCAGGCCCAGAGGTGAGTCCATATACTTCTGGGAGGAGAGATTTCAGAACTTCAGGATTGCGGTTATCTGTCTCTGGTGATAACCAGAGATGCAGTCATCATCGTCCTCTCAGGGAAAGTGCAAGGTTCAATGAGAGGGAGGCTGACTGGCTTGGTGAGGTGTCCTCCCAGGCTGCAAGGTTGTGCCTGCCAGAAGGGGTGGGAGGGAAGATCTCGGTTGCCCCGATGATGGTACAATGGGCTCCTGGTGGCCTAGCTGAAGAAGAGAGCCTGGTTTGGCCTAGTCTGAGCCCATCAGACTGATGAAAGAGTTGTCATCCGATCTAGGTTGGAGGTTTTGAGAGTTCTGACCTAATTATTTGTTTGTTTATTTATTTATTTATTTATTTTAGTGCCCATAGCCCTTATAACTCATAGACAGAAGGTATGGTCATCTATCAAACTGGATTTTCTTATAGACATCAGGTGACTCTTGACCTCATTTGTTAGCTGGATTCATCTTCGCTTCATCCAGAACATAATCTCTATCATGTTTGAAACATTGCAGGTGACCAGAGCTGTGACTCAGACCTCCCCACTTAAAAGTGTTTGAGAAATTGGATAAGATTTCAACACAAATGGAAAAGAGAAGCCATTTCCTCTTAGATCGTCTCAGCACTTACCACTGTGAAAGCCAGTGAAAGTTGCTTTCAGTTTTGTGTCTTTTCTAGCTGTCAATACAGACTAGGAGGCAGATGGTGATTTATTTTACACTCTGTGTGTTCCGTTCCTAAGCAATGAAACACAGAGGCACTTTTTTTAATTTTAAAGAGAATAAAAAACAAAAAAACCAACATGTACTTTTTATCTCAAAGTTTTTTATAGGGGGTTTACCAAACAACATGATGCTGTCCAGTTATAGCAAGGAAACACAGATACAAATTGTTTTGCTCATCTGTGCAGAGGGTCATAGCTCCATCTCAGGGTAAGAGCGGACCACTGTGGAAGAAGGGGCTCCGTGGCTGAGAGTTTAATGGGGGCCATCTTTTGTATGCCCCACTCCTCAGGCTGGTCCTATCAAAAACCTGGTTGATTTCTGTTACGGTTGTGTAGGTGGCTGAATCTAGAGTTTGTGATTGATTCATGGTCTAATGCTGGGGTTAAGGGTGTAAGTGCTATGTCCACCCCAGGGCAGGTAGCCTGTTTACAGTGTAAGAGACAGAAAGAGGCTTGTCCTTCTCTCTTTCCTGTTGCTTTTGCTGTCTTCCACCACTATGAACTCCTGCCCCCTGCTATCTGCCACCCTGTCTTGGAGCCAGCCGATTATGGACTAGAATCTCTACAAACTATGAGCTAAATAAACCTTTCCCCTTTTAACTTTGGATGTCCGATATTTTGTCTCAGCAACTAGAAAAGTAATTAAGACAATTTCTCATGAGAAGAATTGAAGGTAGCACTTTCTGATTGGGTCTAGGTGCAGGGCTTGGGTGTGTGTCTCCTGGATCTCTGTAATTGACAGGTCACATTCAGTTGCCCAGCCAGTCTGCCATATCCTAATCTCCTGCCTCATTATTCCCCTGAGTGACATAAATCCCCCCAATTCTTCATGGAATGCTAAGAGTGTGGAGGTCTCTGTCTTCATATAGCTACTTCTGGCTGAAAGGTATGTAGACCCCACCTACTGGAGATTATTTGCCCTACACCTTGAGATGTAGCTCCCTGGCTGGGCTGAAAAGAAACCTGATCCTGGCTAGCTTTACCAAGATATCTGGCTTGATTCTGGGGTTCTAAGGACTCTCATTCTTTCTAGGTTCTTCTTGTTCTGAACAAAGAATTGGTCAAGACAAATGCAAAAGGTAGTGAGGTTTTACTTTTATTTATTATTTTGGGGGGCGTTTTGAGCAGGGTGTTGCTATATAGTTTTGGCTTTCCTTAAACTCACTATGTAGCCCAGGCTGGTCTTGAACTCATGGTGATGCTCCTGCCTCAGCCTCACAAACACTGAAAATATAGGCATGTGCCACCACACCTGACTTTTTGGTCTTATATTTTAAGGAGGAACATAATTTTTAGTTTAGAAAAAAAATTACTTCTTGGTGAAATTAGTGGTGTGCAAAAAGATGTTTTTAATGTTTCTTTTTTTTGTCCTTTTGAGAGAGGGTTTTGCTATGCATTTCAGGCTTACTTGAACTCACTTTGTAGCTAGGCTAGCTTCGCACTGTCAGCGATCCTCCTGCCTCAGCCTCCTGAGTGCTGAGATTACAGGTGTGTATTATTATATTTCTATTATAAACTTCAATAAAATATCTGTGTTTGCGAGGCATGGTGGGACACACCTGTAATCTTAGCATTTGGGAGGCTGAGACAGGAGAATCATGAGTGTAAGGCCATCCTGGGCTACAAAGTGAGTTCAAGGCCAGCGTAGACTGCAGAGTGAGACCCTGTTTCAAAAAAAAAAAAAAAAAAGAAAGAAAGTCTGAGTTTAAAGCTGAGAGCCTATGTTTAGTTGTAGCACAAGGTGTGCATATCAAAATCTTGGACTCAGTTCTTACTGTGTTTTCTTTTATGATCTCATTACGACTGAGTTTTTCCATGAATTTGAAACATGTGTACAGTGCTTTGGAAAGAAGATTACACTTTATAGACTGAACTAAAAATAGTTGAACACTGTTTCTATTTTTGGAATCTCTTATAAGCTAAAAAGTGAACATGACTGGTGTGCATATTAAACAAAATATTGAGAGGGGAATGCATATTTAAGTAGCAAAATATAATTAGCTGGTTTTGAAATGTCACAAGAGTTTTAATGAATTATTATTTTAATTGAAGGAATAAATTTGTCATAAATTAAATTTCTGTTATAGGGATGCTTTTGTGTGCATGGAGAACAATAGCACCCAGAAGCCAGGTACAGTGGTGCATGCCTGTAGTGCCAGCTACTCGGGAGGCTCCTCAGCCAAGAGCATCTCAAGTTTGAGGCCAGCCTGGGCAATTTAGCAAGATCTTATCAATCAATTCATCAGTCAATCAATCGATCCCTGCAGGCCAGGGATGGAGCTCAGGGCAAAGTTCAACGGCTCATCCCCAGTGCACACTGTCTTCTTCGTATTTCTAGTTGGGTTGGAGCCAGCTTTTAATTGTGTGTGGCTTTTGGATAAAGTAGGAATGTGGCTAGAGCCACTAAAAACACTCTTACTAAACCCACTTACTGTTAGTCTGGCTAACAGGAACTACAGTGTAGCACGCAAATCAAAATATAAAATTAGAGAGACCTTAATTTAAGTGTTGAGATGGGTATATCGATGTACAGGATGAGCATCCATAATCACAAAATCCAAAATACTCTAAAATTCAAAACCCTTTAAGTACCAACAAGGTCCTGTACGAGGAAAACCCCTTACCACGATCCACAGTTAGCAGTCGCGGTTCAGGAGTACTAAAAATACTGTATAAAATTACAGGCAGGCTATGTGTCACCCTCCAGCTACTTCATTCTAAAATAAAAACTTCCGAAATACTTCTGGTCCAAAACGTTTTAGAGAGGAGATCCTCATCCTATAGGAAGTTCTTTAGGTAATCGCCTGAATTTATGGCGGTCCCCTAAATAAGTTCTCACCAAATTTGTCCTTTAACTTTCCCCATACTCTTGTTTTCCTTCCTTTACCAATCTTTTGAGCACTCTGCTCTCAGAAGCTGGCTGCTGAGTAGTCTTCCATGACAGCGTCTCATTCTGACTTTCAAATGTTAGTATGGGCGTGTCCTTGAGGGGCAGCGGGGATGTAGGCAGGTGGAGGGATTGGGGGGCTGGGGCAGAGAAAGAGGGAGCCAGAGTGTGAGGAAGCCGGGTCTGTGGCCGTGGGAGGAATTTTTGAACTGCCACAAGTGGGAGAGGCTGACATTGCTTGTATACACCAAGTCTTTAAGCACAGAGATGGATAGGACTTTACCAGAGAAACCTGAAGCGTAATGATTGACTAAAAGACATACACGGAGCAGTCCTGCAGCTAAACAGAACAACTCGTGGAAAGGGAGAAGAAATCCCCAAGAGACATCCCGGCAGCCTCCCCATTCTGGAGTTCGTTTTGTCTAACACATAATCTTCCCTTTGATCTTTGCTGCTTGGCCTGTTGTATTTTGTATAAACCGGCCTCTGAACTGGAGGTTTCTGGCCTGCCTTTTCTGTTTTACACCTACATTTAAAATTTATCAAACCCATCATTACTGTGGGAGCAGTCACTGCTGCTACCACGATCACCACTGCAGATAACATTTGCTAAGCACCTGCTGCGTGCCAGGACTCAGGCTCAGTGCCTTACATGCATGGTCTCATTTTACCCTCAAACCAGCCCTATTAAGGGTGGGTTCCGTTATGACGTAGTTAATTCAGGGAACCAACTTACCTACAGCCATTCAGTCATCATCATATAATGGATTTTTGAGATTAGGGTATGATTCACATAGCTTAAATATTTAGTTTTTAGTCTATTCAAAGAATTATGTGGAGCTGGGTATGTTGGCACATATTGGAATTACAGCACTGAGGAGCCTGAGGCAGGAGGATCACCTCGAGTTCTAGGCCAGCCTGGGCTACATAGTAGTGAGACCCTGTCTAAAAAAAAAAAGGTGTGCAATCATGACTATCTAATTCCAAAACAGCATTTCCCTCACTGCAAAAAGAAAACATGCACTCATTAGCCATCTCTATTTTCTCCTTCCAGCTTCAGGCAAACACTAATCTACTTTCTGTCTCTTTTTTTTTTTGGCACTGGGAATCGAACTCAGGACCTTGCGCTTGCCAGGCAGGCACTTGTGCCCCTAAGCTATATCCGCGGCCCTACTTTCTATCTCTAAAGATTTGCCTGTCCTGGACATTTCCTATAAATGGGTCCATACAGTATATAAGCTTTATGATGATTTTACTTCAATTAGCGTAACATTTTCTAGGTCCATCCTTGTGGGCCGCATCACATGGATGCACTGTTTATCCATTCATCAGCTGAAAGGCCTTGGGGCGTTTTGACTTTCTGGCTGTTGATGATCAGGCTGTTCTGCACATTGTGTTGGACATCTGTTTTCAATTCATGAAGGGGATTTTCAGTCTTGGGTTTTCTGGACTTGACATTCTCCTTAACAAATATTTCTTTCTGGAGACAAACTTTTATGCCTGTAAGGGATGTGTGTACACCACCAAACTACCACTTACTACCCCGCTGTCTCGATTGTATGAGTTGATTTTTGTGCTACTTCCTTCCACCTAAAGCCACTTTTCCAGAGATTTCCAGAGAACAAGCCTATGTCCTGGCTGGTTCTTATTCCTGGAAAAGCCTACTCCTTTACCACTATCTGTAAAAGGCCTGATATCTTCCAGACTGGAAGCTGATTTTTCTTTTGTAGCCTGAAGTTGCTTTCCCTTTTCTGGGAAAACTTGAAGCTTCACTTGGGCCTTTCCTGTGCTGGCATGTTTTATTCTTTTCCCTGGCTATCCTTTTTGCCTCTGCAGGGCAGGATTTAGGTCTGACTCACGCATTGCTATTCCTTGCAAGGACTAGGGATGCTCCATACAATAGGTGCTAATGAATATTTATATTTGTGAACTCAGTCAGTTCCTGATAAGTTGCCAAGGGGTTCTGATTCACTTGAAAGTCAGTGGAGTTTCCTTGTGGAGTTGATGTTACAATGGCTCTATTTTTAACTGGGTCTTGTGGTGGGGAAGAGCAAGTTGGCCGAATGAGATCATGCTTTTGCACGCTCCCCCATTCCCTGCCCTCCACCTTTGTCTGTGGAGCACAGCTTGCCTGTCGTCTCCTGAATTCTTGGGACATTTTGCTGTCTGTGCTTCTCCTCAAAGGAGGAACTTGGCAGAAGAGCTGGGCAAGAATGCCTGGGTTTGTTGGGGATAAGGGGTATGCCGGGTATTAGGAAGTGATCTCCCACTTCCTATCTTCCCACCTCCCTTTCATACTCTCCCTTAATATTTTAGGAAAACTAAGATGGTGAGAAGTCAAATCATCCTTTTAAAGTAATTTAGAAGCTGGATGTGGTGGCACACTTCTATAATCCTAGCACTTGGGAGGCTGAGGCAGGAGGATCTCCATGAGGTCAAAGCCAGCCTGGATTACATAAGTCTCTGTCTCAAGTACATAAAGTCATTTAGAAAGACAGCAGAATTGGGTTTTCTGAAGGGATATTGTCATGTTTAGAGCTCTACAGTCCTATTTGAACAGACTATTGCTTTCCACAGGGCAAAAATGAACATTTTTTTGTCTTGTTTAATAAAGGATCTGGAACTATGGAAGTGGTTCTGACAATCAGAACCACTCGTTAGGAAGCAAAGATCTTAGAGATACGATCCAAGCAGTGAGCAAGCCCAGAAGCCAACACTGCCAATGGCCTCTCTGGCTGTGTGCAGTCAGCGGACACATTTTGCTTGGCTGGGTGTGGCATTCTAATGACAGAGGGCACGGGTTCCTAGATGCCACTGTTCATTCATTCCTTACCGTCTCCCACCAGCCTCCCTCACACATTGACATTACCTGCCGCCCCTGAAAGCCTGACTGGTGCCTCTAGACAGGCAAATCACCTGCCCTATGCCCTGCATCACAGGTGCCTCCTGAACGGCCCACTGGGCACTGCTGTGCCCGAGTGGTGGCTGCTCTGTCTGCAGAGGGTCCCGATGCTGGCTGCATGAGAATCACTCAGAAGCTGTTAGAGATCACCGATGCCTGGCAAAGCACGGTCTTTTCACCCCAGAAGACCCAGGGTCTTGGGGAAGGACCCGTTTTGCAGAAAGGAGGCCGAGTGTTACTGCAAGGAAAATTGTTTGAGTGTAGGATCAGTTTGATTGTCTGATGTTAACAGCTTCCCTTTAACAAAGGTCGAGATTAGAACAGAGAATTTCTTTGAGCAATGTGACTGGCGAGCTACTTGTTCACAGTAAATGAAAATAAGGCCTTTTATGTGCATGTTTCTTTCATTTCTTTGTTTTTGTTTTTGTTTTGTTTTGTTTTGAAACAAGGTCTCACTGTGTAGCTCAGGTTGGCCTTGCATTTGTGGGGATCCTCCTGCCTTACTCAGCCTTCGAGTGCTGGGATTACAGGTGTGGGCCACCATGCCTGACAGCGCCTACCCAGTGCACCCATCGCCACCCACTTCCCCATGAAAGGAGTGATTCTGCCCACTCCTGGACCAGGCCTGGGGACCTGGATTGGAGGGAGAACTGTGAATATAAAAGGCACAGAAATGTTACGCAAGACCAATCCAGCATGAGCCTCTACCCAGGGCACTGGATCCATGTGGAGGACTGGATCCCGGTTTAACAATGAAGCCTCACATCCCCTTTTCACCTGTCTGCACTCTTTCTCATTGTGACCATTACCTTCAGGATTTGGTGAGATTTTATTTTTTTAAGAAATTCACCTTTTAGCAGAATGTGGTGGTACATGCCTATAATCCCAGCACCCTGGGAGGCTGAGGCAGGAAAATCACAAATTCAAGCCCAGTCTGGGAAACTCAGTGACTTAGCGAGACCCTGTCCCCAAATGCAAACTAAAAAGAGATAGAAATAATCTCCGGGGTCTGTGTGAGTGTGTGTGTGTATATAACTTTTTATTCCCCTAAATTTAATGTAATCTATCTTTTGTGGCCTTCCTTGATTTCTGTGGCAGAACATTTCAGTAGTCAGTTACAGATCCACAGTGACTGTGGCTTCTTTATCCAATTTTGGGGCCTCCCCATCCTTTCCCCAGGGTTGCCTCTAGGTTCTGGGTCTTTCTGGAGAGCTCAGTTTGAGGACTGGAGTGATGAAATCATGGTATTTGTCATGGGCTCACCTTGGACAGCCTGGTCCTTTCTGCCCACCAACTCCCATCAAAACTCTGTAGGTCTCTCCCGCCCAGCTGGTTCACACCATCCCAGCAAGCTCACAGGACACGAGTGCTGCTTTCTCACGGGATTGTTGGTCAGTAATTTATGAGCATTTTTTAAAAGATCAGTGTCAATGAATCCCATATATTAGTGCTTCTCAAACTTTAATATGCAAACTAGTCACTAAGTGTTTTGGAAAAAAGCACACTGCCTGCTTTTCCTCTGCTGTTATACCATAGTCAATCCAGGAGACTTCTGTGACCCCAAAAGATGTGGGATTTCTCCCCCGCAACAAGCAAGCAGTTAATTCTACAGCAGCAGACCCCTGCTGGTGGCCTTTAGTCCAGTTCTGCTCTGACACTACGTACCTGGAGATAAGCACTGATTGCACAGGTTGGGAGCCCAGTCCCCAAGACTGCCTCTCCCCCACTTTAGATGGCAGTTGTTCTACCTGTGCCACTGACTCACCTGTTATAAATCAGGGTGTATGGCTTGTGTGCTTGTCCCCCCAAAGCCTCATGTCATAGGTAGGGAGTTTCGAAGGTGGCTGGATTAGGGTGTGTTAAATGTGGACTAAGAGTTGATCCTGGAATTTAGGGTGTGGATGATGGAAGCCCCATCCTGGGTCTGGATGGCACCAGTCAATAGGCTTGTAGCCTGGATGGAATATAAAGGGACGGAAAGAAGCCAGGCTTGCTGCTGCTGCTTTGTTGCTTGCTGATTACTGCCTTTTCCCTGACACACCATGAACTCTTTCTCCTGTGCAGTGGCACTCTGCCATGCCACCCTGCCTTGGAGCCAGCTATCGACTGAACCTTCTACAAGCTGTGGGCTGAAATAAACCTCTCTTGACTTGTGGGGGTCAGGTGTTCTGTCCCAGCAACTAGAAAAGTAACTAAGACACAGTGTTTCCACAATCCCCTCTTATTTTGCATGATTAGTTCACATGATTCAGGGAAACACATTTACTGGCTTATAAGAAATACAGATGAAGAGAAGTCTGAGAGAAGGGATGCAGAGCTCCCAAGCCCCTTTGGGTGTACCACCCTGCAGGAACCTAGCTGTGGTCAACTGTGCAAAAGCTGCCCAAACTCTGTAACTTGGGCTTTTTTTTTTTGATGGCTTCGATGCATAGACAAGGATGCTAATAGACTGGGTAAAGAAACCAGGTAGGGCTATAGGTTTTAGCATTGTTCTTGGCCTCTCTGTGGGGGTTCAACCCCTCTAGAATGAGAAGGGTCTGCTATTAGACAAGAGTGGCTCTGACAGTTTCTTTATGGCCAGCTCCAAGACAGAAGGGTGGGAGAAGACTAAAGTTTCTGTGATCCACCTCTGGGGAGAGAAATTTTAGT
This sequence comes from Chinchilla lanigera, assembly GCF_000276665.1. Classification (NCBI taxonomy): domain Eukaryota; kingdom Metazoa; phylum Chordata; class Mammalia; order Rodentia; family Chinchillidae; genus Chinchilla; species Chinchilla lanigera. The sequence goes on along the minus strand of NW_004955443.1, from coordinate 9,194,914 downwards.
TTCTGTGGGCTGCCTTGGGAAAGGAGTTATAAGCCAGTGTCCATGAACACCCCCATATATATAAAAATATCATCCCAGGAGTCATGAAAAAACAAAAGTCTTGCGGGGAAGGCCTGAGATTCTGCATTTCTAGAGAACCAGCAGTTGATGCACAGCTGTTGGCCCAGGGATCACACGGTAAGAAGCAAGGTCGCAGAGGCCCAGGTTCTTCTTAATAGAGCGGTTAGCCTTGTCTCTTCTCTTTGGGAAAGTGGTGCGGTAACAGGGAACACTTGGTGGAGTGGCTGCCTTGCACTCCCCTTCCCACCTCTTAGTGGTCTTTAGGGAAAAGTGCTTCCTAGGAGGCGCCTTTCAATTTTCTGTACCCTTTAGGGAATGCCATCACCCTAGACTTTTTCCAAGTCTTTACAGCTTCTTCCTTCCTGTGCACCCTCCCCCGGGGCTGGGGGTGGGGCGCTGACCCCTACCTCCTTCATCCTTTCCTTTTGATATTCATCCTCTTAACTGCTCCAAATGTGGACAAGATTTATTTCCTTGTCCACCGGCAACCAGCGAGATGCTTTCGGATTTCTGATCTACGGAAATTGTTTCTGTAAGCTTTTCAGCGTTGGGGTGGTTTATGTTGTATCTGTAGATAACCAACACACTCTAAACTCAGATGCTAGGTATTTAGGGAGCAACATTAAAATGCCTTTGTATCCCTTCGTGAATATAACCGCGCACTTAACCTAAGAAAAGGAAGGAAGGAGCCCAGCTTGAGCTGGTGGGCCAGCGGGCCAGAGCAGCCTAGGGCACAGGTCCACATGACGCGACGTCACACATCAGCTATTAGACCTTTGGACTTTTTTTTTCCTTCAACGTGGACCTTCGGAGCGTCTGGGTTTGAAACTCAGCTAACTTTCTAACCATAAACTGAGCCCCTAGTCTCCACATCTCGCCTCGGGGCAGAAGCAAACCGGGGCAATCAGCCTGTCTCAGGTTGCGGCTAACTCCGGCCGGCTGGAGCTGCAGGTTCTCTGCTTGTGCCCCATTTCAGGTCTCAGTAGCTGAGTTTTACGACTCTAAGAAAACCACCTCCGATTACATAAAGGTATTAGGCGCCGGGGAAACACTGGCCCTTTTGTTACCAGCAATCCAGCGGGCTCAGGAAGAAACGCTATTGGGGTGGGGGTAACCCCTGGAAAGTTGGGCGGGCTTTGTGTTCTCGGTTTTTAAACAGAGAGACAAGAGCGAGAGAGCAGAATTCTGAGATTTCTGGAAGTTAAGAGACGACCCAGAGGCCTGGAAAGCCAGGGTTTCGACAGCAGCCGGGGAGCCCCGGAGCGGAGCGGGGCGCCCCGCAGCGGCGACGGGTGGGCGGGCCGAGGGCGGGGTCCGCCGCGCTCGTCCCCT
>NW_004955443.1:9129113-9193012 GCF_000276665.1 Chinchilla lanigera | reverse complement strand
CTGGGTTTTAGGTCTTCTTACTTTCTGTCTCCGTAAAGTTTTTATGTCTCGGACACTGGAGCTTTCAGAAGAACCGAGCGTTACAGATTCAAGCGGTTCCACGACCGCCGAGGTCCAGGGTAGGCGCGGGTGCCGGGGCTGCCGCCCGCGGGACAGCGCCCGCGACGCCCGTCGCCCCGCCTGCAGGGCCCGGTGAGCGCGCAGCCTTCGGGACGGCTGGTCGGCGTCCGGCCGCGCTGCCCACCCGCGGGCCGGTTCCCCCGCCGCAGGTTGAGAAATCAGCTCGCCCTAAGAGCGAGAGAGCCCGTTAGCCAGTTCCCGGGCCCTTTACAGATAATAATTAGGTGGTGGTTGTAGATCTGGTTATGAGGCAAGGCCGTCTCGATGTTAGTTTGCTGATTACATTTTTAGGAATACCTGTTTGTGAGCAGATGTGGCCTCACCTATAATTTAAGTGATAACGGAGACAGAACCCAGTAACACCATTTATTAGATGGGTGTGTAATAACTTTCTCTCCCTGAATCACAGAATCACATCCTGAAACACAGCTGGCGGTAAAGTGAGATGCCTTTCCAAAGTTTTGAGCCATTCTGTAGTTTTGGACTGGAGAGAAGCAGATGACTGTGCCCACATTTTAGAGTTTGAAGAATCAGCTCTTATAAATAAGGTTAAATTATAATAAAAATAATGTTACACAGTTTAAAAAATAAGAGTGTGTTGTCTAGGGCCGGGCGTGGTGGCACCCACCTGTAATCCCAGCACTCTGGAGGCTGAGGCAGGATTGCTTCTAGAGGTCACCCTGGGTTATGTAGTGAGTTCGAGGCCTGGCTGAACTGCATAATGAGACCCTACCTCAAAAAAAAGGGGAGGGTGTTGTCTAAATATATTTTACTTACTCATTCTAGGTTGAGGATTTGGGTCCCTTTTGCGTACTTGTACTGTAAGGCCAAAGCGAGGGAAAAATCAACAGAGACTCACTGAGTTGTTTTATTCCAAAATTGGTAGGGAGTGAATTTTAAAGAACTTATTGCTAGTCTTTTTTTTTTTGTAGGCTTTATTGTTCCAGGACAGTTAATAAGATATTATTCACTGTAGTAGTGAGATGCACTTTTGGGGCTGGAGATATAGCTCAGCGGCATAAGCGCCTGCTTGACAAGTGCAAGGTCATGAGTTCAATCCCCGGTACCGAGGGAAAAAAAAAAAGAGATGCACTTTTGTTAAACGAAAGTAAGAGGACGGCAAAAATACCAGGCCAAAAACCTTATTTCAAAAAACATCAGGACCTTTATGAAGATTGGTCATCCTCCTCCAAAGAGGTCATGTACCTGAACTGTGTGCTGTTAGCTGATTTAGGTTCCAAATCATGCTATTCCAAAATTAATATTTAGACTACAGAATAGCAATGGCAAAAACCTATTAAATGTTTGGAGCAAATACATCTATACCTGTCACATAGTTCTTAACACCGTGTTTATTTTATATTTCATTTCCACTGGCTAGTAATTGTCTTAAATTATATCCTGAAGTTTTTTGTTTTAGAGAATGTCTTATCCTGTGAGAATTTTTTTTTTTTTAAGACAGGGTCTTGCTTTGTAGTTCAGGCTGGCTTCGAACTCCTGGATCTTCCTGCCTTGGCTTCCCAAGTGCTGGGATTGCAGGTGTGCGCCATCACACCCAGCCTGAGATTTTAGAATTTGAAATTATTCTTTGAAAGTTCATTTCTTGGGATTACTGATGGTAAAAGTGACATTCCATGGAGACTGGTTTGTGGTGAAAAGACAAGTCACTAACATACTTGTATAGTAGAGAATGCTCTAAAGGTAGAGACAGAAGGCATAGCTAATACACCGAATGTGCATAATCTCAAAGTGTTTTACATTTGATTTTTAAATGGCCTTTAAGAATGAGCGAATGCACACAGGCATATACCCCACACAAACACCTGTACATCCAGTTAGTCAGCTGATGCTTTTTCCATTTGACCTTTGCTACTATAGCTAACATCTGGGAGGAAAGAAGAGAGCGGGCGTGGGCGGATGCAGATGGACACCTTAACGTGAATTTGTTTTTCAGTGATGCATTAATATTGCATGAATATTGAATGTGCAGAGTAATTTCATGATGCAGGAATAAAGCCAAAACAGGGAAGAGTTTTGTTTTAGAGACATTACCCCTTAAATAAAAAGACAAAATAAGATGCATGGTTTTGTTTTTAATTGGCCGTGATTTGGAACATTAGGGCAGGTGTTCCTTGCATTGGAAATGGGGCGGGGGCTTCATTAGTTTGTTACTGAGGACACTTGATTTTTTACAGAGATTACAAGTAAAAATGAGCTTCTCAGCCTTACTGATTTTTATACCAAATCCACAGATGACCCCAACAACCCAGCGGATTTGAGTATATTGATGCCTCCATGTGTATGTTTGTGAAAGCTAATGGTAGCAGAATTGCTGCTTACTTTCTGGGTTTACTGAAAAGATTGAGGTTGAGATCACTGCTAGTCAGTCAAGATAGTGCATTTTAGATATATGTCAGTGCATCAAAAATGAGACCTAAATATAACCAGAGTTGCTGTTTCAAATCCATACGCAGTTTCATGTAATTTATGCTGTGTATGAAGCTGTTTTCCATGGCTCATGTGTTTGTTTAGCAAGTGTTCATTAATTACCTTCTGTGTACCAGGCGATGTGCATATCCTGGAGGAGCTGACTCACTTTGTGCAGTAGATTTGACCCTCCCTCGCCCGAGACAGCGCTCACCACGTGGCCAAGACTGGCCTCAAAATTGTGATCTTCCCACCTCAGTCTCCTGAATAGTTGGAGAACAGGTGTGTGCCACCACACCTGGCTAGGTTTATCCTTTTTAAAAATGTGCACAATGGAGATGAATAAGCCAAATAGTTAAAAATGCATTCGGGAAGCATCCTTTTTTAAAACAAGTAATTGATGGCCAGTTAATGTTTTATGTAAAGCCAAGTTTTCTATACTTGGGCTTTGCCTAAAATACAGTTTTATAGCAGCCTTTCACTCACCATATCGTTTCTTAAATGTATTCAACACAGATACTTGGGAAGCGCCTCCTAGGTGTCAAATATTCTTTGATAAACTGTTTTGCAATGAAGAGGCAGACTTGTTCCCTGTTTCTACTGAGCGCACATTTTACATGGGAGAGACAAACCATGTACTTTCAGATGGCAGTCAGCACTAGGAAGGGAGGGAAGATAAGTGACCGGGGCTTAGGTGGGGCAGGGTTGCGTTTCATCTGAGTGGTGAGAGGCCCCTAGGTGTGCTCCAGGTGGAGCAGCAGGGGAGGACAGAGAGGTGGATCCTGAGACTGAGAATCTGGGCCTGGCCGGCATAGTGTATATAGCATTTGGATTTGCTTTTAAGTGCAATGAGAAGCTATTAGGTGTAAAAGAGAGGCTGATGTCAGCTGATGTGTATTTTAGATGGGTGCGGAGGGCCCACTTAGCTTGTTGTTTTCTTGGCTTAGATTTGGGTAGTGAAGGAGGAACCTGGGTAGCTACATCATTGTGTATATGTTAATTTATTTATTTACTTAAGTGTTTTATGGTACTGGGAAGTGAATATAGGACCTTCACACTAAGCCACACTCTTAGCATTTTTATTTTATATAATTTTGAGACAGGGTCTGGCTAAGTTGCTAAATTGCCCAGGCTGAACTTGGTCTTTTAATCCTCCTTCCTCAACTTCCCAGCATGCTGGGATTATAGGCATGTGTCACCATGCGTGGCCACATCATCGTTCTTTATCTGTTTGTTGAAATGATGGGACCAGCTGGCTGTGTAACCTTGTCTGTCTGAGATTGGTGCAGAGGGCCAATAACTAATACTGTGCTTCTTCTATGTTGAGTACAAGTGTGACTTGTCTTTTGCTTAGCTGCTTCTGACCACAGCATTTGGGCACAGTCCTGTCCTGGCTCCGGGCTTATTTACCTTTGAGGTTTCTGAAAGACTGGACCTGCCCACCTTGGGTGCCTCTGACCAGTTGGATTTTAACTTTCTGTTCACCAGTGCACAGCACAGCAACCTTCTTGTAAGGTGTGAAGCTGCGCTGTGAGTACTGATTTAGGCAATGATTCTGTTATATTGCTTCAAGTTGGGTGATGTTTATTTGTCCTTGAATTGTGTCCTAGGTTAGTGTAATGGGTTAGTTAAACATTTTAAAAAAATTTTCTTGCATAAACTCATGACATTCAATAAAGAGGGAAGAACTTACTGTCATACTCAAACCATATGTCAAAATTGAAGCATTTGCTGCTTCTGCTTAGCAAGATTTGACAGGGCTGCTGTGGAGGACTGGCTTCGTAGTGGTCACCCTCTCTTTGCTTCTGGGAGCTTCCCTTGGACTGAGTGCCAGCAACACGGGCACAGGATGGTTTGACTCACAGTGGGGAAGGTAGGGGTAAAAACTCCACCTACTCTGTAATAGAATATAGCTCAAGACTGATCTCATACCGAGAAAAAAAGCTAATTAAAATAGAATCAGCTCTGTTAAACTAATCTTAGCCTATATGTGTTTGTCTGTGCCCTGATCTTCCATTTGTGACCATCAGAACTCTTCCCATCCTTCGTTCCTTTCCTCAGGACTCTGATTAATCATTTGTTCATTGGATGAATGTACTAAGCAGGGTGGGGAATAATGGGAAGGGCAGGGTGTGCCAGGCGGTTGGAGTGATGCGTGCCATGGCCTGGGGCTTTGTTGGGGGTACTGCAGTGGCCCGGTTGGTAAGGCTGGAGGGAGCAGCAGATGTGAGACATGGATAGGTGAGTAGGATCCAGGCTGTGTGCAGCATGCACACCCCTTTCAAAGCGCTGCCTTTTCATTCTGGGGGCAATCAGAATCCATCAGGGACCACTGCTGATCTTTCTCCCCTCAGTCTTACAGCTGCATGCTATGGTCTGTACGATGCCTTGTGCTGCAGTTGCTTGAGTATTTTATCATCTTTGCTAGCCTGTAAACTCTATAAAAAAGGTTGGTTCAGCAGGTCTGGGATGGAACCCAGTATCCTGCTTTCCCAGCAAGCTGCTAGATGATTCCCAGTCTGCTGGGGACCATATGTGGAGTGGCAATGCATATATGTCCTGTTGTATGTATCATGGACGCAGACATTTTTTTTTTTTAAAAAGAACAAACCCCATTATTTCACAGTAGTCACTCTGTCCCGTGGGAGGATAATAGTGGAATTAGTGCCCGTGAAATGAAACTTTAAAAAAATCAAACAAGATCTTAAAATTAGGAGTCTAGGGGAACAAGAACAGAAGGAAAAATGTGCACTGCATAGTCTTGTACCTTGTTTTTTAAAAAACTTTATACTCTTTGTATATTAACTCTTCAGTTTAACAAATGAACATAAAGGAGCCTTTTGCACTGTGTTTAACTTTGTCCCAAATACCATTAGAATATTATCACAGACTAGGAATCTAAATATTTGAAAAATAGACTATATTTTTTAGAATAGTTCTAGGGTCATAGCAAAATTGAATGGAATGTGAAGTTCCGGTATACCATATTCCTTGCCCCGCACATGCACAGCCTCCCCCCATTATCAGTGTCCCCCACTGGAGGGGTGCAGTGGTTACAGTTGATGGCACCACCATTTGGGTGCTAATTTGAATTAGCACCCAAAGCCCATAGTTTACACTGGTATTGTATGCTTTGTGGATTTCAACAAATCTATAACGATGCGTATCAACTGCAAGGGTATCAGCTGTTGCAGTATTGTGTAGAATAGTGTCATTGCCCTCCAAATCCTCTCTGCTCCATCTGTTCATTTTTCTCTTCCTCTGAGCCCCTGACAACCACTGATGTTTTTTTAACTGTTTCCATAGTTTGCCTATGTAGAATGTCATGTAGGGGTCATGTGGTATGTGGCCTTTTCAGTTGGCTTCTTTCACTTAGTAAAGCACTTATAAGTCTCCTGTGTGCCTTTTCATAGTTTGATAGCTCATTTCTCTCTTTCCCTCTCTCATGTATATATATATATTTTTTTTTAATTGCTGTGGATGTAACCCAGGGCCTTCTGACTGAACTACAATCTAGCCCTCTTTTTATTTTGAGACACTGTCTCACTAAATTGCCCAGGATGAGCAACTTGAGATCCTAAAACCTCAATTTCTCCAGATTGCTGAGATTCTAGGCTTGTACCACCATGCCCAGTGATAGTTCATTTCTTTCTAGTGCTGAATAATATTCCATTGTTTATATATGCTGTGGATGATCCATTCGCCTTTAGAAGGAAATCTTGGGTGCTTCCAAGTTTTGGCAGTTACCAGTAAAGCTACTATACCCATCTATACACATACAGGGTTTTATGTAGAAGTAATGTTCAACTCCTTTGAAAGATTACCAAGCATATGGTTAGAGTATGTTTAGTTTCGTGAGAAAGTGCCAAGCTATCTTCAGGTGCCTGCACTGCTTTGCATTCCTGTGAGCAGTAAATCAGAATTTCTGCTGCTCTACGCCCTTGCCAACATTTGACGATACAGTGTTCTGGATTTGGTCCTCCTAGTAGGTATATTGGTGTTGTCTCATGGTTACTTTAATTTGCATTTTCCTAATAACATATAATGTAGAGTCTTCCTTTTCTTTTTTAAAAAAGTTTTAGTTTTACTAGTGCATGTGTGTAGTACACGATGCTTATATGCCTTGTGGGAAGCTGGTAAGATGCACATAACACATCTTAATTCCTTTTTAATCCCCTTTCCATTCCTCTCCCTGATCCACCCATCCCTTGATCCCTTTCTTTTTTTGTCACATTTGTGCGATAATGTTTACATTGTATGGAGCTGGTAATGGATGTAGCATATTTTTTTACCCTATTGCACCCCTCTGTTTGCCTTCCTCCAGCTCTTGATTCCTTTCCCCTTTGAGGACGATCTATCTTTCTCCTATTATCTTGTACTTCGCTCTTTAGTTTTACTGTGAGTTTCTCTCTCTCTTTTTTTTTTTAGTCTTTGTTGAGACTGGGTCTCACTATGCAGTTCAGGCTGGCCTCAAACTCACTTTGTATCCCAGGCTGGCCTCAAACTTGGAGCGATCCTCCTGCCTCAGCCTCCTGAGTGCTGGGATTACAGGCGTGAGCCACCACAGCCAACTCTACTGTGAGTTTCTCATATAAGAGAAACCATGTGATATTTAAGTTTGTGTGTCTTATTTATTTCACTTAACATTGTGGTCTCAAGGTGCATCCATTTTCCTACCGATGACCTGAGGTTATCTTTCTTTTTGGCAAGGAAGTACTCCGTCGTGTGTAAATACCACATTTTCTTTATCATTCATTTTTTGATGGACATACGGTCTGCTACCAAGATTTAGCTATTAGGTATGAATTGAGCTGCTGTAAACATGGGTGTGCATGTATCACTGAAATATGATATCTTTAATTACTTTGGGAAAACCAAGAAAAAGAGTTGGGTCAGATGGAATTTCTAATTTTAGATTTTTGAGGAATCTCCACACTGATTTCCATGGTGGTTGTGCTGGGATACCTCCCCAGCAACAGTGGAGAAGGGCTCCTTTTCCCCTGCAGCCTCTCCAGCATGTGTTATTATTTGATTTCTTGATGATGCTATTCTTTCTGGAGTAAGATGGAATCTCAGTGTTGCTTTAATTTGCATTTCTCTAATGGCCAGTGATGCTGAGCATTTCTTCATGTGTTTGTTGGCCATTTGTACTTCTTCTGTGAAGTGTCTAAAGGACTAGAAATAATGTTAGTCTTTTGAATTCTATTTTATAATACATAATGATATGCAGGAACATCTGTAAAACCTATAGAAAAACAAAGCTTTATCTTTGTTCCATAAACACACGTTTATAAACACGCAACGCTTACACAGAGAGCAAATGTCTTTGCGTTCCTGGCCTTTTTTGTAGGACACATTTGACATCTCAGAGGTCTTCTGTTTTTTCAGGAGGTTCTTATTATACAGTCTGTAGTTAACAGCAACATAAAATACAAATAAAATAAATTATTAAATTCTTAATATGTGTTGTGCATTTAAAATAGACATCAACATTTTCATGTCAGCTGTGTACTTGTTTACAAAACCTAAATGATAACATCAGCAATAAATTCCTATATGAATTATAATGAAAGTACCAGTAAGACTGTACCATAAAAATACGCTTTGCTTCAACTGTCATACCCAAGGCAGTCTTCACACATGACAGCTGCATGTTCCATGCACAAGCATTGCTTACACTGATAATATGTATGTTTTGTTTTCCTATCTTTTCCTGTAGGGCACAGTTGACATTTTCTTTTGTTTTCCTGTTGTAGTAGGTCTTTGGGATGCTGCATCTGCCTGTCCACCTATCAGCTCACCAGTGTGATTCACAATTTTTTTGTGTAGTTCCCTGGGTATGAACATTTTGTTTTTCCTGTGCTATAATCTCTTAGAAGCTCCCGACCCTTTAAGAAAATTTCCCCCTGGTATTTTGTACTTGTTTTTTTCTTTGTAAACTATCTAACTGTTTGTGCTACACATGTTTAGGATCGAGTGAAAAACAATCACTGGCCAGTGGCTTGTGTTTCACGTGACATAGTTGCTGCATAACCCATCATCATCATCTGCTCCACCTTTGGTTTTGTTGTGGAAAGTGTCCATCTCAGGCTTCCATTTTGTCAAGGTCTCCCTCTCAGTATTTCCATTATGGTGAAATGTTGACATCAACAATACCAGTTTGCTCTTTGCCGTATGTGAGGCCAATGTTATATCTTCCTGAAATTCAAAGATTGTACTATACCATTCTGTTTTGAAATTGCAGTATTTCATTTGGAATTTCTGCTTTGTTCCTGTGTACAGTTCCTGCTCTGGTCAACTTGTGCTCTGTTAGCAAATGTAACATCAGTGGGAAACTGGTAAACCAGTTGTTGAATCCTGGTTAGTTTGGGAGATAGGAGCAAGTCCGTTCAGAGCATCATTTGGTTTGTTATTACACGAACAAGAGCTTGATGGCTGAGTTCCAGAATAAATATCTAAATTGAAAGAATAGTAAGTCTTTGCATCTAGAAGGGCATAATTTTTTATGCTATATTTTGATCCATTGCTTTTCCTTAAGTTTTTTTTTTTTGTCTTTTTGAGGCAGGGCTTTACTATACAGTTCAGCCTGGCCTTGCACTCACTTTGTAGCCCAGGCTGGCCTCAAGTTCACAGCGATACTCCTGCCTCAGCCTCCCTAGTGCTGAGATTTCAGGCATGCGCCACCATCCACACCTGGCCCCATAAGTCTTGCACATTCCTTCCATCACTGTGAGAAATCTGTGCTAAGTACAGCAGACCGATGAATGCTTTGCAAGTTCAGTTAGTGAGGTGTCATAATAAATACATTTTTTTTGTTTTTTTGGGGGTTTTTTGCCTTTTTGAGACAGGGTCTCACAATGCAGTTCAGGCTGGCCTTGAGCTCGCTTTGTAGCCCAGGCTGGTCTTGAACTCACAACGATCCTCCTGCCTCAGCCTCCCGAGTGCGGGGATTACAGGCATGCGCCACCACACCCAGCAATAAATACATTTTTTAATATGGCCATTGGTGCACCATTTTACTTGCCTTTCAGCCTGTGTATATTTCATAGCATACCGTAGCATTTTGTCTGTTGCAGTTTCCAACATGAATGGCAGTGCTGGCATTCTGTCCAGTATGTTTACCCATGCCAAGATACTCACTGTACTTTTGGACCTAGTTCTAACGTAGGATAGTTCATTTGTGTGGCCATTTCACAACATTTCAACTAGTCAAATATGTACTTACTTGCTGTTTTCTTTGTCATCTGAATCCAGGAGGTCTGCATTCTCCGTGTCTGTATCAGTCCATTCTTTCTCCATTTCACTCTCACAGGAACTTTGGCTCCCATGACCAAAGTCAAAGTTGTCATCCATCATTGCTGTCATCATCATAAAGCATATTATACCATTGTTCTGTTATGAAAACATGTATTTTACCATAATGGATCATCTTCATCATGCATGCAGGAGTAATCTGATGATTCACTTTTGCTGTTTTTGGTTTTGGTTTGTTTGTTTGTTTTTTGAGACAGGGTCTTGCTTTATAATTTAAGCTGTCCTTGAACTCACTATGTAGCCCAGGCTGACCTCAAATTCAAGGTGACCCTTTTGCCTCAGCCTCCTGAGTGCTGAAATTAATGGCAACCACCACTATCCCTGGCTGGTGATTTACTTTGGACCTCCTCTAAAACTTGCAAGTCTGGTTTTTCATGTACCATTGTAATAAATTGGGCTACTTCTACCAGAACAATCAAAAGAAAACATTTTTTAAACAAATCTGAAGTGATGTGGGTCTGTTGAACCCTCTGTGATGTTCAGATATATATACACAAAACCAGTTAGATGGAGCATAATGTGAGTACAAATCTTGCTTTGCCACTTTTGTACATGTGCACACTCCTTGTCCTTTGTCATACTAAGTGAGTAAACACATAGATTGCTTCCTCTATCCCTTAGAGAAAGGTACTGAGATGCACAGCTGGCTACTGTAATGCTAAAGTATAGATTTACAGTAGAAAAGAAGGGATGAATCCTCTGGGCCCAGTTTTATGCCCCTCTTAACATTGAATAGTGCTGGAATCTTCTTAGGAAATTATGAAGACTGTTTTAGTTACTTTTCTCATTGCTGTGACAAAATACCTGACACCCAAAGTTAAAAGAAGAAAGGTTTATTTGGCTCACATTTATAGAGGTTTCAGTTCATAATTGGCTGGCTCCAAGGCAGGGTGGCATGGCAGAGGGATATTACAGAAGAGAAATAATCCAGAGAAAGCAGGCAGGTGAGAGCATGTTAGCCCTCTTCCTGTCCCTTATGTCATATGCAGACTACCTACCCTGGGGCAGTGTAGCACTCACACCCTTAGTCCTACCCAGAACTATGCCAAACCAATCAGTAGAGTGATTCAGTAATCACATATCCTTGATTTCAGCACCACACACTCTAGATCCAGCCACCTCTGAAAGCCCCGCCTATGATGGCATGAGGCTTTGGGGGGACATCTAGACACAAGCCACAATGAAGACCCTCTGCAAACATAAGCTATTTGAAAAGTGGCTAAATAGTCAGCTGAAGTCAGTGACTGCTGTATATGAATGGGGTTAGGTGCTGTGGATATAAGGACGAGGAGGACACTGCCCAGCCTTTGAGCGGTTTGCAGTCTAATAGGTAGAGGGAAATCTGTGAAAATTTTGGAGAATCAAACTGGGTGCCTTGTACATACTAGCTAGCTAGGCAAATATTCTACCGCTCTGCTACCCCCAGCCCCATTTGTTTAAGTTTAATATGGTGATAAACATGTATGTGCAGGAATCACTGAGTTTGGGTTTGGGGGAGACTAGAAGATGAGATCCAGATGAAGTCAGTTAATTATTGAGACAGGGTCTTGCTATGTAGTTGGGGCTGGCCTTGAGCTACTGGCAATCCTTTCGCCAGTGGTGCATGCCAAGGTATGAGTGAAATCTTTTAAGAAAAGGCTAATGGTAGGCCACTTATTTGACAAGATTATGAAAAAGAATAGTTAGGACATAGCAGTGGTAGCTTTCCAGCATGTTTCAGAAGTATTCACTGTTGCTTTCCAGCTGTCTGCCTTCTTTTTGAGACCAGTGATTTTTACCTTTGGATACAGCACATTGCTTTAAGCAAATGTCCTGTACTCACGTTCAGAATTAGGCAGTGACCTCCTTCCCCCATGCCAGCACACACTTTCTGTAGTTGTGGATCGAATAGTGATCATTCGGGGGTAATTTATTATGTAATTCTGGTTATCCAGCGTGTAGTCTTGAATATAATTCCATGTGTTGTTTTCTACACCAGGACACTGACGTCCAGAGCAGTGGAGTAATGCAGTCTGAATAAGATCACATACCTAATTTCTGGTAGAGAACCCAAGTTCTTTGTCTCCTAGTTTTTGTACATATTTTATCATTATTGCTGTGTTATTTTGTTTTTACTCTGTCTGCAGAATGTTCTACTAAAATCAAAAGTGTGTATGTCTTTGAAACAGTATGTCATATTTCAGAATATTTCATCACATGAGGGTATATTTGCAAATTTCAAGGTGCCTGTAGGGCAGTGGTGGCGAACCTATGGCACGCGTGCTTCAGCAGACTATCTGTATCATCGAAAGCTCTAAAAGGTTCACCATCACTGCTAGAGGGAAATGGGCAAGGAGAGGAATTCAGAGCAGCAGTTGGGGTGGCTGGAGTGTCATCATGTCCCTGTGGCCCTGGAAGAGCAATCCTTTGAGGGAGCTGTGTACAGAAGGTTGGCCTCAGTGTTCACACAGTGGAAGGTGCCAGAGTTCATTGTGGTTACTTAGCTCCCTAAGAGTGGGCTATAGTGACTCACTGATCTACTTAGTTCTTCTGTTTCCAGGAAGGTGTCCTTGGGAGATGGGATAGGTGTGTAATGTATCTATTCTGTAATGTGGGAGATTGATTTTGCTTGGGGAAACATCACCTGGAAAGGGCATTTAATAGGGAAAATTAGGTTAGCATTAATGCAAAGAGGGAGAGAACAGAGATGATAGTCTGCCAGCCAGTGTATTGGGAGTAGTTAAGTTTTGTAATGTATTTAATTCTTGAAGCAATTGTGGTGGAAGTGATATTCTCTCTCTACTTTTTTGGGAAAGGGGTACAAAGAAATGGAAATTCAGTGGTTAAGTAACTTGTTTACCATATATAATATGTATTTTGAAGTTTAGATATTGTGAGATGACTAAATATAGCTAGTTACACACACAGTACCTCAAACAGTTACTATTTTTGTAGCAAGAACACTTTATATTCACTTTCTTAGCACTTTTCAAAAATATGGTATATTTTGCTGGGGGTGTTGCTCAGTGGTGGAGTGGTTGCCTCACGCGTGAGGCCCTGTGTTCCATCCCTAGAACTGTTAAAAAATGTGTTAACTGTAAAAATATGTTACAGCCATGTTGTACAGTAGAAATTGTAGCTATTAAGATTAAAACTTGAATTGTGTGGCTCCTAATTCATGTTTTGTCTATTGTACCTGTTCTGTGTCTAAATAAAGGGATAACATATCCCTGAACAAGGTCAGCAGACTCTAAACAATATCCCATCCCCCTGGGGAACTGAGCTTTTTTCCCCCCTCTCTTAGGTGAAAGGCACAAATGTTTACTTCTAAACACAGGTGGATAAGATTGAAACTCTTAAAGTGTAATGGATATTTTTAATATCCTTGTATCTCATGATGTTCTGATTTAGAGAGGGAAAAAAAACAGGAAATAAGAGAATCACTGGTGGAAATTGAAGGTAGGTCAAGATGGCACGAATGTTAAGGGCCGTTAAATGATCAGAAGAGTCTAGTTTTGAAGGGATCACAGACTGACTTTGCATTTTTTTGTTGATTTGAGTTTTGGGCTTAAGAGTGTTACATGTTTTCTGTTATTCCTTTTAAAGCACGATAGAACCATGTTTTATAGTTATTTCACTTACCTGGAATATCCACTTCATGTTGAGAGTTGTATTCTGAACAGGCTTTTTAGAGAATCCCATCATGGTGGACATTTCTCTTGCCATGATGGCTCAGACAGGGCACTAATGGTGTGGCCAGAGGCCCGGGTTTGCTCTGTGTTTGTGGTTTTGGGTTGCCCGGTGACACAGCAATGGAGATCACTGGTCAGAGCCAACAGCTAATCTTGTTTGGACATCAGCTGAGAAGATGTAAATAAATGTAAAGTATCAAATTGCCTTTGGTTTGAGGTTGTTTGGCAGTACTATACCTGGGTGTAGCCATGCATTTCCAGTAAATTTCTGGATCTTGAGCAAGCTATACTTCCCAGGGCCTCAGTTCTTGATCTATAAAATAAGATTATGGTGAATGATCTCCATGGTTGTTCTCAGTTCAGACTCCTTGCCTTTGTGACTGCAAGTCAGGCTAAGCATCCCTAGGGAGGAGGAGAGGGTCTGTGGAGTCCCTGGTCTGGCACAGATCCCCTCTCTTCTAGTGACCGGTGGAGATGTGACCTTGGGTAAGTTTATTTTGCTCTAAGTGTCAATGTGTTTTATCCGTAAAATGGAAATACATAACCTTCTTCCAGACTATGGAGGATTTAACCGCACATACTTAGCTAAGTCCAGCTGAGATTAAGTGCATAACTGTGAGCCATCACTGCCATCACCTCGAGAAGACCTTTGCAGTTTTGCATTTCTGTCCCTCCCCACTTTTTGAGACAGAGTCTTGCTATGTAGTTTAGGCTGGTCTTGCACTTAGGGCCATCCTTCTGCCTCAGCCTCCCGAGTGGTGCAATTGCAGGTGTGGGTCACTACCATGCCTGCTTGTTTGCTCTTTTTAAAGATGAAAAATATGAAGTCCTTCCTAGGTGACGTGGCTCTCCCAGAGGTCTAGCTAAGACTAAAGCAAGGCGTTTTGACAGTTTAGCGCTCTGTATCGTGGAGCACTCATTATAATATTCAGGTTCCATCTGTCATCTTATCACATTATGCATGACTTGATCAAGAACACAATGTTTTCCTCAGGGCATGAGCAGTTTAGATCAGATAAGTCTAAAATGGGGCAGAGAACTACCTTGGCCTCTGCTACCAGCAACCTGAGTGACCTTGCCTAAGGTCACAACTCTACACCTTTATTTCTTGTCACCTAAATGAAGGGGAGGCAGGGGCTTCTGGGCAGTTGCTTGTGTTTTTCATGGCTCAGAGTACTGTGAGGAGTCATTTTATTGCCAAGGCTGTAAACTCCGGGAATAGTTTGCCAGCTAAAGATGTAGGTGCTCCAATTTTAGAAAATTTTTAAAATAGGAAGGAAGTTTGTTTAGTAGAGTTTATAATTGTAAGCCTACCAAAGGGAGAGAATTAGCCAAATGGTATTTTTTGCAGAAGCTCTTTTTACAGGGTGGACCCAGAGGAAACCAGTCATTAGGTGAAAATAAACTAAGATTTTTGACACAATATTTGCTTAGACATTTAGACAGGTCTATTGTGAAGGTCTCTATTGCATCAGGTTTTTTCTTAAAAACACATGTGTAAGTTTCCAAATATAAAGTACTAGAGCTTATGAAATTTGACCTCAAATGCAAACCAAAAACCAACTTATGAGTAATGAGTTCATGGCTTCTTTACTGATTATAGTAAATTACTTATATAGTAAGCATGAATATTAATAATCTATGGCCAGAACCCTCTTGTTGCTTCTGAAATAGTCCTGTTCCTGAGTTCTAGAATTCCTTCCAGGAGAGTGAATTTCTAAAATTCAGTAAATATCATACATTGGAACTTACATTACTTTTGGTAAATGTGGCCCTTTTTCTACCATTCTGTTTTGGTGTCATTGAAAGAATATTGTACCAAGGTTGATTCTCTAGTGTGCAAATCAGCTAAAACTGTGATCCCTGGGAAAGAGGCTGGTGTTGACCGCCAAAGCCCTGGTTGTTCTGCAGTTACCGTGCCGTTTGGGGGAGAGGGTAGTCGAGTGTTGCCAGATGCCCTTAGCCAAGAATCTGGCTGCTTCTCCCAAGTTCAGTGTCTGCGTTACTGTGCTCGTCTGCTGTGCATTCAGAATGAGAGAGACACAGTTTCTGACCCCTTGGAAGAAAAGGCCCATGTGAAGGTAGTTACACAAAGTCCTGCCATAAGGAGGCCCAGGGAACCACACGATCTCCAGCCAGCCTTTTGGTGTGCAGAACAAAGGTACCATTTGACTAATTCCAAATGTAGTAAATCCCACTTTACAGTTTCACCAGTAAGTTAATCAGGGATGATCAGAACCCACTGTGGACTTCTGCAAAACCTGACTTTTCAGTTTGGGAGCCAGAGATGAGGTTTGGATGTAGATACTAAGAGAGGACCACAGTGTCCTGGACCATAGAGGCCCTGGCTCTTCAGATCTTCTTAGTAAAGTTTTACTTTAACCCTGTTTGAATAGACAGCAGCAGTGGAGCCCACCTGGCTGGCTTGCTTTCTGGGGAAGGAGGTGATTTTGCCATCAGACCCTTCATGCAGACCCTGTGGGGGCAGCAGGTCCTTTATGTCCACAGTACCTGCTGCTGAACTTGAAGGTGCAAACCTGGTAAGTCGGTGAATCTGAAAGAAATTCCCTTAGTCACTGGAAATGTGGGCACTGGCTGTCCCACCCTGACCCTTCGTTTAGTGGGCTTAGAGGTTTTAGCCTTGTATTAGCTTTCTTGTCAGGAATACACTCTTCCACGTTCTGGCCCCAGGGGCCTCCTCCAGCCAGGCCGCACCTCCCGATGCACATTCAGCCAGGAACTCAACAGTGAAGGAATCCACTAATGACCGCAGCAGCCCCATGATGCAGTCACCTTCCGTGGTTTAGATCTAAAATCTGCTTTAGAAGCCACATGCGTGTAGAAGTGATTGGATCATGGGTGCATGATAATTATCGGTGGATTGGTCCCCTGACGAGTTTACAGCTAAAGGTGACGTTGGGGGCGGAGCCTGGTGAAGATACTGCCCACTAGGGTGTGGCCTTGAAGGGCATAGCTACCTCCTCTGCCACTCAGTGACTCTGCTTCCTGTCTGCCACCCATGAGCAGCCGTCCTCCACCGTGCCCCTCTTGCCATGCCACCCTGCCTGGAGCCACCTGACCATGGACCGTGAACGTGAACCAAGATAAACCTTCCTCCTTTACTTGGTGGGTGTTGGGTATTGTGACCCAGTGGTGAGGAAGGTAACTAAGACAGAAACCTGATAAGGAAATATTGCACCAAAGCCTCCTTCATTCCAATTAAAAGCAAATCATGAGGACTCAGCAGTGTAGAAAAACATCTCTGACCAGGGAGGACGGGTTCTGTCCAGCCTGGCTCTGTAACTGGGTGTCACTCATTCTCGCTCTCTGTGACTTACTGTTCTGACCTCTGAAGTGAGTAGGCTGAACTGGGTGATTCCCGAGTATCCTCCACGAGGAGAGAAAGCACATTCCATCCACATGGAGAGAGCCACACAGGACAGAGGTGGGCGTGCACAGGGGCACAGCCTCAGGATGCTTGGGAAATGGGTTTGGTAGAATGAAACTTGCACAGAAGCAGGGGAAATAAGACAGCGGCAGTTGATCAGAACCCTGTAGACTGACTCCTTCACTTTCCAGATCAGGCCGCCAATGAGAGGAGGAGGATAGGTGTTGGGACAGGCCAGAGGAGGGCCCCACGTGGGGGTCTTGCTGTGGTCTGGCTGAGTCAAGGACAGGCCTGGAGCAGCATTTATGTTTTGGGCTCAAGGTAAGCAAGAGAATATACACCTGGTGCATAGAAAGATGGAGAAGTGAATAGGAGTAGAAGCTGCTTTCCAAGTTTGGAGCCGGGTTGCTTGGAAGGCGGCCAGGAAGTAAGGAAGTAAGGAAAGAGACCTATATTAGGGCAGAGAGAGTGAGTTTGATTTGGATGTTGTAAGGTCAGGGTGCAGGAAATCTGGATGGTTCTTTGAAGGGTGACTGGCTATTTGCATCATTTAGAAAAGTTTAGAGTTAGAGAGGTAGAGGAAGAAATTATCTTTGTTGGCTTTAGGGGATGTGGATAAGATCTCTAGGGAGGGAAAGAGCAGAGGGAAAAGCAGAGCATAGTAAAGAGTCTTCCCCAGAAGTCTGCAATGGAAGAGCACTTTACTAAATATATTCTAAAGCAGGTAATTATGATTTCACTACCCTGCCGGTTCTTCCCCTTAGGGCTTATGTTTTATTCCAACCCCTTGGCTTTGTAAATCAAATTAGCATTCAGAGAGGACAGTTCTCAGTTGGTAGGGGGAATCTGGTTCCTTGATTGTAGTGGGTGGATCCGAGTTCAGCTCCATTGTGTCTTCCGGTTCACGGTGGTTCACGGTGGTTCACGGTGGTTCACGGTGGTTCACAGTGGTTCACAGCGTCGGGCAGCAGCAGCTCTTGGTGGGCACGGCCGCTCCTTGTCTCTGTCAGCCTTGGCTCTGCTGTTGGTTCTCTAGGAATGTTCCTGATTGTGAAATAGCTGATCCTGTGAATATTAAGCCAGACCCCAGGCCCCATGTGGGGAGCTGAGCTGGGAGAGAATTGTGTTTTCAAACTAACTCCTGCGTGGTGGCTGCTTTGCAGGTTTTTCCCCCCTTAAATACTTCAACTTTTAATTGACACATAGTGTTTGGATATACGGTGCACACTCTGACATTCAAGTCACACTTCGTGTCTCAGTTTCTTTCTACTACCCCCTTACCAGAGGACTAGAACTGACATTTCTCCCTGCAACAGATTTATTCCTTCTATAGGTTCCAGCAAGCCCTTGTCCCCTGCCCCAGTCCCTGTTCAGAAGTTTTCAGATACCACACCACCTGATACTGCTGTTTTTAGAGTTTTCTCAAACCACTGGGCACGGTGGCTCCTGGCTAGAAGCCCAGTTTTAGGAGACTGAGGCAGGAGGATTGCAAGTTCCAGGCTACCCTGAGCACTTTCGCAAGAACCTGTCACAAGCTAAGAAATAAAAAGAGGCTGGGGATGTAGCTGTAGTAGAGCACCTCTGGGTTCAATTCTCAGTAAAACACACACACACACACACACACACACACACACACACACAAATGAAACTTCCTTTGTGGCCTGTTCAACAAGAATGATGGGGAGAGTGTGACCTCTCTTGATGTAAAGGTGACAGTTCTTCTAATTCCCTAGAGATTTTTGTTTGTGTGTATTCTCTCACTCTCTGCCTCGCTCTCTCCCTCCCTTCCACTTTCTGCCTCTCTGTTCCTCTCTTCCCCCTCCTCCCCGTTCTCCTCCTCCCTGTCTCGTTCTGTTTTCCAGGCCATTCTGCAGATTTATCTTGGGTTTATGGTCAATTAAAATCCTTAAATCTTTTTCATAGGAAGTTTGGGCAGGTTTTGTCTACCCCATGGACACTTACCAGCTGAGGGTTGTTTGCCTTGTTTCTTTCAACTTAGTAATTTTAATTTTTAAAAAATTAAAATCCATTTGAAGACAATGAAAACAGTATGTGTAAGTTATAGGAAAAAGTGCTGTACTGATAGCCAAAAATCACAAACTACCATATTCCTGCTACCCACAGCCAGCACAGGTAGCCTGGTCTGGATGTTTTTATTGATAAGATCTATTTAAAATTATATTTCTTTGGCTGAAGACAAGTAGAAGATGTAATAGCTTTCCTATACA
Source organism: Chinchilla lanigera (assembly GCF_000276665.1). Taxonomy (NCBI): domain Eukaryota; kingdom Metazoa; phylum Chordata; class Mammalia; order Rodentia; family Chinchillidae; genus Chinchilla; species Chinchilla lanigera. Next base: position 9,173,864 of record NW_004955443.1, on the reverse strand, counting down.
TTTTCTACTGCAAGTACCTCCCTCTCCTTCCCTCCCCGTCCTCCTTCTCTCATCAGAAATTCTGGGCAGAATGCCAGAGCGTACTGGGGAATTATTTTCAACAAGTACACCCTGGTTGCATTTTCTGGAGTTTCCATTTTTTGTTTAGAAATATAATGTCCCTGAAAAAAACAGAGCTCTCATGTGAATATCGAGTTGTCACTTGTATTCAGGTCTCTGAATGTATGAGGGGAACAGCTCCAGTATTCCTGCTTCCCCTCCTCCTCGTCGCTCCTCCAGCCACCGGCTCTTGCCTGATTCCCCTTCTGTGTCTCTTGACTTCATCCTCTTTCCATTATATGTCTGGCTGCTCCTTCATCAGTCATTTATTTGCTCTGGGTGTGAGCATTTCCTCCATGTCAGAAATCTGGCCTTTCCTCTGATAATGTGCATACATATGGTTGTATGAAATACTGTTTGTTGGTCAAACCTTCCCTACATAGTATTAGGTAAAGTTAGGAAGCCTACTTGACTTATTTACCTAAATATTTTACTGTAACCAGTACAGTTCACCTATAGCGCTCTGGGGTATTTGCAAGTAACTATTACATTGAAGTTACTGTTACAGTACCCACTTTAGGTGGAAAAACAGAAAACTGCTACCTGCTTGCCTCACACATTGAAGTGTGTGCTTAGGGAACATCCTGACAGGTCCAGAGGATCCATGGACGTGAATCAGATGTTATCCAGCCCTCGGCCCAAAATGTGGGCTGGGAGGCTTCATGGGAACCAGGGAGAGCAGCCCTGGGCTGAATGGGAACAGAGGAGACAGTCAAACTGGGCCCAGAAGAACCAAAAAAGGTAGTAGAGAGTTGACAGAAGAGGATTCTAGAATAAAGGCTCACTTCAGTAGGTGTCAGAGGTGAGCTGATTCCCAAATGACGGTCTCTTGAAATGAGGTTCCAAAGGTATTTTGCCATGCTTTTCTTATGTTCCCATTGGCAGGGATCATGAAAAGTTTATAGTTGAACTACTTTCTCATCTTTTTTTGTATTGGACTGAGCTATCATGTTCAATAATTAACTAGGCAGTGAATCATACCAGACATTAACTGACTTTATAACATTTGAAAAAAGTTATAATGTAGTTATACTGAAAAAAGTTATAATGTAGTTGAACTGATTTGAAAAAAGTTATAATGTAGTTGTACTGATGAAGAATTTAATGACACATAGTTGTAATCCCACCTACTTGTGAGGCTGGGGCAGAAGAATCACAAGTTTGAGGCCAAACCTGGGCTACCTAGTGAGCCCTATGTGGAAAAATAATGATTAAATGAATGAATGAATAAAAGATTGGGGATGTAGCTCCATGCTCCCTAGATACAGTCCCCAGTACTGGAAAAAATTATGTAGAAATTAGTTCCATTATTCCAATTACTAGACATAAGTTTTACTCAGTTGGAATTTGCTTTCTTTATGATTATGTTGTATCATTTTAATTTCTCTTTGTAGACTATGATGGCTGTAGCTTTTGGCAGAGGTTTTCCATTTTCAGTTGGACTTACAATGGTTAGAATGACATTGAATATCTATACCTATATATCTATATCTGTATCTGTATCTATATCTATATATCATGGTCCTAAGAGACATGAGTAGTAGTGGTTGTCTTCCTACCTTTGAGTTGCTGGTTCCCTCCTGTCTGGTTAGTCAAATGAACCTTAACCTGGGGTTAGGGGATGGAAGTCAGTGGGTCCTTGTACTTGGGAAGGGAGAGAAATTACATCTTTATTTTTCACGGACTTACAACTGAAATGTGACATATCTTCTGATTGTTAATACAGTCAGCAAACCCACCGAGGCACTAGAACTCACTGTGATGATAACCTCGTGTAGTGGGTTACCACTGTCTGTTTCTATTTCCAGTACTACTGATGGCAGATAAGTTGGGTTTTCTTCGCACCAACGTCCAGCTCTCCAGCTCTCGGGACACGAGCTGGGTGCCCAGAAATTCAATTCAGTCTGACCCCAACTGCCCAGAATCAGTGCAGATTGCACAGTTAAGGCCTCAGCTTCTCAAGATTGCGTGTACCCATTTCAGGTGCCAGTCAGCAGTCCAGGCCTCCCTTCCGACCAATAAACCAAGGGTTCCACAACCCCCTGCTCAGGGGTCCTAATTTACTAGAATGGCTTACAGAACTCCAAGTCCTCTGTACTCAACGCTTAGCAGTTTATTGTCAAGGACCCAGGACAGGACCAACTACATGGAAGAGACGTGTAGGGCAAGGCATGGCTGGGAGCTGGCAGGTGCGTGGCTGCCTCTCCAGTGTTCACCACAGGAAAGCTCTGAACCTCGCTGTTTCGGGAATTTTGTGCATGCTCTGCTACATAGGTGTAATTGAGGAGTTAATCACTGGCCATTGGTGGTGATCTCTGTTACAACCTTTCCATTTCCAGGAGTTGGCGTGGGACCTCAGGTTCCAACCCTCTAATCATGTGACTGATTTCTCTGGTAACCAGCCAGAGCTGAGCTCTCTGGGGCACCTGAGGGTCACCGTGGTAGCAGAAACGTGGATATAGTTGAAAGAGGTTTAATATGAATCACAAGATGCTCTTATCACCCCAAGAATGTTAGAAGGTTGTAGAAGCTCTTTTGCCTGGAACTAGGAGCTGAAACCCAGTTTTTTTCACCATATCACAGTTCTCACATTGCATCATGGTTGGTTGTTATGTACTTGCCAAAGGTACTGTGTGTGCTTATTATTACTTGGTATTGTAGTAGGTGTGTGACACTTAGGTCTTGTTAAATATGGTGATGAGCACATAATACTATAGCATAATTATTTGCATAATTTCTTTTCAGTATAATTAGGTTCTTTTGTATTCCCTTGTTTCTATTTTATACATTGAAAAAGTTAAATCTGAGAAGGGCCCATAGGCTTCCCCAGGCTCTCTGAGAGTCTCCCGCACAAGGTTTAAGAATCTCTGCTTTAGCCCCTGGGTGCACTTGAGGGAGGACATGCTACCATTTGCTTGGGCAGAGTTGGTAGAAATGTGGGATGTGTTGTCCTGCGCTAGGAGAATACCTTTTACCCAAGAAGCTACTGATCTCAGGACGTCTTGCCTGTCTCCGCTGCCTGTAACAGCACACACTTAACCCAGCTGTGTGGACATTGTAGTATTTGGTCCCCACAAATTCTTTACAGGCTTTGAAAAAATACACTAAACAATTCCCACCTAAAAATGCTTAATATAAAAATAGCTTTGGCGTTTAAAGGAATGAGTCTTCAGCTGTCTAGAGAAATCTTATAGTCCAAAATGACTGATTCCCAGAGCTCTTGGTTTATTAGTTTCACTGTTTGTTCCCTCTGCAAACACTTGTTGCACACCTGCTGTGTGTGCACAGGGACTGTGACAGTGATTATGGCCAGGGTTATCCCAGCTTTCTACTGTCCCTTTGAGATGTTTGTTACTTAAAAACTTCGAAGTCGTTAAGTTTTTATGTGCATTGCAACATTCATACATTAAGCAAATTAAATTTTTTTTATTAGTAGCTATTTGCAGTACATAATGATAGTGTTCTTTGTGGGGAATTGGTTCATGTACATAACACATCTCAGTTCTGTCCTTCCCCCAACCCACCACTGTCTTTTTGTTCTGTTTTGTTTTTTTGAGAGGGGTCTTGCTACATAGGTCAGGCTGACCTTGAACTCACTGTGTAGACCAGATTGGCCTCAAACCTCCTGCCTCAGCCACCCGCGTGCTAGGATTAGAGGCATGTGCTACCACACCTGGCCTGTTTGGTTTTTTTTTTTTAAAGCATCAGATTTATAAGTCTTTATAAAGTTAATTCATGAACACAGATTAACAGCCAGACTGACAGGCCAAAAAACACATAAAACAGTTATACAAATTCAGGTGAACTTTTAAGTACATTGACTGTGGTGGATTACAATATTTTTTTTTTCTTTCTTTTCCCCATTGTCATTTACTTTGCAGTTTATTTATGCATTCACTTTCTCTCTCTCTTTTTTTTTTTTTTCCCAGTACGGGCAATCGAACTCACGACCTTGCGCTTGCTTGCCAGGCAGGCGCTGTGCTGCTGAGCTAAATTCCCCAGCCCCTGCATTCAGTTTCTCTTATAAGAGAAGCCATGTGATATTTAAGTTTGTGTGTCTGATGACTTATTTCACTTAACATTATGGTCTCAAGGTGTATTTATTTTCCTGCAAATGACTCAAATTTATCATTCTTTGTGGCAGAGTAGTACTTTATTGGGTATAAATACCGTGTTTTGTTTATCCATTCAATTTTTGATGGACATATAGACTGCTACCAAGATTTTTAGCTGTTATGTATGAATTGTGCTGCCATAAACATGGGTGTGCGTGTAACACTGTAATACTATGTCTTTTAACTCTTTCAGGGAGATATCTGGAAGGGGAATAGCTAGATCAAATAAAATTTCTAGTTTCAGTTTTTCGTGGGAAACCCATATAGATTTCCATCGGGGTTGTACCAGTATACACTGTCACTAACAGTGAAGACTAGTTCCATTTTCCCTGCAGCCTCTTCAGCGTTAGTTACTGCTTAATTTCTGGATAGTAGCCATTCTTTCTTGAGTGAGATGAAATCTCAGTGTTTTTTTAATTTGCTTTTCTCAATGGTAAGTGATGTTGAACTTTAAAAAAAAATCTTTTTATCAACCATTTGTACTTCTTCATCTGAGAAGTGTCTGTTCATTTCACATGCTTATTTTTTTATTGGAGTCTTAAATTTGAGGAGTCTAAATTTCTTAATTCTTTATATTTTCTAGATATTAGTCCTTTGTCTGAAGAGTAGCTGAAAATATTTTTTCCCATTCTCTAGGTGGTCTCTTCCCTCTGCTGATAGTCTTCTTTGCTTTGTGGAGCTTTTTAATTTGATATGATCCATTTGTTAATTGTAGGCATTATTTATTGGGCAACCAGGGTTTTGTTTAGAAAGTCTTTGCCTACACCTGTGTTTTCAAGAATTTTGCCTATTTTGTATTCCAGCAGATTAAGTGTTTCTATTTTATTTAGATATTTGATCAATTTTCAGTTTAATGCATGGTGAGAGATAAGGGTTTAGGTTAAATCTTTGACATGTGGCTAGCTAATTTTCCCAGCACCATTTGCTAAAGAGGCTGCCTTTCCTCCAGCAAAAGATTTTGGCTACTTTGCCAAAGATAAGGTATCTGAGTGTGCCTGGGGTTGTTTCTGTACTCTCTTTTCTATTTTATAATACACAAATTGTTTTTATCCCTGTACTATGCTGTTTTTATCACCATAGCTTTGTAGTATAACATGAGGTTTGGAATTGTGATGCCCTCTGCCTTGCCCTTGTTGCCTAGAATTGCTTTTGCTATTCTAGGTCTCTTCTGCTTCCATGTGAATTTTAGGATTGCTTTCTCTAGTGCTGTGAGGTGTGCCATTGGCATTTTGATTGGAATTATGTTAAATCTGTGTGACGGTTTTAGAAGTATGACCATTTTGATATATGGGCTCTGCCTATCCAGGAACAGGGGATATCTTTCCATTTTTTTATGTCTTCTTTGATGTTGTTTTTCACAGTACTATCATTTTCATTGCAGAGGGCTTTCACTTCTTTGGTTAAGCATTCCTAAGTATTTCATTTGATGCTATTATGAAAGGTATTGTTTCTCCAAATTCTCTCTTGCTAAGTTTATTATTGGTTTACAGGAATACAATTGATTTCTGAGTACTGATTTTGTATCTTTCTATGCTACTGAATTTAGAAGTCTTTCGGTACAGTTTTGAGGTCTTCATGTAGAGAATCATGTCATCTTCAAGTAATGATAATTTAACTTCTTCCTTTCCCATCCATATTGCTTTTATTACTTCCTCTTGCCTAATTGCTCTGGGTAATGTTTTGAGAACTATATTGAATAGGAGTGATGATAGTGGACATCTTATCTTATTCCTGATTTTAGAGGGAGTTTTCATCTTCTGTGCACTTAATGTAATGGTGGTTGATGGCTTTTATCAGATTGAGATAAGGACCCTCTATATTTGTTTTCTTCAGGGTTTTTATCATGAATGGGCATTAGATTTTGTCAAGGATCTGTTTTTTTCTGCATCTTTTGAGATGATGATGTGATTACGGTCTTTGGTTCTGTTAATGTGGTGTGTACATTTATTGATTTGCATATGTCAGTACATCCTTACATCCTGAAAGGAAACCCTGGAATGACAGATGATCTTTGTGATGATTGTTGCATGCTGTTTGCCAGTATCTTATTGAGGATTTTTGCGTTTCATGTTCATGAAAGAGATTGGTGCATAATTCTCACTTTTTAGGTCCTTTCCTGGTTTTTAGGATGAGGGTAATGCTTGCTTTCAGGAGTGAGTTTGGGAGTACTGCTTCCCTTTGAATTTCATTGAAGAGTTTCAGGGGTATTGATACTAGATCGTCTCTAAAGTTATTGTAGAATTTGACAGTGAATCCGTTGGGACCTAGTCTTTTCTTAATACCATGATATTGGTGTTTTTTTCATTGCTTCCAATTTCATTGACTGATACTAGGTTATTCAGTATTTGTTATTCAACTTTGGTAGTTCATTTTATCTGGGAATCTACTCATTTCTTCTGCACTTTCCACTTTATTAGAGTACTAATAATCTGGATTTTGGCCAAATCCATTGTGATTTCACCCTTTTCATTTCTAATTGCATGGATTTGGGTCTTTTGGTTCTTATTTTGGTAAGATTGGCTAATGGTTTGTCTATTTGTTTTTCTTTCAAAAAGCTAACTTTCTATTCATTATTTTTTGTACTTTTTTTTGGTCTCAGTTTCATTAATTTCTATTCTAATCTTTATATTTTCCTTCCTTGTACTAGCTTTGGATATGGATTATTCTTGTTTTATAGGACCTTGAGTTATAGAATTAGATTGTTTGAGCTCACTCTTTTGCTGATGGGAATTCACCGCTATAAATTTCCCTCTTAGGACTGCTTTCATTATGTACCATAGATTCTGGAGTGACTGTAGGAATAGTCAGATTTCTTCTTTATTTGTGAACCATTGGTTTTTAAGAGGGCATTGTTTAATTTCTATGTGTTTGCGTAGTTTCTTTTGTTATTGATTTCTAGTGTCATTACACTATGATCTGATAATGTGCAATGGGATAATTTTGATTCCTTTGCATTTACTTAAGCTCACTCTGCAGGCTAGTATGTGGTAAATTTTGGAGAAAGTCCCATGTGCTTGTGAGAAAAATGTGTATTCTGTTGTTGGATGAAACACTGTAGGTATCTATTAAGTCCATTTGTTTGAGGGTTTGGTTCAACTGTGATATTTCTTTGTTGTTTTTTTTTTATTTTTTGTCTAGTTAAACTGTCCATTTGTGACAGTGGGGTCCTGAGGTCTCCCATTACAATTGTATTGGTCTCTTATCTGATTTTTCACATCCATTAGTGTTTGTTTTATGAAGTTGGTTATGCCAGTATATGATGCATATATGTTTGTAATTGTTACTGTTTCCTGTTGAATTATTCCCTTAACCAACATGTAGTGACCTTGTTCTTGTGAGTAGTTTTGGGTTGAAATCCACTTTGTCTGAAAATAGCATAGGTACTTCTATTTTATGCTGGATTCTTGTTGCATGGAATAGTATTTTCCATATTTGATTTTTTAATCTTTAAATTTTAAAAATTTAAATGTGTGTCTTGTATACTATATATCAGTGGGGTTTGTTTCTTGATACATTCCTTTAATCTGAGTATTTTGATTGAGGAATTGAAGCCATTCACATTGACAGTTATTACTGAGAGGTGCAGACCTGTTCCTGTCATTGTATTATTTTCCTGTTGCAGATTTTCTTATTTTTTTCCCTTTTGCTTAGCTGCTTATCTCCGCTGGGTGTATTCATTCTTTTTGACTTAATGGTATTATTGGCTTCTTTGCCTCTTTCTTGGATATCCTTGAGAATTTTTTGTAATGCTAGTTCGGTGGTCATGAACTTTTTGAAGTGCTCCCAGTCATGGAAATACCTTTTATCAATTCTCTTATCAATTTCAAAGGACAGTTTTACAGAATATATAAATTGGGATTGGACATTGTTATGTTTTAGGGCTTGAAACACTTCACTCCAAATGCTCTTGGTCTTTATATAGTGAAGTCTGCTGTAATACTAATAGGTTTACCTTTTTATATGTGATTTGTTGCCTTTCTGTGGTAGCTTTTCATATTTTCGTCCCTGTGGTGGACTTCGGGGCTTTGAATATCATGTGGTGCAGAGGTTCTCTTTTCATCATGGCTGTTTGGGGTTCTATATGCCTCACTTCCTATATATTTCTTTCTTTTCCTGTATTGGGAAGTTTTCTGCCATTATTCCTGTGCCCAGGGTTTTATGCCATTTGTGTTGTATTCTGAGTTTTCACTTATCCCAGTTACTCCTAGGCCTCTTTGCATCATTTAGCAGGTGTTGGACCCATTTTTCATGTTCTTTTGTTGCCTTTAAGTATCTGTGAGTAGATGGTCTTTGAAGGCATCATTGTCTTCTGTTTGTGAAATTGTCCCTCACGTTGTTCACTTCTGTTGCCCATATTTTCAGTATGATTTTTAACTTAAATTTCTGATTAAAATCTTTGCGTGGACTCTAATTCTTTGCTAAATGGTCATTTATGTTTTACATCATTTTGTTTAGCTCATCTAGCTTTTTATTAGTGTCTTCTGAAAACTCCTGGATCATTTTGGTTATTACTTACATTGTCTGTTTAGATATACCTCTGTGTTGCTGCTGAGTACCTCTTTGATCTGTTTTCTAACTCCTCTGTTACCCTTTAGAGTAATTCTGGTGTGTGGCTTATGCTCCTCTGCCCCTATATGCCCCCTAGATTGGCTACAGGGGAGTTGGGAGTATTTTGTTACTTTGTCATCTCCTATTTCTTTTTTATTTGTTTGATTGGTGCTGAGGTTTATGAATGCTAACAATATAAAAATTTTTGTACTAGTGTAGAGATCTCTTGTTGCTTTTCAGTGATAGACTTAGGGAATGGCTAACTGTAGTCCTTTGCCTCAGGCCCGGTATCTTACCACCTTGGTTATTTTGGGAGGGGAGAATGCAGGTGATTAGCCCAACAACTGAGTTTTCTGGGAATGTCCTTTAGTATTGTTAAAGTCACAAAGGTAATATGAGTGTTGGCTTACAGACAAATAGTGTCAATTATGTGATCCTGGTAAATCAAGCTTACCAGCTACAGTAGTATCCTCCAAGACAAATTGCATATTGACATATCGTAAGAACTAGTTATGTAGCACTTTTTTTTTTTTTTTTAAGTTTTTGGTGCTGAGCACCGAACCCAGGGCCTCCTACTTGCTAGACAAGTGTTCTACCACTGAGCTAAATCTGCAGCTCTTGTGTACCACTCTTAGCTCTTGAAAAGAAATCTGAAATTATGGTGTAACTATTAAGACAACCCAGCTATTGATTTACAGCTATACATAGTAAATGTAACAGCTATTCAACAGTAATTTTATAGAGTTAACTATCCTATGACTAATAAAGCTTTTTGGTTATACTATTAAAGATAGGGAGTTGGGAAATGCACTGTTTGAAACATTAAGCTGTATGATATGAAAAGGGTGACAGAGAAGTGGCACAAAAGATCCTATTGGGGAGTAGAGGGTTATTTATAGAATTATGTAATGGTAAGAGAAAAAACTGACAAGAAATAGAAGATTAAAAAGAGGGAGAAAAAAAGAAATTGTATGGGGAGTAAAATCAAGAGAGAAAAATTAAAAGAGAAAAGAGGGAAAAAGTAAGAAAAAAATACGAAAAAGTGATGAGGCAAGGGGGAAAAAAGGAAAAATCCTCCAAATGCCAATAAACTGGTAAAGAAGAAAGGAAGAAAGGAAAGAGGAAAAAGGAAATTTCTCTTGATTTTGAACATGTAGATTTCTTCCAGGGTCCACAGTTTTGGAACAGTGTCCAAGTCAAGATGTGTCCCTTGCTCACGGTGGTAGACAAGGCAGTCAGACCCAGGTCTCCGGTGGATGCCGGCAGTAGGAGAAGGGTGAGGCACCAGTGCCGAGAGTTTCAAATTCTGAGCAGCTCGGGCTGAGCCTGTCGCCTGGCTGTGGGGACAGGACCTGTGTCCTTTCACTCACCCCCTCCCAAGGGGGCTCTCTTTCCAGCCTGCGTCCTGACCACAGCTGTCGGAAATAGTCACTGTGGGAACTGGGAGCCCTGCGTGAAGCCATCCCAAGGTTGCTGATTCCCAGATTCAAACACGCAACCCTTCCCCAGCATGGTGTCTGACCAAGCACTCTCCAGGGAAATGATGGTTACTGGCACTGGAGTCACTCGCCAGCTGTTGCTTGGTGAAAGACTCACGTGGAAGCAGAATCCTGCACTCCCCTGCAGATCACAGCACACACTGCGTTTCTCCCTGAAGCCCTGTGGGGTCCCCAGCTTTCACTTTGTCTCTGTAGACTCAGTCTCCCTTTCCCACAAGCCGTCAGCTGGCACTGGGGAGAGAGTGCAGACTGTCCCTTCCCTTCTCTGAGTTGTGTTCTTTCTCTTCAGCTTTGCTGTAGGTTTTAATTTTCCTGTCAGATCACTCTCAGTTCTCGGGAGTCTGCTTCTCTGTGTTTTTTCTTTCCCAAGTAATTATTTTCCAGTGTCTGAATTCCAAATCTTGGAGAGGCTAAGTTGCTGTCTTCTTACCATACTGCTATTTTCCCCAAAACTCCTCTGCCTGTTTTTTTTTTTTCTGAGCACATTTATTGAGTACTTGCAGTGTGTCAGGCACTGTCCCAGCCCATGACCTACACCAGTGAGGAGATGCTGTAAACTCCTGAGGCTGACGTTTGAGCATCAGATGCTTGTGATCTGATGTTTGTAGCACTGTCCTGAGCCTGCCACAAAAGCTGTTTTCCTCTTGCAGACGTGTGTCTGTTTTAGGGTGGTGGTTTCTGTGCTCTGTTCCTTATGCCGTCTAGAGCTGGTGGAGGGAGAAGGGAATGTCTGCTGCCTTGGCTCCATTTCAACGATAGCTGTTCCCCCTATATATGGCATTGGTGCAAAGCTGAGAGTAGAGTGAGGCAGGAGGGAGTTAGATTGCTTACAGAGTATTTAGAAATTGTAGTCAAAATGTTTAGTGTGACTGGCATTGTTTGTTGCCAGTTGATGGGTATGGAGTAAATTTTTGTCATTTGTGATCAGTTCTTTGCTTAAAGCAGTGGAGTAATATCAAGCTCATTGCCTTTTGGTACATTTGCTTCAATAGAGTCAGCCTTTCCTTACCCTGCAGACGTCAGGAGAGCAGCTTTCACTGGCATTGTCTGTGAGACTCTGTTAAACTTCCATATTACTTAATTTTCTCCTCAGCCCTACAGGGTAGCTACTAATGACCAAGTTTGATAGAAGGTGCAGCTGGGTGCTTGCCTGGCTACATGGGAGCTTATTTTGGCATTCCAGTTACCGAGTTTCCTGTGGGGTCTGTTGGCACAGATTCATCGCTTTGACTGTGGCAGGAAGTGGGCTTTTTCCTGATAGTTTGACCAGCAGCTAGAGTCCATCTCTGCCTTTTTAAGAGCTACTTTGTGTCACTTTCTCCTCCCAGCCCCCACCCCTTTGCCCCCCAGTGGAATGTGTGTGGCTTAGTAAGCAATACTGGCTTCATTCTTTCAGTTTTTCCTTACCTCCTTCCCTTCTTCACAAGCACACAAACACTTTCCACACTCGAAAATGTTTCCAGGCACCCAGGCAAAGGCTGGGATGTCCTTGTGCATTTATTAAAATGGCACTGTTCATGAGGAACCCTGAACAGGCTTTAAAAAAATAAACTTGTATTTCCATTTTGTACTGTATTTACAGTGAATGAAATCAGTGTTGTGCTTATCAGAAAGGAATGAGATGCTTCTGTGTCGACTGACATGTTGTCTTGATTACTTTTCTCTCATTGCTGAGACAAAATACCTGATGCCCAAAATTAAGGAATGAAGGGCTTATTTAGCTCTCAGTTTGTGGAGGTTTCAGTCCATAATCTGCTGGCTCCAAGGCAGGGTGGCATGGCAAGGGGCAATAGTTCCAGGTGGCAGAAGACAGCAAAAGCAGCAGTTAAAAAAAAAAAATCAAAAAGTGGGGGAGAGCAAGCCTTTTTCCTCCCTTATATTGTAAACAGGTCACCCCTCCTTCGGCGGGTATAGCACTCACACCATCTCCATGCCCTCCTCTTGCACAGGATGGGGATGTTTACAAAGTGAGGATCCTGGCCCCCTGCTTAAACTTCCAAACTTCTCAAGTTGACACAGTGTATCCACGATTACAGTCCCACCCCTTGTCAGTTTGGCAGCCAGACACGTTTCTTTAAACCAGGTTTCCAGATACAAAGACATGCTTATTCTTAGCATTTTACAATTTGAACTTTATAACACAATTTGAACTTTTTAACAATCCTTACAAACCGCTCTTAACTATTAACATTATATTACATTAGAACCATAACATTCCCCCCCACCCCAAAAGACTCATGCATATCCCTTTATGCAAAAGGCATTTAGTCCATCTCTAAGAGCTGATGGAGTCTGCACAGTTTCGCTATTGCTGAAAAGTCCAAGTCCCAAGTCTCAAGTCTCCTCTGAGATTAAAGGCAAACATAATCTGCTGGCTCCAAGGCAGCGGGGCATGGTGAGGTGTAACAGTTCAAGGCGGCAGAAGACAGCAAAGCAAAAAGGAGCGGGAGAGCAATCCTCTTCCTCCCTTATATTGTAAGCAGGCTGCCACCCCTTAGGGCAGGTGTATGTAGCACTCACACTATCTCTGTGCCCTCCTCTTGCATAGGATGAGGGTGTTTACAAAGTGAGGACCCTGGCTCCCTGCTGAGTCCCTTAGTTATTAAACTGCTAAATTTATCAGGTTGACACAACGTATCAACCATTACACATGTCAATAAAGTATGCCCAAGATGGTAGAAGTCCCAGAACACTTATGACCTCTCCCATTTTTTTTAAACACAGGAAATTGCCATTAAGTATATACAAAGAACTACACAGGAGAAAGAAAAAATCAAATTTAACTGTAGATATTTTGGGGTTTGGGATTATAGGTGGCTTTATATATTTCTGTGTTTTTCTTTTATGTAGACCTGATTTAAAGATGATTTAGAATAAAAATGATTGAAAATACATTCTGTTGCTGTGTTTGAAAAGGAGAATGGGTTATTGAAAAGTGGTGAAGCATTAGTATTGTTTCTCCATGGTTCTTAAAGTTGGCCCTTTCAGGCCACGTAGTTCCTGGAAGCAGCTCAGGGGGTCTTTGAGGGAAGGGAGAGGGAGAAGGCAAAGCCTTCCTTTTTTTCTGTTGGTTCTGCTCAGTAGTAACTGGCCTGTGACTTCTTGGCCATAAAATGACTGACCTCTCCGGGAAGAGTGAGCTCATTTTCTCTGGGGCCAACACTGCCTGTGCTCTTTGGACTGGAGGCCCCGGGGGACTGGTGGGGAAGAGAAGTGTGTAAGAGAGAGGGATTCCAGAGATAAAAATGTATGCTTTAAAAAATTTCCTCTTTAAGATGAAGGGACAGATAGGATGCACGATCCAAGTTTACACAACCTAGTAAATGCCACAGTTGTTATGAACCGATTCCACTCATTGAGGTTCAGATACACACAGTGAGATTGTGTGGAGCTGGCTGCCTGGGGCTAGTTGTATGTGAATCCTGGGTTTTGCATACTGCTGAGAAGGGTTATGATTTGATTACTGGTGTTTATATCTGGGTGCCTGCATTGGAGTCACCAGGGTTCTGAGACGGCAGTGAGCCTTCTTGGGGGACATCTGTGTTTCTTACTCCTTGTGACCTGAGTCCTATACTTGCACAGGGAGCTTTTCTTCCTTTCCATTAGGCCCTTTGAGGAAGGAAACCTTATCTTTATAGAAGAAATTAAATTATGCCCTCGGACATGTGGCTAAAACACAGAAATTTCTTTGCTGTGTTTTCATTGAAATGAATTCTGCTTATGGGAGAGCCAGGGATACTGTGAATCCCCAAGAGAGCGAGGCTCTGTGATGTCCCAGTGGTCTCAGTTACTGAGGGCTGACACTGGTCCTCCAGGAGGGCCCTGGTACAATTGGAAAAAAATTACCTTTCAGGAGACAAAATCATCCCTGAGTGGCACATTGTGACCTGTGTGAGAGGCAATGTGTAGACACTTAGCAAATCACCTGTATTTGCTGGCCTACTTTTGTCCATTGGTGGTCATTGTAGTAAATCCTTTCTTATTTTTTTGCTCAGTAGGGAGAGGGTGTGAAAATGATTGCAAGCAGAGCATTAAATATAAATTCCCCTTGACTTCTGTTTCTGAACATTTTTGATAGCTAAAATTAAATACTCTCTTAATAGGGAAAAATGGAGTCAGTTTGGACTCCTTAAGAGCTTTGGTGACTGGTTTTATTTTTAAAATGTCTGAGTGGGAAATATTTAAGTCATGCTACCTGCTTCTCCTAATTTATTTGATATGCACTCTGTGCTGAGATTTTGAGTTTCTGTCTTCTGTACCTCCTGTAGCATTTGGATTTTGCCTTGCTTAGTCATTTGCATAATCTTACTTCTTAATCTCTATGTAGACAGATTGAATGTTTTTGTTTTCACTAGTTTGATCATCTCTGCTCTCCGTGTGATAGGGACTCACCGTGCAAGTTGGGCTGTGTTTGCATTACTCACTCTTTGCTGAGAGCCTCAGTTCTCAAGTTTGGGGTAGAATGGTGCTCTGCGGGCCATTTATGACCAGGTCATAAATCCGAGCTCCTGGACCCTCCTGCCCACTAGAATAGCAGGAGTGTACATCTGAAAACTGTGGATGCCAGGACCCACCCTCCCCACAGGTGGCCCCATTTAGGTGGTGGGATGAAACATCTGGGTCCAGGGACACTGGCCATTCTGATGTGCAGCCTCACATGAGAAGAGAATTGATGCATTCAGTGAACAGCATTTGATTGGAAGGCTTTTCTCTTCCAGGTTGAATGTTCAGTGAGTGTGAATCTTGTCAGTGTTTATGCCAGCCAGCCAATGTTTTGACTTTTAAAAAGTGTTTTAATCACAGGTTTGAGGTAGCCTGGGCAGCAGCTTAGTAAGATGTGGTCTCAAACTTCTCAACATAAAAATTTAAAAAAGGGAGGATGTAGCACGGTGGTACAGTGCCTCTGGATTCAATGCCTGGTACAACTGCAAAAAAAGTTTAGAAAATGTACGAAATAATTTCTTTAACAAAAAAAAGATGTCCTGCCCTTACCGTGCAATCTTCTACTCTTGCATTTCGTACCTTCTCTCTACTACTTCTGTTAGCTCCTATAGCAATTAAATTACTTCTTATAAAGTGTCATTGTTCTGAAAATGTAGAAAAGTATTGGTTTAGTGGACACCTGTAGTGAATTTTTCCAAGAGTTATTTTCGAGTAGAAAGGTGGGTTTTCCATTTTTACAGAACATCTCCATAGGGTCCAAAGGCTATTGATCCATTTCAGGACCGGGGAAGCCAAATAATACTGCTTTTGTTTTACATATGATGAAAGCTCGAGACCCAAAGGACAGAGCAATAAGGCATGCGCTAATGAGAGAGCCTGTGGCCTGTGCCAGGGGCTGTGATGGTTAGCATTTCATCTCTGCACAGACGCTTCCCCAGCCTTCCAGCAGCTGCCTGTTCTATCTTTTGAGAAGATGGAACACATGACTCTAACTTCTAGGCTGATTGTTAGCACAGAGCAGGAGCTGAGGCATTAGTTCACCAGGTTCAGAAGTCACATCTAGATAGTAGAAAATGGTTCTTTTTTTTTCTTTAAATAATGTAAGTAGTGGGTACTAGGAGATACTTTTTATAGGTGTTTTGTCTAAAATCCAAGGCATATAAAGTAGAATGTGGAAAACCTTGTTTTAATTTTGTTTTTCCTTTTATTACTTTATGATGAGTAACAAACACAAATGACTACTAATTATCATTATCAACAACAAAAATCACAGTTCTGCTCCTTCTGGAAAATGATTATGCTAAGAAGATTATTTTCTGTTTGAAGTGCTTGTTTTAGCTCCTTGGTAAAGTGTGAAAACATGTCATCTAAGAAATGAAATACAGTGTCTCCTGCCATATTGTTGCAGCTTTAGAATGTTTAAATACACTATGATAGGAAAAATTGCTAGAGCTTTAAATACACATACCAGACTTCTTTACACTCCTCTGAATTCCTCTCCTAATAGTTGGCAGAAAAACAAAACTGTAAATTAAACTAAAATGACTTCTTGTTCTAAATACTGTTTCAGAAACTCTTTCTAAATCCTTCTGAATAAAATTACATTTGCAGTATGTTTATAATTAATCCCTTAATATCCCTAAATCCTTATAAAGAAAGTTGACCCAAATGCTTTAATAAGGACTTTATTTACAAAGTGAACGTTTCTAAGTCTCCTGGAGTACCATTGTTCTACTTACTAACTCTCGCTTAAGCATAACTTCGTCCTTTGCTATGTACTTGTTAATATGTGAATTCTATAAAAACCTGTTTTGGGTGTAAACAGGGTGAAGATTTACCTTTAAATTTGAGCATCAGTATAAGTTGACAGAAGAGTTCAGTATTTTGGGGAATGGTGCAGTGCTGGGAATTGGTCCCAGGGCCCTGCACATGCTAATAAGTAAGCCTTCTACCACTGAACCGCATCCCTAGTTTTTATATATCAAACAGGCCTGTTTCTTCATAAGTTGTTTTTTTTGTTGTTCTGTATATTTTATTAGCACATGTTTATACTGCATAATGATTACAGTTATCATGGGGAGTTGATAATTGATCTTAATCATCTAACATTTTTGTTGTGATTCTGGTGTATAAGAATTATAACCAAGCCCAAACTCCAGCCTAATTTATTCCAGTGCAGTGTTTTTCAGATTCTTTTGCGATAGTGTTGATTTACTTTATTTGCGTATCTGCAGACAGAAATGACGCAGATATTAACTGCTTTGACGAAACTACATTTTCAGTGCAAGTACTCAGATCATATCAGTGGGAATAACCTCCACTAACCTCACTGTATTTGCCCTTAAGGGCCTGTTTATTTACAATAAATATTGTAACTTGAATTATAGTATTATGTTTGTATAGACTACATAAAGTGTGACCCTGACATTTTTTAGTTAAATTTATGTAGGGGTCAGTGTTGACATATATCCCTCTTATTTTTGGCACCGGGAATCAAACTCATGACCTTGCACTTGCCAGGCAGGCGCTGTGCCGCTGAGCTATATCCCCAGCCCCTCATATATCCTTCTTAGTTCTCCTTTTTTTTTGCTTATATTACTGAATTTTCTCCCTCACGGCATCTTATGTATCTATATGTGCTTCCACCTCCAGCACGCTGGCCTCAGCCTTTAGCCCATCCTCAGGGGACTTCTCTGTCCATCTTCCTCACGAGTGTCCCTCTCTAGGGGTCTCTGACCTCGTCCTTTCCTTGCTTCCCTCGTGCTTCTCTGCCTGCCATTTGTTTTTCCACCCCTGCAACATTGGGGTGTTCAAGGATCCCTTCTTTCCTCTTTCCCTTTCTCTGCCCTGTTTCTCTCCCAAAGCTTCAGATACCTCCGGGGTGTGAGCTGATCTCCTGTATTGGACTCCAGGCCCCTCTGTCTGACTCTCTGCACCGTAGGTGCTTTGCTTTCAAGCCCATCTGGTCTTGCGCAAGGTACACAAAAGCAGAACTCGGCTGCCCCAGGCCGCCCCAGGCCGCCCCTCCTTCCCTGTTCCCTCCTTGTGCTCGTAGCACAGTCATCCTCTTTGCAGAAGTCAGAGCCACAGCTCTAGGAACTGAGTGTAATCCTCAGTACTCTCCACCCCCCATCCAGGTCATCACCAGCCTGTGGTTTCTGTCTCCTGGAACCTGTTATTCAGGGTCTCTGAGTCTTCAGTGCTTGGTTCTTAGTTCAGGTGCCCAGCGTACCCCCTCTGCACTGTCAGTGATCTTATCTGCAGCCCCCTGGGTCCCGAGCTCTCACGTGCACATCTGAGTTCATCTCAGATGAGTCCCCAGTTTGGCTGCTGGAGATACCAAGAAAAGCTTTTGGAAATAAAATGAAGGGCTTAGTTCCCATGTGTAAAAAGTCAGTGCAAATGAGTGTAGGGCGGAGTGGCAAAGGGTGGGGATTCAGGATTTCGTCACAAGTGGCCACTGTGCCTGTGCTTTCCGAAGGACAGTGTCCAGGTCTGTTCTGAGGAAGAAAACTGAACTCAGTCAAGCTACCACCTTACAAGTAAAGCTCATTTTTCAGTCTCTTAGTGTACTTGAATAACTTACAGTAATGCTTACACTGCACTAGATTTTTAACTATTTATTTTCAAAACTATGGCAATGAGCTATTTGCCTTCAGATGTCCTCCTCTTACGATATTCTTCTGGTCAGGATAGTGGGGATTTTTAAAAAGCGCCAGTGTATCCTGTATACCCATATCACACACAGTTCCCTGGTGCTTCCAAGAGGCAGGATGTACTTTAATCTGTTCACTGATAATGCCTGAGCCCATTTATACCTGAGTAGTAAGATTTGTCAGAGAAGAATTGTTTTTGATCTTTGATTGAAGTGTGTCTGTTTTTGGTTGTTTGTTTTCTTCCGGTACCAGGCATTGAACTCACGACCTTGCGCTTGCCAGGCAGGCGCTGTGCCGCTGAGCTAAATCCCCAGCCCCTGAGTGTGTCTGTTTTTGATTCTGTCTAAAGTTCTGGAACTACCTCAGCCTCCGCTCTGACCAGGGTGTGATGTGTTCTTCAGCTGCTTCTGATCCAGCTAAGTAAGGGGACAGTCAGATGTTCTACTTTGTGCTTGTTCCATTTACTGCTGAGTTGCTATAAATTCATACATTTTCTGTCCACTTTTTGATGTATAATGAGAGACACCACTGCTTACTTCAGATGCAGTGGAAGACACAGCACATAAAAAAATAAGTATTTTAACAAGTTTTTAAGGACTGAATAAACTTTGATTGTTCTGCTTAGAGAGTAGGGTTAATTGGGAAATTCATGTGACTCCTGATAAAGTAATCTTTTCTAAAAAATGTGGCAGTTCTTTATGTGCATTTGAAAAATTATCATTCTGTACTACACAGAAACAGTTTTACGTGGGGAAAGAAATCTTAGAATGCTTATAATCTTACAAGCACCACTCACAAAGAGAAACTAGCTTTTTGGGGTTTTCTTTGTTTTGTTTTTTGAGACAGGGTCTTGCTATGTAGTCAAAGCTGGCTTTGAACTTGTGGTGATCCTTTTGCATCCGCCTCCCAGGTGCTGGGGCTATAGGCGTGGGCCACCGTGCCTGGCCCAGTTTTTGCCAAGGTGCTGTAGTGCATCACTGGCAGAGGTGGGAAGGAGAGCTAGATTTCTGCAGTGCTCTTTCCTCTGTCCTGTTTTCTTTATTTAATAACAGTTTGGGGCCTCCACATGATGTGTAGTGATTTGGCAATGCAGTCATGAGCTGTAGCACAGGCAGTACTCAGTGGACATAGTGCTTGTCATCTGTTGAAATTTTGACTTTTTGAGACAGAATCGTGTTGTGTAGCCCAGGCTGACCTCAAACTCACAGCAGTCCTCCTGCCTCAGCCTCCCAAGTTCTGGCATTACAGGCGTTCACCACTATGTCTCGCTTGTAATTTGTAACTATTATTTGGTCTTATGCTTCAGAAATCATTTCTAAAAAATTATCCCTCCAGCTACTTTGATTCTTTGTATAAAATACTTTGAGAGGTTATATCCTAATCTTTATGGCAGAAAGATTGTTTTCTTCTTAAAAAACATTTTTTTTTTTTTAAAACAGTGTTTACTAAGTTGCTCAGGCTGGCTTTGAACTGGCAGTCCTCCTGGCTCAGCCTCATGAGTAGCTTGGATTACAAGTATGTGTTGTACCTGGCTCAGGAGGATTATCTGTATGGTGTGCTTAGTATTTAATAACAGAGAAAGGTCTTTGGAGTCTTTGGCTTTTGGGAGTTTTGTTATGGACCCAGAAAGCACTCATACTTTAAAATCTAAAACCACCTCCCATTGCTATGCTGCACACTGATCTGTAACTTGAATTGAAAAGGCACCTGCAGTGCTTTTCCTCTGTGATGTTAAGTAGAAGTTCAGACCATCAGTTGAATTTCTCTTAGGTAGGGAAACGCACTAGTATAGGCACCAGATCATAAAGACAGGCCTTGCATGTTAAAGATCAAATTCACGCCCGCCTTGTTCTCGCCTGTGAATAGTAAACCGCGTGTCTGGCTGCTCCTCATCTAAACCGTGCAGTGTGGGTTCATCTCTATGTCGATGCCTTGGTGAACCCAGCCGGTCGGTCGTGAACTACAGGGGTGTAGTAGAAGGGATGACAGACCTGGTGGTATAGTCGTCTGTTAATCGTGATGTTTACATTAGAAACTTCCGCTGCTGCACTACGAAGGCTGCAGGTATTCCTCCGCGGAAGGTGTCCCGGGCTCGGTAGAGAGAGTAGGGGTCGGGTCTCGGGAACCCAGTAACACCGCTGCTTCTCCGCAGGTGCCTGAGATCATCAGCTCCATCCGCCAGGCCGGGAAGATCGCCCGCCAGGAGGAGCTGCGCTGCCCGTCGGAGTTTGACGACACCTTCGCCAAGAAGTTCGAGGTCCTCTTCTGTGGCCGAGTGACGGTGGCGCACAAGAAGGCCCCTCCGG
The DNA here is from genome assembly GCF_000276665.1 of Chinchilla lanigera. Classification (NCBI taxonomy): domain Eukaryota; kingdom Metazoa; phylum Chordata; class Mammalia; order Rodentia; family Chinchillidae; genus Chinchilla; species Chinchilla lanigera. Next base: position 9,153,198 of record NW_004955443.1, on the reverse strand, counting down.
CCCTGATCGACGAGTGCATCGAGAAGTTCAACCACATCAGCTGCAGCCTGCGGGCCGACGGGGAGACGTCCTCGCAGGGTCCAGAGCCCGCCGCGGACGCCGACCGGGTCCCTTCACCCGGAGCCTCCAGGCGCAGGCCCATGCGCAAGTCCCAGTCCCAACCCGGCCTGCGCTCGCTGGCCTACCGCAGGGAGTTCCAGGACGGCGGCCTGCGCAGCTGCAGCCTCTTCAGCTCCTTCGAGGAGAACGACATCGAGAACCACTTGATCAGTGGACACCATATCGTGCAGCCTACGGACATTGAGGAAAATCGAACTATGCTCTTCACGGTAAAATATTACCCAGCTCTGCCTTCCTCTGCAGTCTGAGATACATGTTCAAGAGAAAATCTGCTCTATTGAGCACATTTTTAGTAAATGCCTTTGAGTTCATGCCTGAAACCATATATTTTTATATCGGTAATTTTTTTTCAGGGTAAAATCCTTATGTTAGCCTTGAAAATCATTAGAGGGAAATAGGGGACTCACCCCTTATCCTTGTATAGGTTTATACTCTCCCTTCCACATCTTATGGTTATAAACACATTTCCAATGTGGAAAGAATAGCTGCAGTATAGAAAAGAGGCCTGAAGAGAAATTTTTAACAATGTACAATAACTTCAGGCAATGTATTTCAACAAAATCCTTAGATGGAAAATAATCTCTTTGCTGTTTACTAGTTTATGAAGCATTTGCCCTTTATTAGCTAGTGGATAGCCTTTTACTTGAAATTTACACTCGGTGTAAAGTACTAATTTAGCCAGTTGCTTGCGTTTTGTTGTTCTTGTTCTAGAAATAGTTTTGTTGAGCCGACAGTGAATTGCAGGAAAAGGCGTGTACAGGGCAACCGTCCTGTCCTTGCGGGTCCTGGATTTCACGGGGATCTGGGCTGTTGCGGTTGGGCCTGCCCACCCGTCCCTTCCCCGCTGCAGTTGGTGGGACCACAGCTCTCCCAGCAGGGAGCTGGTTTCTCCTTGATCTCCCCCTGCCTCTTTGGCTTGATGCTGACTCTGCAGTGAGCAAAAGTGCCTGAAATGTAATATATCATTTTTATGCTTAACCCAACGCAGTGAAGTAGCAAAGAGTAGGGCAGTTGGCCACTAAAGTTAATCTGGGTGGATGGATCCAGGTGTTAAATCCAGGTAGTTGTCAGGGGGTAAATAGGGCTGATTTCCCCCTTTTTAATCATGGATCTAGTAAACAGAAAAGAATGCTACACTGGCATCAGTTACGCTCCAATCTGTGACCCTCTCTGTTTTTGTGGCATCACTGAGAAAGCTGCTCAGTGCATTTATTTATGAGTACATTACTGTGTGACTGCCACATACAGGTCCCTTACTATGTGCTAGAGTAGAGCTGTGAGCAAGACGGGCATGGGCTCTGCCCGCAGGGGCTGTAGGTTCTAGGGAGGGGAACAGGCAAGTGACTGCACAAGTAATGACTGATTACAGTTGTGAAAGCTGGGAAGGACAGTAGAACGTGTGGGGACTCAGGAGTAGCATCTTTGGGGAAGGGGTTCTCACTGAGCAGAGCTGCCCAGGTGGCTCCCTGCCACATGGCAGGAACTTGGGCTTGGCGAGCAGCAGGTGCAGAGTTGTGAAGGGTGGGATGGAGCTCAGACTGGAGGGTCTCCTGAAGTCGATGTTCTTGCTTTCTTCGCTTGGCAGGCTTCTCTCGGTTGTCCCAGGTCTTGCCTCTTAACTGCTTATAGGTCTCTGCTGGAATGTTAACACTACATGGAGAGATAACCTGTCAGTGAGGCCAGTAGCAGACTCCCACTTGGTTTGACTTTTCTCCATGGTGCTTATCACCACCTGACATAATTATACATAAACAAGTGTTTGGTGTCCTGTATCCCCGCAAGAAGCTAGGCTTTTGAAGGTATAGATTTGTGCCTGACATCATCACTGTGCCAGAGCTGGCCTGGCATGTTGCAGGAGGCTCAGCATGGTACTTAAAGTAGAGGATGGTGGGTAGGGATGGGGCAGGGCAGGCTTTACTCGGAAACATATTTTGTATTGTAAAAGCAGCGGGTGATCACCGAAAGGTTTCAAACACTGTGTGACATGGCTTTGGCCACAGAGCAGGGCTGAACTTGGGGGAGAAACAGTGGGAAAAGGTCAGGAAGCTGTCACAGCGGTCCAGGTGGGAGGTGGGGAATGGAGAATGTGAAGGCAGTGAGGATGGGGAGAAGTGGGCAGATGCGACGCTCATACCATTAAGCCCATGGCATGAAGTGATTGGATGAGAGAGGTTCTTGGGCCCTGCCCAACTTTAAATTCTGATTTGTTCTCTGCAGCCCAGCTACACCAAAGAAGAATACTTTGGGGTTTCTCAGCTAAGAAAGTTTCAGTGATTCTTTTTAAAAACAAATAAGGATTATCTTCATTTTGTAGGTAAAACGTGGACCTCTAGGGAGATAAAAAATAGCCAAAGTAGAGATTTATTCATTGTTTTCAAATAAGGGGATCACTAAGTTGTCCCTCCTCTAGAGAGATGTACAGTCTAGGCTAATCTAGAAAGATGTTATGTGTTAAAAATGTCCGTTTTTATCGTACTTGATTTCCATGGGAGAAGAGAAAAAGCCTTCGGTCAGTCACAACTGACAGGAATGTAGTGTAGAAATAATGAGCAAAAGCTTTTCTTCGTGTAAAACCCATGCCGCAGACACGGGGGGTAGTGTTTGCTGGGCCTCCTCATTGAGAGCATAGCTGATCTGCATGCCAGTCTTCATACAGCAAGCTTGTGTATCCAATTGGTATTCCACATCAAGGTGAAAAGAGTTTAAATCAGAAGGGCCTGTGAGTGACAGGGACAGCCTTGGGACGTGATGTGACCGCTGACTGCTTGGCCCCCAGCAGAAGCTGAAATAATAGAAGGCAATGCACACAGGAACCAGAACATGTTTGTTTTTAAAAAGATGTGGAGATGCAGTACCCAGGCAGGCAGCCTCTGCTATGTGATGTGGCAGCCAGCTGTGCACAATTAGCTAGAGGGTGTCGGACACAGCCTTCTGCTGTAGCAGCTGTCTGTTCCAGCGTCCCTAGACAGAAAGACACAGTGCTTCGTGCTCACGTTCTAACTGTAAGGTTAGGTAAGTAGCAGTGTATGTGACTGCCCAGCACGTAGTGTGTACCCCTCAAATGGTAGGTTATTTTGGCAGTAGTTTAAAAAATAATTAGAAAGTGTTTTGAAAATTTTAAAGACAAACATGTTTTCTGGGTTAGTCACTTAGGTACTGTGCTCGATTGCTTATAAAGTGTGTGGGTTCTGAGGTTTATTGCTAGCTTTTGGGTATTTGGTCCTTTCTGCTCTGAAAAGGCTGCAGTTCTGTGCAGGAGAGTGTGGGGTGGTTGTCTGGTGTCACCTCACATCTAAGCCTGGACATGTTTGTACAAAGAAACATACTTTTGTGAGAGCCTGTCCCCTTTCCTCTGTATTTACATACGTCATGACATGAGAAAGTTTGTATAGTAAACTTGAATTGAACTTTCATGAGAAACTAGTTTCTTTGTTTATCTTTTAAGATCGGCCAATCTGAAGTTTACCTCATCAGTCCTGACACCAAAAAAGTAGCGTTGGAGAAAAATTTTAAGGAGATATCCTTTTGCTCTCAGGTAAATGGAAACTGGTTATTGTTTCAATTGCAATTGAATTTTTAAAAATAATTCTGTTACTATCTGTTATATAACAGAAATGTTAAAAGTATGGTACAGCAAGTGTTTTCTAAGTACTTGATTTGTGGTCTTAATTTTACTTTCCTTTAATATAAGGCAAATTTTGTTCTTAGCAACATAGTGGAAAAATACATCTACTTTTCTTTTTTCAGTTACCTGCGGTAGTGTTTCCAGATCATGTAATACATTTTATCTTTCCAGTTCTGGAGATTGAACCCAGAGCCTCAGGTACGCTAGGAAAGCTCTGTGCCCTCAGCTACATCTCCAGCTCTTTTTATTTTATTTTGAGACAGGATCTCACTAAGTTGCCCAGTCTGACCTCGAATTTAGCCTCCTCGGTAGTTGGAATTATGGACCTGTGCCATTGCGCGTGGCTAATTTCTACTTTACAAAAATTCGTAACTTTTTTTAGTGTGAATCCTCATTACTTTTCCCTTAAAATATATTAGTGTTTATCTTTGAGGAATACTTTACCCAGAATGCCGTGCCTATTTGAAAATCTCTATTTTGAGAATCTACCAGATAGTTTCACAGAGGGATTTTGCAGGAATCTGCCAGCTGAGCTATAAAAGTCTTACTTAGGATTGTGCTATCAAATGAGATCACTTAAAGCTATGTTTGGCTGTTTTTTAAACTATAACTTTATTTCCATAATTAATAAGATAGTAAAAAATCTTGGTGTGTGTTGATCTATTATGCGATTTACTCAAGTGTTCAAAAAGGGATTTTTCTTTCAAAATTTGAAAAAAAGTAATGTTTTTTTAGATGCAATAGGGAGCCATTTTGAAATAAGACATTTTCCTAAATCATATTTCTCCTTAAGCAGTATACTCTAGCATATGCTTAATTTGCTATAGAGAAACGTTGATTGAGATGCCAAAATATGTCAGTGATTATTTATTGGAAATGTTTGGCCTGGAAATGCATTATCTATGGAATGTTGGCCTGATTTTCTTCTATGTGTTTTGAAATATTAGTGTTTTAAATATTTGTTTTTGTAATGTGATTGTTATTGTTTCCTGACTAGTGCAGTTTGCAAGTTTATGCGATTACCCAAACTTTCAGCTGTCAACTCTCATGATGGTGCTTTTGGAAGACCTCAGCATGTTAGTGTTTTAGGAGATGTTTTACCTCTACTGTGGCTGCTTCTGTTAGCTGATGCTTCCCAAACAACTTTATGTTTATGCAAAAGAGCTCTTAGGAAACTATGGCAGAGCCTTGGCCTTGTGTCTTGTGTTTAAAAGTATCTCTGCTTTGTATATTTGTAATTTTTTACTCACTGTCCATAGCATTCTACTTCAGTATTTAACTGTTTCTTGCTTTAAGAGGACAAATATGTTTTAAATATTTTTTTAGGCTTTGTGTGTCTGAGTTTGTATGTGTCCATGCATGTTTGCTCATGTATGTACAGATGTATTTCTTCATTTGTCTCTGGTCTGTTTTTGATCTTTCACATAGTTTTAAATTCTTTAATGCCAAGGAAAACTACTATTTTTTTCTGTCACCCTTCTCTGTTTTCTTTTAGTACTGAAATAAGCATTAAAACTTGAATTTTCAAACCTTAGTCCTCTTGAGGTAATCTAAGTAACGTCCCAGTAGAATAATGTTAGTCTTCATATCTGAGAGGTCTTTTTAAAACTTTAAAAATATCTGAGGATGTAGTAATTTTCTAGTTCTCCTTTAAACTGTGCTGTGTGGGTCCTAAGTCACACTTCTGGTGACGCCTGTGCTGGGCGCAACTCACCCTGCCTTTCTCCCTTCCTCACCTTCCACAGGGCATCCGACACGTGGACCACTTTGGGTTTATCTGCCGGGAGTCTTCGGGCGGTGGCGGCTTTCATTTCGTCTGCTATGTGTTCCAGTGTGCAAATGAAGCTCTGGTGAGAGAGGAGAAGCCCTTCTTACCTGGACACCCTATGGACAAGGAATTCAGTCTCACTGGTTTTTCTGCCTTCTGCAAAACTACATGACCACCTTGATGTATCATTATCTAATTCCTCACTCAGTAACTGATAGCCCGTTAGTATATACACATCTGAGATTTAGTTGGATTTCAGTTTTCATTATTTTTGAAAAATATGATTACTTTCACCTTCTGGTCTTTAGTTTTTAAAAATAGTTTTGGACTTTTAATCAAAGGAGTTTGCTTTTTACTTGGTTTTTATTTTATATTTTATTTTATTTTATATTTTATTTTATATTTTTATATTTTATTTTATATTTTATTATGTTTTTCCTTTTTGTCTTATCTGCTTCAAGAGCTTTACGCCTCCAGGTAGTATTTCTCAGACTAGCAGTTACTATCATTATTTGCTAACTATGAAGAATTCTCCAGAAAAACCTTACAATATTATGTCTCTAACACATATTTCCTGACATTTCAGCCCACTGATCTGAAATTGCCTTGTTGCTCACTATAATTTCTCTTCTCTTCCATTAGGTTGATGAAATCATGATGACCCTGAAGCAGGCCTTCACGGTGGCGGCGGTGCAGCAGACGGCGAAGGCACCAGCCCAGCTGTGTGAGGCCTGCCCCTTGCAGGGTCTGCATAAGCTCTGCGAGAGGATAGAGGGTGAGTGGGGCGCCATCAGCTGTGACATGGTGGAGTTGAAGGCTCCAGAAAACCTGATGAAGTGGTAGCGTTTGCTGCAGGCTTCTCGCTGACCTAGGATCCTATGAGACACACACAGGTCATAGCTGAGCTCTGACCACACAGTGGTTGCCTTCTGCCTGTCAGATATTCTTCTGGGTGCTGAGAAGATCCTGTGTTCTCTGCTGCCGTGGCCTTTCTGGGTACTGTCAGAGTAGTAGAGGAGTCATAGAAGTAGAGCTCACCAAAATATTAACATAACATGTGTCGTCATTTCTTTGTTTTTTGGTGTTTTTTCCCCAGTACCAGGAATTGAACTCACAACCTTCCACTTGCCAGGCAGGCACTGTGCCGCTAAGCTAAATGCCCAGCCCCGAAGTTTAGCACTCTAGAATGTTGTGGGTTTTGTATTTTTTTTTTTTCCAGTACCGGGAATTGAACTCATGACCTTGTGCTTGCCAGGCAGGCGCTGTGCCGCTGAGCTAAATCCCCAGCCCATAACATGTGTCAAAGTTGTGGCCACTGCAGGGAGATACTGTAAGAGAAGACCTGGAGAACTGCCACTAGGGCTTTCCATCAGAAGGCCATGGGTAACCTCTGCCAGCACAGTTTTAATGGAGAGGCGGGCAGAAGTCAGTTGCAGGTGAGGAGTGAATGGGCGACAGTAAAGGACATGGTGATGTACTGAGCATGATCTCTAGAAATGTGTCTTAGGGAGAAACCATAATAAAATGCTATAGCTTGCTGAGAACATTTATTGAACACCTTGCGATGCCAAGCACTGTGCTAAATGGTTTCTTTTACATTTGTTATTATCCCTTCAGTCTTCCTCTCAGGTAGGAGTGAAAGGGACGACTTATTTTGCATAGTTTACATCTATTAAGGATTAGAGACTTCCAGGAATAAGCTAGTGTCTAAGGAGTCCAGGAACTGATTCCCGGTGGGAAAGCCTTGCTGTTAGCCCAGTAGTGTGTCTTTGCAGAATGAGGCCATGCTGGGGGAAGACCCGAAGATGCCTGCTAAGTCTGGTCTTTTAGCAAATTCTGAGCCCAAGGGGCCAGACTGGTCGTAATGGAGTGGAGGAGGTCCCTCCTGGGCAGGGCCTTCTTATCATGGGATGGCGGGGATGGAGGTCAGGGAGAGGTAAGGGGTCACCGTCCACTGTTTTGATGCTCCTCAGGGGGAATTGGAGAAGATTTGTGCCTCTTTTTTCTTGATTTTGCATTTTTTTCTCATTTATAGGAGGATTTTAAAACTTTCTAAATGAGGTTTTCATAGTATCACCTGATTTAAACCACCCATGTTATTGTAGAAAGAAAACAGGATACGTATTATATGCTACAAGTGCAATGAAAAACCACACTGACATTTAGATCTGATTTCCCTTTAGTACTAATTGTGGTAAAAACATACATAATATAAAGTTCACAGTTCTAAGTGTTTATTTATGTTTCATGGTCTTGAAGGCTGAACCCAGGGAGCACCAAGCTGCATCCCCAGCCTCTTTTACCTTTGAGATAGGGTCCCACCTCAGCCTCCCATGTACGTGCAATAAGCTTCTCATGTTAACTTTTCTTGAAACATGTGGCTTAGTGGTGTTAAGTCAGTTTATCTGTTACGTAACCACCACTACCATCCATCCCCAGAACTTTCTGATCTTTCCAAATTGTAATGTGTTGCACATTAACTTTCCTTTTCTATTTTACCTCAGTCCCTGGCAGCCACCATCCTACTTTCTGTTTCTGTGCATTGGACTGTTTTAGGTGCCCGTGTAATTGAAGTCACAGTATTTGTCCTCTCGTTTCTGGCTTATTGCACTTAGCATAATGTCTTCTAGGTGCAGTCATGTTGTGGCATGTGTTGGGCCTTCTTTTTAAAGGCAGAATAATATTCCATTATGTACATACCACATTTTGTTTGTCTATTCATCCATCGATGGACTTTGGGGTTATTTCCATCTTTTGGCAATTGTACATAACATGAATGCTGTGAATGTCCAAGTTTCTGCTTTTATTTCTTATGGGTATATACACAGACATGACATTGTTGGATCAAATGGAAATTACGTTTCATTTTATAAGAGCAGCCATATCATTCTACAACAGTTATGCTGTTTTACCATCCCATTGTCAATACAACACGCCGTTTCCTATTTCTCCATCTTTTCACCGACACTCCTCTTTTTTTCTTAGTGAGTGATAGCCATCCCAGTGGATGTGGAGTAGTATCTGATGTCCCTTTTAAAACAGCTGACATTTTAAGGTCCAGGAAGGTACATTTGTGGCATTACATTGCTCTTTAAAATGAACATGATTAATATTGTAGACTGCTTTTCAAGTTGTTTCTGTTTGCTGATATATGAAATATGTCTTGGAAAAAGAGAAGTTCCGCTTTAACTAGGGTCACAGTTGAGAGGATCATGGACCCTTTCCTTAGTGGTTGTCAAGATAAGGTAAATGATGACAGAAATGTCCCTTAAGAGTTTATTAAGAAGCCAGGAATGAATTTGGCCTTGAAGATAAAGTGGATGGTGATCTGCAGAGCTGGAATGCATCCAGAGTTCCACTTGATAAATTTCTCTTTGATCTGGCTGAGCTTTCAGGAAATTACAGTTGAAAGGTTTATTCAGGCTGGGGATTTTACTGCTGTAATTTTTGAAATAATCATTTAATTCATCTTTTCCATAACAAAAGTCAACCAAAGGAGAAAGCTCAATCAGTGTGAAAACCAGCCCTCAGATGGCCCCAGGAGAAGTCTGGGAAGGGCTGTGTCACCTACAGGACAGAAGCTAGAAGTATTTCGAAAAATATAGGTGGGACATTATCAGAGGCATTCTCAGTCAAGGATGTGCTAATTACTTTAAGGACAGTTTGGGAGTCCCTGCTGTCTGCTATATTGTTCTTAATAAGTAGGATGAAGTGATTTACTAAAATCCTCTCTAAGGATAGTTCTACCAGGAAGTTACCATCTGACCAAGAGCACCAGAGGGCCCGGTGATGTGGCCACAAGAAGAGAGACTTATACACTGTTTTTTCAACCACCGCATATCAGGCTGTTCCCCAGAGTCAGTGAAATAGAGTAACTACACCATCTGTGTCCATGACGCCAGACACAGTGTAGCCAAGGAGCGGGTGGTGCAGTCAGTTCTGTGCTTGAACTGTTCAACTAGATAATTATTGGTTCCACTTAGATTGTATTTTGCTTTTTGTAAAGGTTAGAGGAGCATTTGGGGGATTGATAAAATTAATTACACTTTCTCCAGAACAATCTAAGGTGAGGCTTTCTTTTGCTCTCAGAGCAAAGTCGTTCACCAGAGCTCTATGTAGTAAGATCTTTGCAGTGTGAGCAGCCTCGCCGAAAAAGGGGATTCCCTCGACTCTGGGTACCTTTGCTGATTAGTTCCTTGCTCCCCAGGCCCCTCCTTTGGCATCACATGGGTCCCTGTCAGGAGATGGCTTTAGCATGCACGCAGGAGTGATGATGAAGGTGGTGAGACCCGGGGGGTGGTCATCAGCCTTGAAATGGGGCAGGAAGGACCTGAGGAATTGAGACGTCGTGCGTCAGGCTGGGTCTGGTGGGATGATCCTTCCTACCTGGTAAATGAAGAAAAGGTACATTTATGATTTCACCTGAAGTTATCAAATGTTTACTTTTCTTTTTCACCTTTATTTTGGTGGGATTTAGGATTAAACCTATGACTTTTTTTGTTTGTTTGTTTGTTTTCTAGTACCGGAAATTGAACTCATGACCTTGCGCTTGCCAGGCAGGCGCTGGCCGCTGAACTAAATCCCCAGCCCCAAACCTAGGGCTTTTGTACTGGGCTACATCTCTAGCTCTTTCTTAAATGTTTAATTTGAAACTGGGTTCTGCTGAGTTACATAGGCTGAGCTCAAAGTTTCAACTCTCCTGTCTCATTCTTCCATAGTGCTAGGATTACTTGGTGCACCTCTATACTTGGCCAAATATACGCTTAATTTTGTTCTTCTTAGATGTCAGGATTTTTTTTCTCCTTCTGACTGTTTCACCAAACAATGTGGTTTTTCCAAAATATGATGTTTAGACTGTGTCAGAGACTTCGTATTTGGGGAGGATTTTTTTTAATGATTATTGAGTAATGTGTAAATCAAAAATTTAGACATTATTTTGCTTCAGTATTTTAGTAGTTGGTGGAGTAAAGCCTGGTACTTGCTTCCCTGGCTTTCTGTGAGCTGCCAGCAGGTGAGAGAGTATGCGTATTGCTCTCTGACCAACGCAGCTATCCTTCCTGACCTTCCTGCACCTTAACCCACCTCCGAATCCACTTCTGTATTGAAGTCACCTGTGTGTCAGATGACTTGGCTGTGGGAGTCAGGGGAGGCAGTGAAGTCCAAGAGTGGTGTCTGATGGCTGATGTGGTTCAGGATCTCACTTTGTCGCTTGTTTGGTTGATGACCTTGGACAGAATACTTGATTTTGCAGAACCTTGGTGTTTTCATCTCTCCATGAGGATTATTAAAAAAGTAGGCTTATGTCAGCAACTGTTTGAGGATGAAACGAGATAATAGAGTTCAGTCATTTAGAAACGATGGTTGTTTTTAGGGTGCCCTTTTTGAGGGTTTATCTTTGGTTAAAAAATGGGAGGGAAGAATGACTTCTGGAAGTGGATGTCACTGCAGGACTTGGCGTGGCAGTGTCTATTGCAGTGTGGACTGCTCTGCCTGCCGCTGCCTGGGAAGGGAGAACAGTGGCGGGGCAGGCCGGCTGCTGCTGGGCCCTCTGACCTTTGGCAGTTGCCCAGCTTCTGGACGTCAGCAAATTTGGCTGTAAAATAAAGGGTATATAGTTGCCAGGTCCCTACAGACAAGTCCTTGGCGTGGCAGGGTTTCCTCCCTGTTGTGACCCCCAGCCCTGCAGGTGTGTCCTCTCTGCTCTTGGGCCCTGAGCTGCCCCAGCCCCTGCTTGGGGTCCCACTCGGGAGGGCTGTGGTGGGAGGGTGCTGCCCTCAGACGAAGAGGAACCAGCAGCAGGTTCTTCCCCCCACGGCAGTTGGGTCAGCACATTCCTTCATTCTCAGTCTTTGCCTTATGTCACATTTATCTCTAGACAGCAAGAAAAGACAAAACAGGACCTGAACTATATCCATGTGGAGATGGAGCTCCTTCATTATCACATTCTGATGGGCACCACCGTTTACAGATGGATTTTATTTTTGTAACCTTCCTCAAAATTCTTTGTAATATTAATGAATTGGTCTTAAGATTTGATAAGCGTATGACGGTGAAAGGAGAATTGTTAGCTGCATGAATTATTTTTATGTGAAGGGAGCCTAACATACAGGAGAATAATGTGGGTCAATTTTTAAACTGTGTGAACACTAGTTATTTCTCCTTAAAAAGTTTTCTTGTTCACGTATAAATATTCATGAGAATTTGTCATTCTTTGAGAACATTCTGATCGTATCAAGGGTCTTAATGGGGAGGAAATAACTTGGAATCATGCAAACCTGAGGTGGCGTCCAGGTGGGTGGGCTTTGGAAATTCTGCCAGCTCTCTGGGCCTCAGTTCCTCGCTGTGGCAGAGGCCCAGCACCCTGTCTTACCAGGCCGTTGTAGGGAGCACACGAACTGGTGGGTTTCAGTGCATAATATCCACTTCACACATCAGCTCAGATAAACAGTGAAGATACCTCCATTGGCCAGAGGTCCTGGGACGGCCCGGGTGCACTGGTGAGGTGAAGGGACTGAGTGTGGAGGAGGCTGACAGTACCTCGGGACTTGTGAATAGTTTGCTCACATCTCTCTTCTCTTCTCTTACAGGAATGAACTCTTCCAAAACCAAATTAGAACTCCAAAAGCACCTGACGACGTTGACTAATCAGGAGCAGGCGACTATTTTTGAAGAGGTGCAGGTACGGTGCACAGTGTGTGCTTTTGAGCAGGAAAGGGAAGGCAGCAGCTGAGGGCGCTCCCTCCCCCCACACTGCAGAAAGCGACGTCACAGCCCACAGAGGCCCTGTCGCTGTACAGGTTAACACTGCGGGTTCCCGTTCCCGCCAGGTCTCGGCTCTCATCATCAGAGTGAGCAATGCAGAGGCGCCTTACTCATGAAAATATGTCAGACCCAGAGCAAGGAAACCACAAAGGGGAAAATAACCTCAGCTGGGACACAAAAGACCTGGACTGTGCTGCACACGCTGTCCTTTGTCCCCCAGGAGCCTCTGCCCCCTAGGAAGCAGCCCCTTCTTGCTAGGGATTTCAGCTTGCAGTGGGGGAGTCACATGAGACACCAGAATCCATTTGGGGCTAGGCATGAACTCAGTTCTTCCACCTTCCTCTTTTACTTTTTTTCAACTTTCAGTTTGGAAAATAACTTTATATCATGTTACATACTTAAGAGTCCGGTAACACACCAAAATTAAACAAAGAAAAAAGCACCCACCACCACCGTGAACAGGTCCATCAACTTTCTGCATTAGGCTTCCGAACCAGCCCTGGTGCTTGTGTTGAGGCTCTGTGTATCTGGGGGAACCGTGCCATGGGTGCTGGCATGCCTGGCGTCTGCTCATCACGAATCTTTAATAAGATCATCACAAATTTCATGTCTGCTTTAGTTAAGGGGAATTTTATGTGGTTTTCTGGTACTTCTCTAGGAAATTGAGCATATGAGAGTAAAAAATAAATCTGTCTGTTTTTGAGGGATGGAGTGCTGGTGACCAGCAGGTTCTACATATAAGGGAGTGCCTAAACAAAACAAGGCTGGCAGCTTCGTAGTTCCCTCTGCCCCCTCACTGGGGAAGACCTCTAACGACAGCCCCAAGATCTGTTTTCTTTTGGAGTAAAAAATTAAAGGATTATCCTTTTGTCTTTAGCCTCATGTTAGAGTACTTCTTTCATTCCTTTGTTCTAGTGTAGTAGGGCTGGGAGATATTTGTAGAAAGCAAGCATAGGAGGATTTTTAAAAATTTCACAAATAGAATGAGCAGTGGTGGCAGACCTAAGACACGCGTGGCGCAGTGGGTTGTGTGTTATCACTGAGTGCTCTGGAAGGTTCACTGTCATTGGACTCGCGGGTAATTTTCACAATTTACCGTTGATTTTATGTTCTCTTACTTTTTGAACCAACTCTGCACTCAGTGCTTTGTGTTTTCTTAAAGGTGGTCCTCTTGCACACGGTAACAGGATTTGTACTTGAGATCCGGAGTGGCCAAGTTGCTTCTGACTGTTCATGCATTTACAGTCGAAGCCGACATGCTGGGTGCCGATCCCACGTGGTGTGGAGCAGTTGACTGACTGAGGGGAGCGTCCTCCTGGCAGGCGGAGAGATGCACGCCCTTCCCTGCTGTGGGTTTGCCCTGGCAGTCAGCGCCGTGTAACTTGCCGCTCGCAGCATGGTGCTGGGGCTGGGCACACCCCGGTGTGGTGCAAGGAGGAATCCTAATAGCTAGGATTCTCAGAGTCTCTCTCTTCCATGGAGGTCTTTTAAGACCTTTAACACACATGGCAAAGAAACTTCAGAACAGAGCTGATGACAAAGTTTGCTTTAAAAAAAAAAAGCAGTTAATATCCTAGGGCTCAATGTATTGTTTTGGACATCTGTTTTATTTTTTTTCTGATGCAAACAGAAGTAACACCGTTCACTGGCTTTGAGCACTTTGTCCTCCGACATAAGTTGCCTCTTCAGTGAGTGATTCACACTGGACACCCATCTTTAGTGGTACTGACGAGTAATGAGTCGCTGATAGACCTGCTGAATTATTCCCTCAACGACCAAGCTTGGCTTTCCTAAGATACTTTCTAAGCCAGGACAGCGGTTTCTTTGCAGGTAGCCCTGCAAGCTAATGCATTCGAAAGGTACATTTTTTTTAATTTTAAAGAGGAAAAAATACAAAATTTCAAAACAAGACAATAGGAGAGTAACAATGGCTAATACATTACGTACTGTTATCTTTAAATTAGTTACTTCAGGTACAGATATCAGCATTTAATTGTTCAAATGATATTAGCACAAACCTTTCTTTTCAATGAACTAAGAGAAATTAGTAGTATAACTATCTTCACTAATATACATCATCCCAGTTTCTCTTTCCTTTTGAAATTTCTTCCCATTTTACAGTATCTGTTGTACATTTTGGATCTTATTTAGTCTTCCACCTTCTCATACTAGGGAAACAATACGATGTTTACACATACGCACCTGGTTTATTTCACTTATGAGTATGGTCATCAGTTGCATCCGTTTACCTATAGATGTCTCCAGTGTATGCTTCTTTATGTCTGAGTAGTACTCCATTGTATAAAAAGACCACATCTTTTTTATCCATTCCCGTTGATGGGCATTTGGGTTGTTTCCAGGATTTAGCTATTACAAATTGTGCTGCTATAAACATGGGTGCACATACATCGCTGTGGTATGCTGTTTTTAATTCTTCTGGGAAGATACCCAGAAGCAGAATAGCTGGGTCAAATGGGACCTCTAAGCCTAGTTTTTTGAGGAATCTCCACACTGATTTCCACCAAGAGTGAGGAGTTCCGTATTCCCCACAGCCCCTTTAGCATTTGTTATTGGTTGCTTTCTTGGTAGTAGCCATTCTTTCTGGAGTGAGATGGAATCTCAGTGTTGTTTTAATTTGTATATCTTGAATGACAAGTGATTTTAAACATTTTTTCATATATTTATTTGCTGTTTGTATTTCTTCATCTGAGAAGTGTGTATTCATCTTAGATACCCATTTTTGGATTGGGTCTTTACATTTGGGAGGTTTTTTTTTGAGTTCTTTATATGTTCTCAGTAGTAATTCTTTGAGGAACAGCTGGCAAACATTTTTTTGTACACTGGGTTGTCTCTTCACTCTGCTGATGGTTTCTTTTGCTGTGGAAAAGCTTTTTAATCAGATGAGATCCCAGATGTTGATCCTTTGGGATAGTTCCTGTGTGATCGGGGTTTTATTCATAAAGTCTTTGCCTACATCAGTGTCTTCAAGAGTTTTACTTGTTCTGTCTTCCAGCAGACTTAATGTTTCTGTTTTAATATTCAGATCTTTGATCCATTTTGAGTTTAATTTAGTACATGATGAAAGATATGGGTCCAGTTTTAATCTTCGGTGTGTGCAGAGCGAGTTTTTCCAGCACCATTTACTGAAGAGGATGTCTTTCTTCCAGTGAATGTGTTTGGCACTGTTGTCAAAGATAAGGTAGCTGATGAGTATGTCTGGAGTTGTTTCTGCATCTTCTAATGAAAGCCACATATTTTAAAGAGGCCATAAAGGAAAACATGGCTTGCTGTTTTATGAGTTCTCTTATAATAGAATGGTAAATATTTTTCTTTGCATTCTTTCCTGGAGGGTAATTTGTTTCTGAAAAACTCCCCTAAGGCAAATTCTTATAAGGCAAATGTAATTGCTATGGAAATTAATGGTATGTGATCACTTAAAAAGTTATGAAAACATACCATAGTCAGTGTTTTTGTAGATGAATGTTTAATGCAAAAAAAATAAAAAAATAAATCTGACACATAGCCATAGGGAAAAAGAAATTGTGAACCGTGCCAGAGAAGGTGACCACCGACCTGGGCACCTTAAGGACGTGGCCCGAGGTGTGGCCCTGGTTAGCCCTCTTTTCCTAAGCAGACTCGTGACACTGCAGAACCACCTTTTCATTTGTGTGTTACTGGAAGTGCGTAATTCCCACACATGCCTGGCCGGGCGTCCGTCATGTATGAGATGGCATTGCTGGGTCTTGCTCTCCTCTCCCGCTGCACTCCTGCTGGCCCTGGGTGCCAAGTCCATGCTGTCGTCCTTGGCACATAGAACCACTTTCAAACTGAAGTGAGGCCAGTTTAAAAAAAAATTTAAAGTCTGACTCTCCTAATCAGAATGAGTGTATTTCAGAGAATAATTTAGTGAAATCTCGAGCAAATAAATCAAGTAGATTTGTACTGTGTTGGCATTAGTAATTCATTAAATAGCGTGACTTCACAGGATATAGGTTAAGAAGATCCTTTTCTTCACTTTCTGAAGGCAGTGTATCAACTTGGTTCCCTGGTTTAGAAGTTATTCTTATGTACAACATGGTTAGAATTTAAAAAAAAAAAAAAAGATACCAGAATGTCGTGTACAAGTGAGCACTGTCTTTTTGAGTAGCTTCCTGGGAACGTCATAGACTTGCAGCTTTCTGATAGTCATCGTCAGTGCTGTAAATTTATTTTTCAGCTGCCTTTACACTTCTTGATGCACCCCTTATGGAAACAAGGTTAATGAACATAGCAAACTTGGTTTTGTTCCCTTGGAAAGGCAGTTGTTCTGGAATTTTTAAAATTGAATTATAATATACCTATAGAAAAGCACACAAATCAAGTTCAGTGATTTTTTAATTTTTTTTTCTTTTTTCAGTACCGGGAATTGAAGTTTTAATTTTTTTTTTTTTTTTTTTTTGAGTCAAGGTCTGGTTAAGTCACTCATTTCCCATTGCCCAGCTTGGGCTTGAAGTTTTGATCCTCTTGCGTCAGCCTCTCAGAGTTCTGGTATTACCGACATACACTCCATGCTGAGCCTAGTTCAGTAAATTCTTATGAGGTTAGGATACCTGTGTTCCCAGCACCAAGGTTAAGAAACAGAGCCTCTCTAGTGTGAGGAATCCACCTTACGGCTACCCCTGTGAACTCCATCCCGACTTCTGACGTAATTTTGAACAGACCAGTTCATTTTTGACTACAAAGTGATGTTGCACAACTTAATTTACCATTATTTTCCTTTGATTTGTCTCTGATTAACAAACAAATGCTTATAAAACTAAGTCAACTTTAAGAAATAAAGATATACCACTGTTGATGGCAAAGTCACCCAGGTGAGTTAGGGTATAAACTCTCATCATGTTTCAGAATTATTTTGAGGAAAACTTTCCTGACCTTATGCCACCACGGTGTTGTGCCCCTTTAGCGACTTCCCCTTGTATAAGGAGCTCTGGCGCACAGACTCTGGTTTGTGGCCTCAGTTTTTAATGGGTACCAACTATGGTACTCGGTCAGTTCACTGGCTGCCTTGGTGAATAGTTTCTTCCATGTGTATTTTGAGGGACAGTGTATTAGCACCCTTCGTGTCTTGCATGCGTACTTGATGAAGTAAACATCACGAAGAATATTGTTGAGCAAACACACATTCCTGTGGACGTACCTCCAAGGTTTAAAAACAAACAGGAGAGGAAGGCAGGTACTGCTCTGGCAGAAGCTCCATTTTTAAAGCAGTTGTTCTGTTAATGTTTGTTTGCTGGGGATAAAACGCAGGGCCTTGTGCATGCTAGGCAAGCACTCCTGCCACTGAGCTACACCTGTTACTTCTGAGCAGTTGTTTAAGGTTTACAGAAAAGTTAGGCAGAAAGTAGAGTTCTCCTGTAACTTTCCACTGCCCTTTCCTCCACACTTTCCCCAGTTGCTAATACAACCTCTTACATTAGTGTACGTTTGTTACACTTGATGAGCTGCTACGTAATGTTGGACATTGCTACGTAATGGACACCTGCTACGTAATGTTTTTGGACACCTGCTACGTAATGTTTTTTTTTTTTTTTTGGTTTTTCTCCGGTACTGGGAACCGAACTCACGACCTTGCGCTTGCCAGGCAGGCGCTTTTGCTGCTGAGCTAAATCCCCAGCCCCCTGCTACGTAATGTTTACCAGTCCACAGTTGACTTCAGGGTCCTTGTAGGAGCTTGGGAACTACACAGTATGTTATGTATCCACCATGCAGAATAGTTTGACTGCTCTGCCTGTTCATCCCTTCTTCCCTCTAGCCTCTGGTAACCACTGATCTTTTTACCATTTCTGTAGTTCTGCCTTTTCCAGGAAGTCAGTTTAGTTGAAAACACAGTATGCAGCTTTTTGAAGTTGGCTTCTTTCACTTAGTAATAAGCACTTAAGGTTCCCTCTTGTCTTTTCATACTTTATTTAGTGCTGAATAATATCGCATATGTGGGTATACCACAGTTGGTTTATCCACTCACCTGTTGAAGAACATCTTGATTGCTTCTCAGTTTTGCCAGTTATGGGTAAAGCTGTTGTAAATGACCAAGTGCAGGGTCATGTGTGCACGTGGGTTTTCAGCTCATTTGGGTGACTGCCAGGGATTTCTGGCTTGTGTGGTGAGAGCCAGAAGCTCTTGCATTGTTTTCACAGTGGCTGTACGATTTTCTGTTCCCACCAGCAATGGGTGAACGAGAGCTGCTGTGGTATTGTGGACCTGCAGACTCAGAATGCCCATTACCTTCTTGAGCTCTCCCTTAAGTTGAAATGTGATTCTCCTTTTTTGAAGATCTAATGGAAATCCACTCTAAAAAAAATTGTTTTGCCTGTGACATGAAATTTTGTGACATCAGCATCCATGGCCTAGAATTTAGGTTGAAAAAGTCTGCTCAACCTGTAAACCATTTGAAAGAGCAGGGAGTCCTCAATGAGAACATGCCCTCCTAATAGTAAACTGTGTTTTCCTTGAGTAACAGGAAAAACATGACTTTTAAATGGTCCTTTAAGAGAAGGGCTGGTCAGAGGGTTTGGTTAAGGTTGCCTTTTACTGTTTGTGACATGAAGGGTTACACCGCTGTTCCTCACCTGGCCAGGAAAGATGGTTTGCCACCTGGAACAGTGACCAGCTTGCTGCAGCCGGCCCCTGTGTTAAAGGGCAGGCTCAAGTTTAGAGTTAAGGAGGGAGGAGGACCGGGGCAGTGGGTTAGTTACTTCAGAAGTTTGTAGACTAGATGCTTTGTGTGTCTGCAGAGTCGTTTGTTATGTTTCCTTCACATTCCCACGGAATGCTGTGTTAAATTAGATGGTCTTATAAACATGGACTTTGATATTTCAAATCCTGCAAATTTGGAAGCTGGAGTTTATTTGTGCACATCCTCATCTTAACGGGGGACCTGGTTTTGGTCAGCAGCTAGAACATACTTGTCTTGATTCCTAGTCCAGAGTGCTTTGCCACTGCCCTGTGAAAAATTAAAAGGCATAGAGAGGATTTAAAGAAGAGAGGAAGTGGGTGAGGGAGGAGGAGGACAGAGAGAGAGAGCAAGAGGGAGACCCAGCTGTGAAATTTTGTATCAAAGTGCATGCCTCGGGCATTCCACAGAGTCCTTCCTGGTGAACACATGGGACAGGTGAAAGCCCAGCCTGCGCCCCGTCCTCTCCTCCTTTCCAGTTTGCTGACCTTGAGAGCTGATAAGATGTGTGCTCCTTATGGCTCCCTTCTTCTGTGTGTTTATATAGATTTTAATTCTTGTTTTTAAAAACTGTTCATTAAATGTTTTCACTGCTTTCGTCTGACATCAGAGTTTTATTTTAGATAAAAAGATCAATCCAGTTTCCTTTTTAAAAAAATCATCTTTCCTGTTAGGATCGTTGGTGCCCCCTAGTGAGAGGATCGAGTAAAAGGTGCCGCTGTAGTTAGTGAATGGAACCTCAGAGCCTCTCTGGTTTAGCAATTTTGTTGACAATTAAAAAGATACGTAACATTTCTTGTATTTTATTTTTAAAAGAAATTGAGGCCAAGAAATGAGCAGCGGGAGAATGAACTGATTATTTCTTTTCTGAGATGTCTATATGAAGAGAAGCAAAAAGAACACGTCCATGTTGGAGAGGTGAAGCAGGTATGGCACATTTTTCTCTTAAAACTTTTTACTAGGACACCCACTGTGTGCACAGTCCCGAGGGTTTTCTGAAGCACTGAAGCACTTTTCCTCGTGTTTTATTCTGTCAGTTATTTATTATTTATTTAGTCAGGGTCTTGCTATGTAGTTCAGGCTGGCCTTGAACTCACTGTGTAGCCCAGGCTGGCCTCAAACTCATGGCCGTCCTCCTGTCTCAGCCTCCAAGTGTGGGGATTACAGGCGTGGGGCACCGCACCCGGCTTCATGTTTCATTTCCATTTGTTGCACATATAAGGAACATTTAGGAGTGTTAAGATTATGGTTGAAGAAGGTAAAGTTACTTTCTTTCTTTGTTTTTGGGTACAGGGAATCAAACTCAGGATCTCACGTTTGCCAGGCAGGCACTGTGCCACTGAGCTAGATCCCTAGCCCGGTTGAAAAAGATGAGAAGAGAGTCTGTCTGCACCATAAATGGTTGGCGCAGTTGCTTTTCTCAGAAATGGCACAGAGCTCCGTGACTCGCGGAGAACCAGTCTCTGTCACCTCACCTTTCTCCCTGGAGAGTTGGGAATGACATTCTGTTTTTGTCTTTGAAACTATGTAAAAATACCTGGAAGTTCTTTGAAATGCAGATGTTACGTTAAAGTAGGGTTGTGTTGCAGACAAGTTAGATACAGGGTTAGAGAGCTTGGCTTAGGCCTTACTGTGCTTTCCCTCCTGTCTTCTGTCCAGAAGCTGAGTTAGCTTTGCTGTTTGTGGGATGATATGTCGGAAGCTGGGGCTCCTGGCAGGTGCCTGCCTTTCGTTTTTGAGTTTGTTCAGGTGCCACACGGACCGTCTTCTCTGGACTCCCTGTAATTGCTGAAGATAACTTCAGAGAGTCAGTGAAGGGTACTCAGGTTCCTTAATTTTCCAAAACGGGGCTGCTCTTCTCTCGTTTTCTTACACCTGTTCAGAATGCTTATTCCGAAGGGACAGACACTAGTGCTCGGTGCTGTGCCTCTCCCCCTAGAGGGCCGCACTGTCTGCACTCAGAGCCCTTTTAATTGGGTGCACACTTGGAAACTGCCTTCTAGTCGGCTTTGGCAATCCTGCATCTTTCTGAACTCAGAGCTCATGTACAACATTGTGTGTGTGTGGTGGGGGGCTTGGGGGTGTGTGGGTGTGGGAATTTCCCCTGGTAATTGATCCCAGAGTGTTTGCACTGAGCTATATTCTCAGCCCCTTTGTATTTATTTTGAGATAGGATCTCACTGGATTCCCCTTGCAGAGCTCAATCGTGATCCTCCTGCTTCAGCTTCCGAAAGTACTGGGATTACAGATGTGCTCTGCTCATTGACCAACCCAGGGCCCCGTAGCAGTGACCCTGACACCCCTGCATCACTTGTATCCGGCTTTTGGCCTTGGTGTGCTCGTTTCTTTCCCTCCCCAGCCTTGCCCTGTGAGCCAGTGTTGGGGTTCTGCACCCTCCCATGCACATGCAATAGAGCCGTTGAGCCTTAAATTTTCTGGGATTATTTCTGTTTCCCTTTTCACCCTTTCCCCCCTATTTGTGCTATTGATAGCCTTTTCCTTGTTGTGACTTTTTTCCTGAGTTCGTCTGACTTGTTCTGACAGGAAATTTATAATTTTGAAATACTTTTTAACTGGTAGGGAGAGGAATGAAGCATTTATGGTAGGTGGAAAGTTGTCTTGTACTGCACATTGTGAGCATTCATGGGAGTGGAAAGTTTTGACCTGAGTCCGTACTCATTTTTTGGATCACGATAGTATCTTTCTGAACTGGACAGAGATCAGGCCGGTGGAGCAGTGTATTTAATATTTTTTCCACTTCAAGACACTGGAGAGTTTAATGTTAAAAGAGACTCATATCTGCTCCACGTCCACTATGAGGAAGCATCGTGTGGTCCAGAGGCTTATGTCTGCATCTGTAAAGAAATTGCTGCAACCCCCAGGTGTGGCTGGTGACCCTCAGCTGGACACTCAGATGGGTTCTGAGCAGAATAGCAGCTGCTCTAAAATGAGTCAAATGAAGCTTTAAGATTCACTAGTGGAATTCCGCTCATATTTTCTGATGGCAGATAATTTGACCATTGCTTTTTGTTGCACCTAAATATTCTGATAGCCTTTGGCAGTGTGTTGTGATGTGACCTGGACAGGCAGACCCATAGCTTCCAAAGGGACGGAGGACACTGAGCCCCTGCATCAGTGCCCTGCACCAATCAGTGGAGGCGTGGATGTGCTTTCACCTGAGAGTGCTGAGAGCTGTCAGAGGAGTTGATTTTCATCAGTGAGAAAACACTGAACAAACCCTCAGATCTTGATAAATAAAAAGGGGCTGAGAATATAGCTCAGTGCAAACACTCTGGGATCAATTACCAGGGGAAATTCCCACACCTACACACCCCTAAGCCCCCCACCACACACACACAATGTTGTACATGAGCTCTGAGAGTTCAGAAAGATGCAGGATTGCCAAAGCCGACTAGAAGGCAGTTTCCAAGTGTGCACCCAATTAAAAGGGAAAGGGAATCAGTTTGGGCAAAGACGCGTAAGTTGAGTTACACTTACCTTTATACACGTATATGCATTAAAGAGTGTGAAGTGTTAGTGGGCTTATCATTTCTACTTGTATTCACAGAGTTGGTCCAAAAATTGTTAAATCAACTGACTCTTAATGAATGTTTGCCATGTACCAGACACAATTCTCATTGGCCTACACGAATTACTCAGTTCATGCTATGACAGCATTTTGAGCTGGGTAGTACTGAATGAGGTGTGATTAGAAAAAATACGGTATTTAAAATTTATCATGGTAAAAGACAAAAGCCATTAATCCCCACTAAAGTACTCCCCCTCTGTTAGAGCACACTTATCCTATCATTCTTGCTGTTTCATGAAGCAGTTCTGGAAGTTCTCTTTCATAAGTGTCTTTTGTTGTGCTGTTCTGGCCACCTCGGTGTCCGGAATTGATTCAAAATGCTTATATTCCTGGGCCAGGGATATAGGTCATTGGCACAAGCGCCAGCCTGGCAAGTGCAAGGTCCTGAGTTCGACTCCTGGTACAAAAAAAAATGTTTATATTCATGGTCATTTTGACTTTGGGGAAGAACCAGTAGTGGTATGGTGCCAGAGCTGGTGCTTAGGTGGAGGAGGACAGACCCTGTCTACACAAGCGTGCCTTTCACTTGGATGCAGCAGCATTCCCCGTATTTATGGTCACACCTTAGGAAGACATTCATGAAAGAGGCCTTCCAGACTGCTTTGGAAAGTGCAAGGACAATGGGATAAGCATATTCGAAGGGAGGGGGAATATTTTGAAGGGGGGTAGTGGTAATTTGTCCTACTGTAACAATTTTAATTTAAACATTCACTGTATTGTTTGATCATATCTTGACTCTATTTTAGAGATGAGGAAATGGGCCTAGAAGTCAGACAGTTCACAAAGAACAGCCAAACTAATTTGTCTGAGGTTCAAGTACATTAGTTTAATCATGTATTTCTTAGGAATTTTAACGATATTTAATGCTATAAAAATATTGATTAGTCTAGATTGACTTTCTAATAGATATAATTCCCCCCCCATTTTATTATGAAAAATTTCCAACAGGAAAGTTGAAAGGATTAGATCATAGCATTTACATTTTTCCAAGATTTTAGTTTTTAACCATTGTATTAAGCTTGCTTTATCATATGTACTATTCCACTTTTTTTCTTGTGATGTAGAGATTGAACCCAAGGCCTTCACACTGAGCTACATTCCCAGCCCCATTTTATTTTGAGACAGGGTCACACTCAGTTGCCCATGCTGGACTCAAACTTGCAGTCCTCCTGCCTTGGCTTCCCAGAATGCTGGGATTGCAGTCAGGCATCACCTTGCTCAAGTTCACCTTACTATTCTCACCTTTCAAAGTAAGTTTCTTATAAACTCTATACCTAGACATGTCTTGCTGAGTAGAATATAGTGTTTAGCTTTTGGGAGATAAAATTGTGATGTAGCATGTTATACAGACCTAGTGTGTCATTTGCTGAGTTTTGAGGACTGGTGTATCAGGTTATGCTATTACCCTGTCAATATGGAATATCTCCATTGTACGCCCAAGAAAGGATCCCCAGATCCCTTTTCTTTTCTTTTCTTTTCTTTTTTTTTTTTTTTTTTTTTTTTTTTTTTTTT
>NW_004955443.1:9111192-9129013 GCF_000276665.1 Chinchilla lanigera | reverse complement strand
GGGGATTGAACTCACAACCTTGTGCTTGCCAGGCAGGCACTTATGCCACTGAGCTATATCCCCAGTCCCCAGATCCCTTTTCAATCTGCTGTCACTGCACCCTCCCCCAGGCCACCACAGTTTTGTCTTTTCACCTTTGGTTAGCTTGCTGGTTCTACAACATGTTAGTATACTGTTTCTGAGGCTCCTCCTTGGCATTGCCTGTAAGGGCAGTTTGTTCCTTTTCATTTCACTATTACTATCACAGACCATGTGTACACAAGCGTGCCTTTCACTTGGATGCAGCAGCATTCACCATAATTAACTGTATTACTATCACAGTTTGATGTTTCATTCTCCCTCTGGGTGACACTGGCTTCAGCACTGTGAAGGAGGCTGCTGGTAGACATGTGTCAGCAAGGTACAATGGGATCCCAGCTGAGACTTTCAGGGTCACGTCATAGTCTAACGCTTGTCCCCAAACTTCTGTGCTCAGGCTTGCCCCATCCAGCAAAGAATGAACATGGTACATGTGGTACGTGTTATAGAATTCACTGTGGAGCCCCTCAGCCAGAAATTAGTATCTAAGAACTAGCCTCATCTTTGAAGGTATGACGGTTTACATCTAGATGTTCCCCCAGAGCCCCGAGCACTAACCATGGGGGCTTTTGAAAGGTGGTTGAGTCATAGGAATGCAGTAGGTAAATATGATGCAAGGGGTGGGGCCTGGTTCAAAGAGCTAGGTTCCTGGAGGTGTGACCTGGAGGGATGCGTCTCCATCCTGATTCTTCCTTCTGTGTTCCGCTTCCTGGCGCTTCCTCCACCTGAGGAAAGCTTTCCTCTCCCCAGACCTTTCCACCATGCTGCGGACCATGCAGGGACTGAAACGTAAGCCAGAATAACTCTCCGTCTTTAAGTTGTGGGTGTCTGTGGGTGTCGGGTATTGGGTCCCAACAGTGAGAGAAATGACTGACAGATTCTGTTACTGAGAGTATGGCTGTTGCTACGGATATACCTGACTGTGTCCTTCAGAAGCCTAGAAGCCTTTGGAACTCGTTTGAAGAGTTTTAAAAGATCCGGAGATACTGACTAGAGAAGCCCTAGAATGCTGTGAACTGAGCTTGATGGGAGATTCTGGCCGGGGTTCAGAGGATAAGAATGTCAATTAAAAAGGCAGACAGTAAGAGTAAACTGAAGAGGTTTCAGTAGGGAACAAGGATTCCATTGGCAGTTGGTCTCAAAATGGTATGTGCTGTGCTCCAGCAGAAAATGTGTCTACATTTTGTTCATGTCCTAAAACTTTTTAGGAGACTGGGGCTAAGTTTGGTGGACTAATCTGGTGGAGGAGATTTCAGGACAGCCCAGTGTTGAAGCTGTGGCTGGGTACTGTTGTGGGCTTTTAGCCATGTGTGCACTGAAAATAAGGAGGGAAGAGCCTACTTTAAAAGTTTTGGCAAAGTTGGAGCAGAGGACAGTTGGTTGTTGAAATTACTAGTTTTAAAAAGAAGCTAAGTAATTTATAACAGGACAATAGAAAACATGCCTCGAGGGCGTGTGAGGAATCAGAAAGACCCCATCCGGTAGTAGGCTGAGGTGCAAAAATGAAAGAGTCGTGGGCCACCTTGCCCAAGAAAGACCACCTAGGAAATTATTTTCCTGGGGATTTGGTTCACAGAATTCAAACATTCAGACATTCAGTGGCCTGTACAGCCATGAGGCAGAGGGAGCGGCATGGTGTCATCTCTGTGGGGCTGGTTTTGCAGGTTTGCAGAATGCAAGAGTCATCTGTGGGGCCAGGGAGGCCTCCACTCAGACTTCAGGCAATGCGCTCCTGAGAGGGCACTGTGTGAAGCAGTGAGAGTGAAACTAAAAGTGGAGTGAGACCCCAAAATATTGGAGAAACCAGGAATGTGGAATATCTGGGGGGAAAGGTGCAGACAGGAAGCAAAGCCCCAAAGAGAGAACCCTTGAGGATTACAACCACTGCAGTGTTCTAGGGGTAGGGTCGTTCAAGGCATTTGGAGTTTACATCTCACTGCAACTTGTGCTGGGTAGTAGACACAATGCTACATGATCTGGTGTTTGCCCTGCTGGATTTTAGCTTTGGTTTGATTTCTTTCTATCCTCCTAGGCCTCCCTTTTGGAATAGGATCCTTTACCCTGTGCTGTTGTATGGTGGCAGCATTTAACTTTCTTTTTGATTTTTATAGGAGCTCACAGCTAAAAGTTTGCTTTAAATCTCAGAGGAGACTTTGAACTTGGACTTTCCAGCAACGCTGGGACTGTTAGGACGTTGGCAACTTTTCGAGATGGACTAAATGCATTTTTCATAAAGAGATGTGCACGAGTCTTTTGGGGGCTGGAGTGGAATGTTGTGGTGTGTATCTAACGTCCCCTAAAGCCTCAGGTGTTTATACCAGTAGGTGGAGCTTTTGAAAACTGATTGAATCATGGAGGCTCCATAGCTGAATGTGACCTTAGGAGGTGGGGCCGGGTCAGAAGCAGCTGGAAGACCAGCTCACTGGAGGCGTGACCTGGGAGGGTGTATGTCTCTCTCAGCCTCCTCCCTTTGCCCTCTGCTTCCTGGGTGCTATGAGACGAGAAGCTTTCCCCTCCCCAGGCCCTCTTGGCTGCTGCGGACCATGCAAAGACCGAAACATCTGAAATACAAGCCGAGTAAACCTTTCCTCTTTTAAGTTGTGGATGTGGGGTACTGTGTCTCATTGAGGAGAAAAGTGACTAAGACAGAGGAGAAACATCTAGATGCTTATTTTAAGATAAATAACATTACTTCCTAAATGTGAATTATTTTCTGTTACTTCCTAAATGTGAATTATTTTCTAAGTACACATTATTTCCTAATTATATGTGAGTTGTGGCACTGGACAGACGAGCACCTGGCTAGTGGTGGAGGAGAGCAGAAGCAGCACTGAGTTAAGTGTACAGACGTTCTTCAGGCCTGATGTAAATATGCACAGTGTTATGGTTTGTGTCTGGGTGTCCCCCCAAAGCCTCATGCGGCCATGGGGCAGGCTTCTAGAGTTTGATTGATTATGGGTGTGAGAGCTACACCCGCCCTGGGGTGGGTAGTTTGCATATGTGAGGGAGAGGAAGAGGCTGCTTGTGGCCATTCCTCCCTGGTGTGTGCTTGTTGCTTTTGCTGTGTTCTGCTGCCATGAGCTGTAGCCCTCTGCCATGTGCCACTCTGCCTTGTGACCTGCCAAGTATGGACTGAAACCTCCACAAACTGTCAGTGAAATAAACCTTTCCTTCCTTAATTTTGGGCATCAGGTATTTTGTCCCAGCAACGAGAGAAAAGTAACCAAGACACACAGATGCAGTTTTTTTTATGTAGGATCTTCCAACAGACACTGCGTTCTTCAGTCCCTTCAGCCAGAATTTTCTGTCTCAGAACTACCTGTCCAGTGTGTTTCTGTGTTATGAAAACTTCTGAAAGCAATCCTACAGCATCTTAACTGTGCGAGTAAACTAGGACTGAGTTCAAGGTGTCCCCGGCCAGGGCTCTTATGGGTAATTCACTGTACCCTGGAGGCATCTTCCAGTCCAGTCTCTTGTTCTTGGTTAATGATTATACCACAGCGGACGTGCAGCTGTCTATGGTGATCTACCCTTAGTCAATATGGTATTTCCCGAGTAAGTCTCTGTTGCCTCAGGCATGTGTTCCTCATGGGGCCTGCCTGTCAGTCAGTTTCCATCTACTCCCTCTTGGGCAGTAAATGTTGTAAGTCCAGAGTACACATGCTCAGTACTAGGAAAGCACACAGGTGAGTGATGGTCTCCCTGCTTGAGGGAATTTCTAAGCTAATCGTCATTCTGTGAATGCATGTTTTAATGCTCACAGGAATAAAATCATGGGTCATTGGGTGAAAATGAATATAACTTCTGCCAGAACCTTTTCTCTTTGCCTTGAGAAATAGGCAGTATTGATTGGTGAATTAGGATCTATTTTTAAAAAGGTGCCAGGTCTTAGAACAGCATATTACTGAATAAAATTAAAAGATTCTGAATAGCAGTATGCATCAAGGATGGCATATTAAGAGAATATCCTATACCCATCAGATTGGCCAAAATGTGAAAGATCTGACAATGCCCTGTAAAGGTGAACTCTCATGTGTGGATACTGGAACTTGTATTAATTAATACTGCTCAGGGGAGAGAAGCTGATGAATATATCTGGTATAGCTGAAGATTCATAGACCCACTAACACAGTAATTAGGACATCCTAATTTTTCTTGTGAAACCTGTCACATGAATGCATAAAGAGCTCTGGATAAGAGAAGTCACCATGGCCTCTTTTGTAAGAGTGAAAAAAGCAATAAATGTTTAATGATAGGAAAACAGATAAATTGATTATATAGTGAGACACTGTGGTCGAGCTGAAGTGAGCCAGTCCAAGAACATGTGTCGTATAGATAAATCTCAATGAGCATTAAAGAAGAAAGATCATTACAGAATGCATTGTACAATACACCACCTTCCATTTAAAGTTAGCTACATGTAGTATGTGGATTCATATACATAAGAATGTATTTTTACGTATAAATTGATTGAAGTATAAGTTGATGTGATAATCATCAGATTCAGGAGAGTAGTTTTCTGATGGGGGTGCGGGTAGTCAGAGGTGTCAGTGATGTCCAGTGTTCCCTACTAACAGCAGAAGCAGGGCATAGGCAGTAATCCCAACAGCTGACACTCGCTGTGTGTCTGGTGTGTTCTGAGTGCTTCAGTGTGTGTTAGTTAATTCATTTAAACCTCATGACAGCAGTGGGAGCAAAGTTCACTCTGCAGATGAAGGGACTAAGAGGGACAGTGAGTGATCCCTGGAAGGCCACGTAGGTGGGGACTAGCAGAGAGGTGTTTCACCTGGACCTTAGTGCCAGAGCTCCAGAGCCCCTGCTGCTAACTTGGCTGGAACTGGGTGGTGGGCAGAAGCATTTGTGAAGTTATTTTCTGCACTTTTCTGTATCCTTGAAACACATATATAATTGCAACGGATAATATGTCCATATTTAGAGTAATGGGGAATTTGCTTGTGTATTTTTCTAACAAAATCATTGTCTAGCTGGAAGCAATCAGGCAAGAATCCATAGAAAAAACAGTGTAATTTAGAGGCTTCTTTTCATTCATTTTTTCTTTTTTAAATATACCTCCTTTAGGGGCTGGGGATTTAGCTCAGCGGCAAAAGCGCCTGCCTGGCAAGCGCAAGATCGTGAGTTCGGTTCCCGGTACCGGAGAAAAACCCAAAAAAAAAAAAAAAAAAAAAACATACCTCCTTTAACATTAAACTTCATTTGGTGGTTGTCAGGCAGACCCTGTTATGTTGCCACTTTCATGTTATGGTTAGTTAAGGTAGAAGAGCTGGTTGCAGAGGAAATGAAAGGGGTGATGGAAGTAACAGGAAAGGAAAGGAAAAAGTGGGAAGACAGAGAAAAGATTGAAGGGGTTAACAAAAGCAGAATGGATTCTCGGTTGGTAAATGTAGTTTGTCTTAATCTCTGAAATGCTTCGAAAGGTAAGTTATTGCTTTATTCTGTAAAGTTAATAACTACTTGCATGCTACATTTTAAGATCAATGTTTCGTGTATTTTGCCTATTTTAATCTCACAGCACAGTGTTGATATTAGAGGAAAGGAAGGCTTAGAAAAGGCAAGGGACTTGCTCCAGGCCACACGTGGAAAGTGATAGATGTCTGATCAGGGTGCAGACTCTGTGTTCTAAACTGCTTTCACCGGCTGGCTGCAAATCACACTTTCCTTTCACTTTATTTTTTTTCCGGTACCGGGAATTGAACTCACGGCCTTGCACTTGCCAGGCAGGCACTGTGCCGTTGAGCTAAATCCCCAGCCCCTTCCTTTCACTTTGAGGCAAACCTTTGAGGCAAAATTATTTCTCACATTTGAAGTCATGTCACGAGCAGACAGGATGAGATCAGAGATTTAAAATGATGGGCTGGTTTCAAAAGGTTCATCCTAGAGATTTCTCATTTTCTTAAGGGGGAAAAAAGAACGAAGCTATAAGTGACTTCACTTTTTGTTCTTTCATTTTTCCAGACACCACAGATTACAGCAGAGAATATTGGTAGTGAATTACCAGCCAGCGCCCCTCGATTTAGGCTAGATATGCTGAAAAACAAAGCAAAGAGGTCTTTAACAGAGTCTCTAGAAAGTATTTTGTCCCGGGTAAGTAGCATAATTTTTTCTGACTTAAATTAAGTGACGTTTGTTTGTTTGTTTGTTTGAAGACTAGATCTTGCTCTTACTATGTAATTCAGGTGGGCTTTGCCCAGGCTGCCCTTGAACTTGCTGTGATCCTCCTGCCTCAGCCTCCCGAATGCTGGGATTATGGGTGTGTGCCACCATACCCAGCTCTAAATCCCTATTTAAGTGAGCGTAAGAATCACTTCACGCCTATGTCAGTGTTCATCATAAATTATAAAATACTTTGGTGTTACCTACATTTTAAATTATTTTTAAGTTGGTCTGGGTTTTAAAATAAATTATTCTTGACTCTTATATTTTGATTGCTTTGTCTCCCAGAATATTAATTCTTGGCCAATCCCTGTAAAGAGCACAGATTAGATACATCAAAGTGTGGGTTTTGGTCTTGATGGTATTTCTTACAAAACCAGTTACTATCAGCTGCTGTCTAGGTGTCTGTAACTCTGTACCGGGGGTTTACTATTTGACCCATGGGCCAAATCCCACCCACCTCCTGTTTTTCTGTTTTTGTACTAGAGTTTTATTGAATCACAGCCACATGCACTCATTTACCCATTATCTAAGGCTGCTTTGTGCAGAAATGAATACTTGTCATAGACTCTGTATGGCTTGCAGTGCATGAGGTATTTGCTACATGGCCTTTTATAGAAAGAAAAAAGTAAACTTCAACTCTGTAGGAAGGGGGCTGGAATTTAGCTCAACAGCACAGTGCCTGCCTGGCAAATGTAGGGTGGTGAGTTCGATTCCCAGCACTGGAGAAAAACAAAAAAAACCAAACTTTGTAGGAAGAAGAAAGAACACATATGCATCAGTCTAGGATTTGTTTTATGAAATCACCCCCTTCCAGTCCTATGAGTATAAATATCCTTGATGGCACTTCTAAGAAATCAGAATCCAATTTTTTTTTTTTTTTTTTAGCAAAGTATCACACCTTTCTGGAGCTTGCAATGTCTAATTATATAGTTTTTTGTGATTTTGTGATAAGTTTTCACTGAAACAAGTGTTTTAGTTAGAGAATGTTTCTGAGAATTTTGCAACATCCTCTGAGATGATAAAATAATAGTCCATTTACAAAACCATGGTTAGAGAAGCTACAAGCTCCCAAGGGGATAAGATACTGGTTGAGTGGCATGCAGCTGGCCTGTCCTGACAACTTATGTCTTAGGGGAGAGAACCGTTGAGTGACCTTGCTTGTACACCTGCTTTTCTTCATAGACAATAGCCTTTTAGTCCACCCCAGCATCACTGCCAGTGACTGACCCACCAGGTGTTTCGGAACATTTAGGGTGTTGAGGTACTTAAAGAAAAGATAACAGAAATACTGATTGTTCTCGTTGTGTATATAGGTTTAGTAGCAGTTTTCAGTAGATGCATTTTTCCTGACCTTATTTAAGTAGAGAAAACTTCTATCTGATGGCTTTGTAAAGGTCTTCATGGCTGTAATTAAACTGCCTTTTCTTTCTGAAGGGTAATAAAACCAGAGGCCTGCAGGAACATTCGGCCAGCGTGGATCTGGACAGCTCTGTGTCTAGTACATTAAGTAGCACCAGCAAAGTAAGCATTCTTCTCCCTATATGATGCCCAAAAAAAAACAGTCAGCAGGTCTGCTCATCTTCTGTCTACAGGGTTATCAGAAAGAACAGAAAATCTTCTATCCCTGGTCATAAAAAATTTGATGCTTCCAGACTTCTTTGGCACAGGTGAAGCGCTGGTCATGTAGTCACCATAACGTGAAAGTTTTCTGTAAAAAGCAGATGGCTGTTCCATCAACAAAGAAACAAGATAGAATTTTAGGCAGCTAGGATCAAATTTGTCATCATGCAACCAAGGGATTTCTTTCCCAGGTAAACTTTCCAGCAATAAAAGTAATTATAATTGGGAGGCGGTTTGTGAATTTAGAGAAGTACACAACTTCAGTTCCTGAAACTTTATTCTCAAGCTGGCTCCTTGATCATAATTAAAATTAGAATTATGTGTCTAAGGAGGCAGCCAGGCCTTACTCCGGTAGGCGACCAGCACGACCGAGTGTGGAAGCTAAGCATTCCCTGTGGTTTGAAGCCCGGGCCTATGTCCTTGCTCTCATATTTTGCTTCCTAGACACTTAAGCATTTGTAAACCTGGGTGGCTTAACTGCATCTCTGCCAAGGAGTAGGGTTGGCTTTTGTGCTGGGAAAGCTTCGCTTTCTGTAATAGAAGCCTTCTCTGTTGAAAAAGTGAAGAGTTTTGTGGAGGCCAGCTCCTTACCACAGGAGTGGTTCAAATTCCTCTGAGATCCATCTTAGTTGTGTGGCTTTCAAAGTTTTTAGATCATAACCAGCAATAAAAAACACATTTGACACTGTGACGTTGTTTACACATGCACATACCTACACAGACACAGAAAATTAAAAGAAAAGCTCACAAAATAGTAATTACTTTGAACAGTATGTGATATATACTGGTATTTTCAGTTCTAATTTTTCTAAAAAACGTAAGCCACACCATTGATACTACTATCTACTGGAGTATTATACTGTATAGTTTGTGAAACACTTCCTTAGATAAATACTTCTTAAATTTTAAAGTGTGCCTAGAGTGGGGTTCTGGTTGAAGCACAGACTCAGATTCAGTAGGCCTGGGGTGAGCTGTGAAATGCTAAATTTCTGGCAAGCTCCAAGGTGATGCTGCTACTGGTCTGCAGGTGTCAGGCCCATTTGGGGAATGAGACCCTCAACACCTGTCTTCTGAAACCGATCTTCTAATGGCATCTAGCTACAATGTAGTACACACTAATTGTGCCCGCAGTTCATGTCACGTGTGGAAATGGTACAGTTTGTCTGTTGTATACAGATGAGTAAGTCCCAGCTCCTTCCCTGTAGGAACTTAGCTAGAAGGAGAGAAATGGTGAGCACAAATCACCCCAGCATTAGGTAGAGCAGGGTAGGAGCCCTGAGAGTGGCACATAAGAGATACTGGTAACTTAGATTCAGAGGTGCACAGGGAAGAGGAGTTATGTTTGGAACAAGAGGAAGCTTGGGGAGGGGAAGGAGCAGTGATGTTTTCAAATTAAATCTTGAAGAAAGTATAAATATTCATCTGTGGAAGTGAACAGGGAAGGAGGGATTTCAGGTAGTTAGTGGGGACACCGGGTGACAGCTTGAGTAGTTATATTGCTCACTTTTTATTTTAATTTTCTGTATCTGTGTAGGTATGTGCCTTTGCAAACAATGCCACAGTGTCCGTTTTTATCCTGCAGAAAACTGGGATATATGCCTAGCTTCAGTTTCTAGGGTAATTCTCAGAGAGAAGTACCCCTTTTCTGAAAGGACCTATGTGTGAGTCTATCTTTTAAACTGAGAAATTGCCACAAAGATACCAATTTTATGTATTTGGATCTCTTCTAATAAATTGAGCATGTAGGAATTGCAAAGAAGTTGAAGACACAAGGGGATCTTTCAGTCATCAAATTAAGCTAAGGGTCAGTAATCTAGAGGGATATTAACAAGAGTGTAGAAGAACAGATTTACATAAAAGAGATTATTTCCTTCCTTTTTTCTTTCCTTCCTTTTTTTTTTCTTTCTCTCTCTCTCTCTCTCTGTCTCTCTCTCTTTCTTTCTCTTGTAGAAGAGAAATTTCTCTCTCTCTCTTTATTTTGAGGCATGGTCTCCCTTTGTAGTATATGCTGACCTTGATCTCACTATGTAGCCCAGGCTGTCCTTGAAATTACAGCATCCTCCTGCCTTAGCCTCCTAAGTGCTGGGATTATAGGTGTGTGTACCATGTCTGGCAAGAGATTGTTTTCTGTAATACGTTGTTTTCGACAAATGTTTTAATCCTTAATTTAAAAGAGCCTTCAGAATTATAGTTTGAAGAGTGAAAAATTACAGTTATGAAAATAATTAACATTTTATACTGTGTTGGGAGTTAAGTATTTTCTAAATAATTCCTACAGAATTAAATACATATACCCTCTCCATTTAATATAAAAATATAATTTTTTGATGTTAAAATTTTGAATACCTATCATCCCAGAGACCTTCAACTTTGTATCAGATGAACATGTAGAATTTAGATTCTCCAGTTCACCATGAGATAGGCTCATCCCTGTTCACTGTATTCATGTTGGGGTATATATCCCATCTAGCAGTTTTAGTAGGAACAAGTGGATACATTTCCTCTCATTTCATATTTTTTGATTTGAAAAATACTGGTCTTCTCTGTATCCTAGCTGCAGTGCTAAGCATTGGTTTTCATTCTTTTGAAAAGCGTTCATTTTAAAAGCATGCAGTATTAAAATATTGTTATGATTCTTAATGAATATTTGAGCACTCAGTAATAAATGAGTCCTTAATGAAATAAATACTGTATTTGTGTGACATTTGTAGCATCCAGAGTACTTGCATATATTCTTGGTTAATTCCTGAAAAAGTAAGAGAAATTTTCACTGTCTTACAGAAGAGGAAAATGAGGTGCAGGAAGAAGTGAAGTGATTTCTCCAGAGTTGTGACAAAAAGTGCCTAGAGAGATTTTCCGTACTGTTAAGAATAAGATAAGACACAGTTTTTTACCTTGAGATTATAGAGTTAAATCTCAACAGTAGGCCAGAATCAGAGAGAACGTTAACTGTGGGTAGCATACGTGAGTACACTTGGCAGAGAGAAAGAACTTGGTTAAATAGTCCAGACAAGTTGTCCAGCACTCACTAGACTTCTACAAGCAACAGTAAAGAGTCCTGTGTTGTGGAGATGCTGCTTAGAACAGTTACCTATCACAGTTATTCCCTTCATTCTTGCATTTGGGCAGTTTCCACATTTCTGCAGCAAACTCTAGTACCCTGTCTCCAACAAGCAAGTATTTTGTGAGTCTTTCTGTCCTATAATCTCAGTGGTCTGTAGATGGAATTCTGATCACATGTGTCCATGTATTGAGATACTTTCCTGCACTGGACTAAGAGACACATAATCCTGCATTTGCCTTGTGGTATATCTGACCTGCTTTCTCCTGCCAGGAGCCGTCTACCGGTGACAAAGAGCCCCTCCCCATCTCTGAGAGCTCCTTCAAGCTCCTTGGCTCCTCAGAAGACCTGTCCAGTGACTCGGAGAGCCATGCCCTGGAGGAGCCTGCCCCACTGTCCCCGCAGCAGGCCTTCCGGAAGCGAGCCAACACCCTGAGCCACTTCCCTGTGCAGTGCCCGGCGCCTCCGGAGCCAGCTCAGGGAACTCCAGGAGTCAGTCAGAGAAAGCTTATGAGGTATCACTCAGTGAGCACGGAGACACCTCACGAACGGAAGTAAGATTTGTTTAAACCGTAAAACTTGTTGTGTAAATAGCTGAGGCATGCTTGTCACTAGCCAGCTCTGTGTATCTTCGGTGTGCTTACCAGGTAGAAGAGAAACCTGAGTCAAATCTTACTCTTATTTTAAAAAGGTACATCTTGAAGCGATGGTGTGTGCTTCCCAGCGCTCTGAGGAAGTGTGTGTGGCAGGGGGATACTTGCTCCTTGTGCAGGCTTAAGTGTTGCCAGGACGCAGGGAAAGTGAGCAGAAGTAGTGCTCGACGTGTGCAGTTAGTCCAGGAGCCATGTGAGACACCGACCCTGACTGCTGGCCTCGAGGAAGCTGGCTGGCCGGTGAGCACCTGCGTCTCACTGGGCACCTGGAACAGGGCTACAGTGCGATGGAGTCATGGAGTCCACACAGCAGGACAGGAGAGGCTGCATAGACACCGGTGTGGACCCAGAACCTGGGTCCTGCACACTTTGATTTTGTATTACCTGTAACCTACACAAATCTTCATCAGACTTGGAGCAAATGTTTTCTGAAATTTCCATCACTGAGAATTCTAGGTTTTTCTAACAAGATTTACTGATTTTAATAATGCTTTAAATGAACAATTAGAAAGATGAACGATATGGTGGCAGAAGTTTTCCCTGTTCCTTTCAGGTCCCTTAGTGATTTTTTTTTTCCTCTTAGTGATTAATCCTAAGTGCCAGAAACTATAAATATATAAATAACACAGAATTATCTTGTGTATTTGTGGGGAGGTTCTGGGGATTGAACCCAGGGCCTTGACACTAAGCTATACACCTAGCTCCTTTTTTCTTTTTTAATTCTAACATTTTTAAAATGCTGAGACTCACTAAGTCTCACTAAGACTCACAGCCTCACTAAATTGCTCAGGCTGACCTCAAACTTGCAATCCTCCTGCCTTAGCCTCTCAAAGGGCTGGGATTACAGGTGTACACCACTATGCCTGGCAGAATTATCTAAAAATAATTTCTAAAATCTTTAAAAATTCCCTCTCCTTGCAAGTATGAGTAAGAGCCACACCTGTGTATGGGTCCTGCTTCCCTCTGCGTGGTGACACCATAAGCCCCGCAGCGGGTCAGTGTAGTCTGCAGCGGGGGATGGAGGGGCTGTGCAGGGGTGTCTGAACTGTTTCCAGGTAAGTGGTGATGCGCATTAAGGAGGGCCCACCAGCTTTGTTTTCAGTCACCCGTTGGAAACGGATATTGGTTCTTTTGAATTCAGCTGGATAACTGTGATCACAGAAACGGGACATTCTCTGAAAGCTGCCTAATAGGTATGCATTTCCAAGACACTTGGCTGTGGCCATGGAGTCTTACTGCCTGTGCTGACACCTAGTGCGCACCGCTTCTATGCTGCCGCCCCCTGCGCGCCCTCTCCCCTCGCTCTCTGGTGTTTGCAGTGGGAACAGACCCAGCCTACCTGGAGAGGCCGGCTTTTCCTACCAAGCCTGCAGGGCCACAGAGGACTCGAGCAGTGGGCTTTCCCGCCGTCCTTTCTCCCCTGAGAACGTAGCTTCCTATGCATCCTGGCCGACACTGGTGAGGAGAGGCATAGGGAAGCATCTGTCGGTCTGTTTCTCTAGAATGGCGCATTTGTCTTTCTTTTTCTCTGTGAACTCTCTTCTGCTCTAGCTACAGGAAATACTGTAAAACATTGAAATGCAAGTCAGGCTATTGTTCCTTTTAAAGAGAATTTTTTTTTAGAGCTTTGGATTTTTTTCTTTTGTTTTTCTTTTAATTAAAAAAATTTTTTTCCTGGTCAGTTCCCAGAAAGGAAGTACAGGAAAAAGAGTTACTAGGAGCACAAGCAGGTGGGAAATGAACAGGACTAGGAATGGCCTCTGGCTTGCTCGGTTTCCTGGAAACCATTTGGCGGGGGCAGCGATGAGGGAGAGGGGTGGGAGCCGTCCTCTCTGCTGTGTGACTCTGACGGCTCCTTCCCTCCTACCCCCTCTGTTTCCACCCGCTCTCCTCTAACCCCACTCTCTCTACTTGCCCTTTAGAGTGGACCATGCATCCGTGGGCCAGTCTAAGCGCTGCTCAGGGCAGCCTTCAGATCCTCCTCCTCGTCTTAACCCCTCTGCCTCCTCGCCAAACTTTTTTAAGTACCTAAAACATAATTCCAGTGGAGAACAAAGCGGGAATGCTGTACCGAAGAGGTGAGCACACTCGCATGGCCAGATCATGCGGTTGTCTCGTGGGGAGCTCACACTGCCCGCGCATGTGCTGTGCAGGTCCAGCCACGCTGCTCTGTGCGCTTATGTTTGCTCTCACTGTTCCCGCTGTCACTTGAGCTGACTTAATTTATTGTTAACTTTTATAAAAGTATGAACACAATCTTGATGGCAGACTTTTCCACTGTGCACAGCCAGGCACACACACTGCATTTGAGCACAGGCCTGCCGTTTGTGCCTCATCAGAAGCTTTTTGGTTAATTTAGTAATTATTTTTCAGTTTGAAAGAAGGAGTCGTTTGGAAGATACAGTGATGGTTTTTTTTTTTTTTTTAAATCATTGCTGTCATTCATTTAAAATGAAATTTCATTGACTAAAGATGAAAGTTAAATCTCATTTGTAAATTATTTCTTGCCGGTTGACTACTCTTCTTAGCATTAGAAAATTTTTTTTTAACTTTGAAGTTTATGTTTTATACTTTGTGTGTTTGTATTTCTTTATCCTAAAACTCTTTTCTCAACCAAACTCAGCATCTCGTACCGTAATGCCCTGCGGAAAAAACTTCATTCTTCCTCCTCTGTGCCAAATTTTCTAAAATTTCTGGCTCCTGTAGATGAGAATAACACCTCTGACTTTATGAACACAAAAAGGTAGGGCTTACTTTAGATATGTCAAACCTGGATGTTATAAATGTTGAATCATTGCTAGATATGTGGGGGTATCTTAAGTATTCTTTTGCCATTTAAAAATGACTTCGACTATATTTGTTGTATGTGTCGTCTTACTCTTTTTTTCTTAATGTTATTTTTTAAAGCATGCCATCAGCCTGTTCTCCAAGTTGACTGGAGCTGGTTTATTAATACTGTCATCTTCAGGAGATTAAAAACAGTGTGAATGGCGCTGTGAGAGAGGTGTGTTAGTCGGTGAGCCTGCAGCTGTCCTCCTAGATGCGAGGACGTCTGATCCGTAGGCTGGGGCTGTAGTTTGTTTGTGGCACATACCTGAGTGTAAATTACAAAACCCACATGGTCCTGCAAGTCCCAAGAAAATGAGTGATTAGTTTGTATTTTATATGTATTGGCAACTATGCTTTATTTTGTAGTTCTTAAAATGCAAATGTTAAGGTAATTATCACTAGCAAATGTGACTGTGTGATTATTGCATTGATGGATCTGTGTAATTAAACCACAGCTTCTTTCTCATGTGTTGTGGCAATCACAGAAACATAGTCCTGTATGGAGGAAATATTCCCATCCGAGGCTAGGGCAGTATCTCATTTCTGAAGTGGCACCAAGAGAGGCCCGAATGGAGCCTGTGCTGGAGCATATTTCTTAATGCTTTCACAGTAGAAATCAGTTAGAGGCGTGCAGCCTTGCTGTTCTTGTGGAGAGTGTGCTGTAAGAACATAGTTCTGTAGGAGTACTGACCCACTGTGAGCTTGATGTCACTTCTCTGATTATCAAATTGGGTTGTTTATACAAAGATGATTCATAATTTAATGCTTTGTATGCAAAGAAAAAGTTAAGCCAAAAAAAACACAAAGAAACCCTTTAACACCTCCCCACCAGTCATAAGTCAATTACTTTGCAATTTTAGGGATTTTGAGTCCAAAGCAAAGCACCCGGGAGATGTAGTTGAGACCCCCGTGAAGACCCGGCGGCACTCGTGGCGGCAGCAGATCTTCCTGCGAGTAGCCACGCCACAGAAGGCGAGCGACTCTCCTGGCAGATTCGAAGGTAAGGCCACCACAGAAAGTACCCCGAAAGAAGAGCGCGCACATACTCAGAGAGGCCGCCCAGGGCCTCCTATTGGCAGGAGGGTGGAGAGCCGGCCTTTCCTGAGTAAGTCACAAGGGTGAACTTAGGAAAGGACTGGAACACTTTTAGGATGATCTCCGAGATCAGCAGAAGGGCTGCCTGGCGTCAGGATGATGGAGGCCCTGGCTTTGGAGCCTGCTTTCAGATCTTAGTCTTCTGCCTCCGGAGCTGTGAGCTGGGGAGAAGATAATTTTTCACCTGCAATCTAGGATTTCCTTATGCCTTTTGCTACCCTATGGTGTTACTGACACATTCTTTAGAAGTAGTTGCAATTCACAATACTGGGAAGAAAATCACTGAATATTCCCAGTGCAGCGTCCCTCAGTGATGTGAGTTCCTCCAGGCCTGGCCCACTGCTTCTCTTGTATCAGCACCCCCTACAGGGGGCACCATAGAGCCATTGCTGTGCCAGCCCTGTCCTCCAGGTGGCCCCTGTGGGAGCCGCAATGCCTGTGGCCAGTGTTCTGGTTTCTCTCTGCCATGGGCAGTGTGTCCATGCTGTACCTCCTCCTCCTGTAGGAGAGGCCCGCTGGCTACAAAGGAGCCGCTTCCTCCTTTAGGGGCTGTGGAGGAGGAAGTGAGCTGGGAGCTGGGTCTGAAGCAACAGAACCTCAAGAAGCCCAAGAAGCCTGGGGTTCTGAAGTACAGAACCCCAAGAATATGTAAGAGTCTCTGTGTAAGAAGAGTGCCCTGGAGTGTGGTGGCCATGCTCACTAGCAGCGGTCGTGGAGATTGCAATGCGATGGTTTTAGAATGCTTAGTGCTATGTCTGGGATGTGGTAAGGGCCACGGGTAGCGTGTGGTGTCTGTTCCCTCTTAGAACAGTTCTGTTTTCAAAAGCGCCTCCTTAGACTGCGGCCAACCCTACTCTCTGTCATTTCCCCCTGGTACTGTTCTGGCCTCTGGAGCCACAAAGAATAAATTTGCACTCACCTGCTGTTCTTCAGGTGACCAGAGGATCGCAGAAACCACTGCTGCTCTTGCGTCTCTTCTCCAGGTTAATTGCCCTTGGGATGGCAGGGTGCCCCCCTGGCCAAAGTCCTGACTCTGGCTCTCCCTGCACTAAGTGTGGTGTCCCCAGGCCTCTGGCCCCAGCAGAGTATCTTTCCTGCCACCAAGCTGTTGCTGTTCGGTTGCTGTAGATTAAGTTTATATCTGCTTTTGTTTTAAATAGCTCGTATTCTTGCCTCTTGTATCCTGTTCTTTGACTATGAACTGCTACTTGAAAATCGAATTGATTCCTTTCTGCACGGAGGAGCGTTTTGGTCAGCTTCCCCTCCTCAAGCACCATGGGCTGTGAACTGATCGGGAGTTTCGGGCAGCCCTTTGGGGGTTGTTTTGCGCCATGATTCTGCTGACCATACTTGGTGTTGAGCTATGTGCAGAGTGAATGACGCGGCCTTTGAGCCCGGAACTGATAAAATACTGAACAGAGCAGGGCCTGACGAAGGTGCTGCCCCTCCTGTTCCTAAGTGGAGTCACCACGAGTTCATCAGACCCCACAGTGAAGCCACTGTCTCCTGCAGAATGTCCTGAGAGAGCCGTCATGCATTCAATGGAGTTGCTATATGAGCCCATCTTCTCTCTCTGACAGAAGCTCCTACAGGTGCCCCTCACTCAAACTCTCCCCAGGCCTTTGCAGGTGCTGTGATCCAGGCCCTGTGATCCAGGCCCTGTGTTCCCTGGCCGCCCACGCCAGCGTTGCTCAAAAGCACCTTTTCCTGAGGCTCTGCTGTCCAGTTTTTATGGCGCCTTCTGCCCGCTACCAGGAGACATTCCAGATCTCCTTATCCTGATGTTTCCTCCGCGCCCGGCTGCCTGTGACGCACACTCACATTTATTCATTTTCCTCACCGTCGCTCTTCTGGTTCACTCAGGCATTCGGGCTTTTACAGGAAGACCAGTCAGTTGCTCAGATTCTTGTACACAAAGCATGTGCTCCTGAGTGGTTTCTCCTTCCCACTGTGCCTCCCGTTCCTCCGTAGGCAGACGTTCTTTCTGTCCTCCATGAATAACGGAATGTTGTGGTTTCTGGGCGATATCGTAAACAAGATGAAGAGAGACTGAAAGGATGTGAGCCTGAATTAGTGTAATAGTGTGTATTATGCCCTTTTTATGCCTTGCTGATAACTGCTTCATATGAATTGTTTCCTTTCATTCCTAGTCACTTCTGAGAGTAAATTTTACACTTTGACCATTTTACAGATGGGACAGGGGAGGCTAGGAATGGCTTTAGTCACTTGCCCTGAACCATGGACTCGAGGGCACCAGAGGCAGGAGCTGAGCTTGAGGGCCTGTGCCCTCCCAGCACTCAGGAGGCTGAGG